>NC_091951.1:325569882-325887160 GCF_031021105.1 Erythrolamprus reginae | reverse complement strand
ATGATGTAGTTTTCTGCCTAAGCAAGGAGTTGGACTAGTGGACCTCCAAGATCCTTTCCAACTCTGTTATTCTATTCTATTCTATTCGTTTCTACTCTATTCTACTCTATTCTATTCTACTCTATTCTATTTTTATTTTCAAGGATATGTCTGGGAATTATATGTGACCCCAGAGACATTCACATATTAAAACAAGTAAGCTTCTCTATTAAAAAAATAAACTTAGCTACACTAGAAACCCAGTTCTCAAGGGGAACATTCAAATTCATTTTGAAAATAAATATTAAAAATGGGAGGACAAGAGCTTGGCACCATCAACTGTACATAACTGGACTCCTAGACTGATGTTAGTATTTATACTGGTCTATGAGCTTTGTTGTTAAGTCTAGGAATACAGTTTCAATATCTATGATCAATACCATGAAATGTTTAGCCTCCAACTTATCCAATGTTTCCTTTATCCATCTAAATATTCTTAAGAATATATTGTTTAATATTATATCTTATATGTGTTTTGAAGATCTGGATATTTCCTTGGATTCTGAGGGCAAAATAAGCTCATCCTGTCAGATATAATATATTTTGCTTCCCCTCAATTGTGCATTTTGGTGTTCTGATTTAGCTTTGATGGGATTTATTATATTTTTATTGCTATTTGCCACCTGGAATGATATTTTTATGAAGCCTTTGGATAAATATAATATAATATAATTTAACATGTAATGTAATAATCACCAATATTTTAAAATAGTATAGAAATAATTCCAAAAAGAAAGTCATAAATACCTATTCAGTATAAGATAAATACACATAAACAAAAAAAGAAGCAGAAATAAAATTATAGATATTATTCTATTTTTGAATAATTATACATTGGCTTAAGCAAAATGGGCAAAAATAAATTTGTGTTTAAACAGTCTTTCTTAATAAAAGATTTAAAGATAATAGGTAGCTATATTTATTCATTAAGTAAAGAATAGATTAGTTATATAAAACAATGTATGAACCAGGATAACTATTTATTTCAGAGAGCCCTAAAAGTTTAGCAAATAAAACAGATAATCAGAGGCCACTGGCTGGAAAGAAGAGATAAAAAGATCAGTTTAAAAAATAGGCAAAGAACATCAAATAAAATGTCAAAAGCTTGGAAGGTGATTAATTGAAGTTGAAAATCTTTATTTGTGAGTAAAATTTTAAACATTCATTAATAAAAGGGTTACTGGAATATGCTACCTCGCTTTTTCATACAAGGCAATCAAATCAGTCAGTCCTAGAGGATATCAACCCTGACTGCTCAACCCTGAAGGTGGTATTAATTGTTTGTTTGTTTGTTTGTTTGTTTGTTTGTTTGTTTGTTTGGTTGGTTGGTTGGTTGGTTGGTTGGTTGGTTGGTTGGTTGGTTGGTTGGTTGGTTGGTTGGTTGGTTGTTTATTTGGTTGGTCGGTCGGTCGGTCGGTCGGTCAGTCGGTAGGTCGGTCGGTCGGTCAGTCAGTCAGTCAGTCAGTCAGTTAGTTAGTTAGTTAGTTGGTTGGTCCAAAAACACATTAATATACATTGAAGATTGTAGAGGATACACTGAAAGTAATATATATCAAGGAAGGAATAGAAGAAAAAAATATAGGAATAAAAATATAGGAATAAAGTAATATATATCAAGGAAGGAATAGAAGAAAAAATATAGGAATAAAATATATCAATGAGAGAATAGAAGAAAAGATATAGGGATAGAAGAAAAGATATAGGAGATATAGGAGAGACAATAGGACAGGGGATGGAAGGCATGCTAGTGTACTTATGCATGCCCCTTAGGAATCTGGATAGGTCAACCGTGGATAGTCTAAGGGTAAAATGTTGGGGGTTAGGGGATGATACCACGGAGTCCGATAATGAGTTCCACGCTTTGACAATTCGATTACTAAAGTCGTATTTTTTTTTACAGTCAAGTTCGGAGCTGTTAATATTAAGCTTAAATCTGTTGTGTGCTCTTGTGTTGTTTTGGTTGAAGCTGAAGTAGTCGTTGACAGGCAGGACGTTGCAGCATCTTGTGGGCAATACTTAGATCATGTTTAAGGCATCGTAGTTCCAAGCTTTCAAGACCCGGGATTGTAAGTCTAGTTTTGTAGGGTATTCTGTTTCGAGTGGAGGAGTGAAGGGCTCTTCTGGTGAAGTATCTTTGGACATTTTCGAGGGTATTAATGTCTGAGATGTAGTATGGGTTCCAAACAGATGAGCTGTATTTGAGGATGGGTCTGGCGAAAGTTTTGTAAGCTCCAGTAAGTAGTGTGAGATTGCCAGAGCAGAAGCTACGTAGGATCAGGTTAATAACTTTTGAAGCCTTTTTGGCAATTGGAGAAGAGCCTAATGCTGAGAAAGATTGAGGGCAAAAGCAGAAGGGGATGACAGGGAATGAGGTGGGTGGATGGAGTCATTGAAGCAGTTGCTGTGAGCTTAAATAGACTCCGGGGGAGAGATGGTAGAGGACAGGAAGGCAGTGAGGAATGTAGTCCATGGGGTTGCATTGGGTCGGACACGACTTCACAACTAACCAAAAAAAACCTGTGAAATAGATTTTATCTAGGGCATAGACAATGGTTCAGAGTTGAATTTAACTGTCTAGAAATATTTCAAGCTATGTAGTCTGACACATATAAGGTTGGAGTGATTATTTCATATTTGAAGCAAAGTTAAAAAAAATCATTTCTATGCTAGGTCTAAAAAAGTCCCATTGTTTAATGGATTTTATCCCTAACTAAATGGTTTCTAAATTACAATCTAAATACATAGGTCAGGGTAAGTGTAAACAAAGAAATGGATGGAAAACATTCTTAGATCAAGGAAAACCAAGAGCAGGGAGTAAATAATGAAAATCTGAGTTGCTTTGTACAAAATGAATTTCAATCTTGTTTTCCTCTCCAATCTTTTATTTCTGAAAAGAATTGGATATCTGCTTATGACTCCTCCGAAGTACAATATGCATGTACTCTTAAGTACATCCTCTTGAACTTTAGGCCTGATCTTGGGCTGTATTTTTATGTGTTCCTTTCTTTATATTTTCATTTGCTTTTGAATTGCAACATATATATGCTCTTCAAGAGATCTTCATTTTATCTTAAGAGTGCCCATGTCCATTCTTCTCTTTCTTTCATGATCAAGATGAAAAAAAATGAAAGGAAAGATGAAAGGACACTAGAAGATCAATGTTCTAATTAAAGGAAATATAAAATTCTACATCCTAAGTACACTTGGGTATGTGTGCATTTGTATAGCTGGCAAGAAATGAAGCTTTTATTTCTGAAGGAAATGTGTTTCTTCTAATAAAAAGACAAGGGATGAAAATATATGTACTGATCAAGATGTTCCTGTCAAGAATATCAGTGGACAATGGCAGAAAAAAAAAGAGAGTGATTCTTTTGAATAAAAGAATTGGTTTGTTCATATGAACATGAGATAGGTGCCTGGAGATCTAAAGAAATGATACTAAAAGCTGCAGAAAGCTAATGTATTAGATACCAGCAGTCTTCTGCTGACCAAATGAGGAAGAAATGTATATTCCTTCACGTTCTGCAATCAATTATACCTTTAAAGGAAAATATTTGCAGCTCAGGCTTGAGATGAAGTGCCATTGCCATTCTCTGAACTCGGTTGCTTTGTTTCAGATGTTTCATTACCCAAAAGAGGCAACATCATCAGTGCTAGTAATGGGTTTGCTCCAGTGAAGGGCCGCAAATTTTTTTACTACCACACTTTGGGTGTGGCTTATTTTTGCGGGTGTGGCTTTCCAGTCATGTGACCAAGTGGGAGTGGCTTGATTATCATGTGACCGGGGATGGATTAAAGGTCATGTGACTGGCTTAAGGGTGGCCAACTTGACGTCATTCACGTCAAGGGTTTGCGTTAGGTTTCGGGTGCCTGGCCTCTCCTCACCTCAAAGAGGTACAATTTCCCTATTTACTATTACTGAACATCCAAAATATACTATTTAATTCCATGTATAGATGTCATATGTGTACATACATATTACACACAGGCACACAAAAATATACATTATCTACTATATAAAGTATATGTGTATGTGCAGCACACATGCATAGCTCTTCTAAAATTATACACATTCAACCTCATTTACTGCAATAGGAAAAACATACCCAGAACCCAGAAGGGAAAAAAAGAAAAAAAAATCAATTTTTTTCTACCGGTTCTGCATACCTGACCATACCCGTAGGAGCCCATCACTGCTCACAAGGCAAACTACTACAAGCTAACGTGATTGTAGTACTAGCACAATGATGTTACTTTGCTTGGGTAATGAAATGTGAACCAACCAAGCTCAGAGAGCACTAAGGACCCTCAATTACACCTTCCAAATTCTGTCTTGGGAATTGAAGAGAAGTGTGAAAATTCTGAGTGGAATTCTTTTCAGGGTGTTTCATGAGAGGAAGAAATTTTAAGAGGAGGAGAAAAGAAGTTTAGAGGCAGACCAATGAGGATGGAGAGTATCCCTATTTGGTTCATAGTTACAGGGGGGAAATATGTCTAAATAGCTAGAACCCATGACAAAGAAACTTTTATCATATTCATGGACTAAAACTGAGCATAAATGATCAACATCGCTATAGAGAACTGCACACCAAGACAACCAGACACTAGAACAGGTTTTTTTCCTGAATGCCATCACTCAGCCTATCAAATAATCCCCTCAACACTGTCAAACTATTTACTAAGTCTGTACTACTATCACTACATCATTTCTATCACCCATCTCCTCCCACTTATGACTGTATGACTGTAACTTATTGGTTGTATCCTTAAGATTTCCATTAATATTGATTGTTTCCTGATTGCTTATTTGACCCCTATGACAATCATTAAGTATTGTATTTCACGATTCTTGACAAATGTATCTTTTCTTTTATGTACACTAAGAGCATATGCACCAAGACAAATTCCTTGTGTGTCCAATCACACTTGGCCAATAAAGAATTCGATTCTATTTGTTGTGATTCCGTCTGAGGCCCCTCAGGGAACGGCTGATCCTCTGCCGGCTTCCTGCTCAGAGGGGGAGGATGAGGAACAGGAGGTTCAGGCAGACGGGGAGGAGGAATCTCAGGCTGAGGGAGAGGGAGGACAGCCAGAGTCCCCCGAGAGGGAGCTCTCCCCAGCAAGCAGCCGGGATTCCTTAGATGAAAATGCACAAGCAATAATCGATCTCCGGCAGAGAAGAGCAACACAACGAAGGGGACAATTAGCCAGGTACTTTCAGCACTAAAGAGGCAACAGCTGGGTTTGGGTGTGGTGCTCTCTGGAAAGGCTGAAAAGGCAGACCCACCCTTCTTGGCTTGTGGAGTATTATCTTTGGGAGTCCTGGGACCTGGCTGTGCTCTTTGGCGTCTTGGAATTCTGGTTTGTGACTTTGAATACTGAAACCTTGGGGGGGGAAAGGTGTGGGTCTTATTCTCTACAGTGGTGGGTGTGCCAGCAAGAAGTCTGCTGTATTGTCTGGCCATCAGGACTCTGCTGTGAAGTCTCCTAGCCTGCCTGTTGGGAAGAACAGGTTTTTCTCTGTGTTTATTTTTCAAACTATAAAGTGCTTTTGCTTTTACCAGCGTGTCTGGCTGCTTTTTCCAGTTGGTGTTGAAGTCTGGGGGCACCCAGACAGAACACTATTATTCCATTCTATTCTATCTATGTTGTGAACAGAGAGAGTAACTATAAATTAGAGTTTCTCTTGATGGAGTGTTTCAGATTAATTTATTCATGGAGGTGACTGAGCCCGCAATTACTAGTATTGCTGCTTTCTGTTGCGTATCTTTAAATAGATTTGAAGTCTTCCTGATTATCCATCTTTTCCAAACAGAACCAGTGTAAGGAGAATTTCTCATGAAGTTCTCCCTTGGCTTTTAACTATGTAAGGGGAAGGGGAAGCTGCTAATGGGCATATATCACTAGGGAGATGACCGTGGAGTGGAAGACAGGGCAGTCAGATACATGTTCAAGTCGACTTCTACCTAGAGTGCAGACTATCACCCTCCACTCAAGAGATTTCCTTTAAATTCCCTTCCACCTTGAAACATTTTCATAATCAACTTCTTCTTCTTCTTTTGAATGAGAAGTGGATGAGAAATTGAATGAGAAGTGCAAGAAAATAACCCTGGAGAACTCTTCTGTCTGACACTAGAATAAACATCAGCAACAGAATGTTTATTATGCAATCTAAAACTGTGCAACTATCCACATAAAAGGAAATGACTGTAGGTAGTCCCCAATATAGAAGAAAATAATAATAATATAATGCTATATTTTATATATCACGTAGGAGCAAAAAATATCATGATCAGATACTTTTTATAATGTTAATTCTTTGTTCATCTGAAGAAATCACTAGAGTTTTATTCAAAATTGGAAGAGTGGTTATTCCAGGTTTGACCACTATAGAAAAGCCTTTAACGATTGTACCATATGATAAATGACATTAACAGATTTAGATGTTTTGTCCAGTTTAAAATACCATTAAATATTCCGATTTTTTTTTGTGTACATAAGGAATTACTGGAGTAAATGCAAAAAGCTTATCAGTTAAATACTGAATCAAATCAATTTATTTGCTAATATCTCTGCCTCTACGGAGAGGGGCGGCATACAAATTCAATAAATGAATGAATGAATGAATGAATAAATAAATAAATAAATAAATTTGCAAAAGTGACCGTTTGAAGTTACAACTGCACTGAAAAAACTGACATGAGCATTTTTCACACTTACAAACAGCGGTGGGCTATGAGCCGGAACGCTAAATTGCGCTCGCCGCCGTGGCTTGTAGGTGCTTGTGGGGCCAGTGCAATTTTGCTTCCACACCTGTGGAGGTAGAAAAATCACACATGGAGCTGCAGGTGCGCCTGTGTTTCGGTGAGGTTTTTTGCTTCCGCGCATGCAGAAACACGGGCGCACCTGTGGCTCCGTGCATGATTTTGCTACCTCCACAGGTGCAGAAGCAAAATCACGCTGGCCCCGCAAGAATTTCAATTCAATTCAATTTATTAGATTTGTATGCCGCCCTTCTCCGAAGACTCGGGGCAGCTCACAACAATAATAAAAACAATATAACAGTAAACAAATCTAATATTAGATATATAAGAAAAGATATATAAAACCCCAACAATTAAAACCATACAACACATATATAAAATATAAAAGCCTGGGGGAGGTGTCTCAGTTCCCCCATGCCTGGCGATAAAGGTGGGTCTTGAGTAATTTGCGAAAGGCAAGGAGGGTGGGGGCTGTTCTAATCTCCGGGGAGAGTTGATTCCAGAGGGCTGGGGCTGCCACAAAGAAGGCTCTTCCCCTGGGGCCCGTCAAATGACATTGTTTAGTTGACGGGACCCGGAGAAGGCCAACTCTGTGGGACCTTATCAGTCGCTGGCATTCGTGCGGTAGCAGGCGGTTCTGGAGGTAGTCTGGTCCATTGCCATGTAGGGCTTTAAAGGTCATAACCAACACTTTGAATTGTGAACGGAAACTGATCGGCAGCCAGTGCAGGCCACATAGTATTGTAGAAACGTGGGCGAATCTAGGAAACCCCACAATGGCTCTCGCTGCCGCATTCTGCACGATCTGAAGTTTCTGAACACTTTTCAAAGGTAGCCCCACTTACGAACTTACGAGCCAAGGCGGCGAGCGCAATTTAGCATTCCGGCTCGTAGCCCACCACTGGTTACAACATTGCAGCTTCCCCCATGGTTACCATCAATAGTGGATTGCTACCTGTACAGATAATGATGCCACACTGGTAGTGAAAATTGAGCTGTAAGCGCAGCTTTGTGTCAAAAAAATCACCAAAATCTCACATGCATGTGCGCAGAAGCAAAATCTCGCTCAGCCAGGCATGCACACATGCCAGAGATGTAAAGTGATATGCACAGCACACCGGTAGCAGCAGGAGTGGCTTGTTCAAAATTCAGATGCTTGTCAACTAACTCATATGCATGACTGTTGCAGTGTCCCACATGGAGCCATGTGATAATCTTTTGCCACCTACTGACAAGCAAAGTCAATGGGGGAAGCCAGATTCCCTTAACAACCATGTTACTAACACAACAACTGCAGTGATTCACTTAATTGTAGCATGAAGGTTTGTCAAATTCACTTAACAAGTGTCTCACTTAGAAACAGAAATTTCAGGCTCAATTGTGATTGTAAATTGAGGACTACCTGTAATCCAAAAGCACCAATAAATGTCCATGAATGAAAGTTGATTGGAAATTGGCTCTCCCCATAATTAGTGCAACATTTTATGGATTAAATCTCATGGTTCTAAGGTGCTTCTGATAGATGTAATCCAGTAGTGGGTTCTAAATATTTTTGCTATAGAATGTCCACTCTTTCACATGTTTTAGTATGTTTTAGTATTAAAATAAGGCAGCTGAATTAAACCCTGACTTCATCATGTTTGGAGTAGATCTATTTAAATAATTGGGAGGAGTTAATGTGACTACATTAAGAAAACTTTCTGGCACTGATATACTGCTATAATGTACATTTCTCCAATTCTTTGCTATTTCCGTGGGTTAGACACATATGCTCAGAAATACCCAGCAAATAGTGTATATCATTTGTACTGTTTTCTATTTACTGTTTGGCAAATTGCTTGGAGGCAGAGGCAGATTTCTTCCCCTTGTTTTCCTCCCCCAAAACTAAGGTGTGTCTTATGCTCTGAAAAATATGGTACAGTGGTACCTCGACATACGAGTTTAATTCGTTCCAGACCCGAGCTCGTAAGTCAATCAACTCGCATCTCGAACAAATGCCTTTAGACTTTGTTTTTCGCGCCGAGATAACCAGAAGCAATGATTTTTGTGCCACCTAGAGGAAGCTCGGCTCGTATCCTGAATTTGAGCTTGGGTGTCAAACAGAAATTTCACTCATGTCGCGGCTCGTAACTTGGAATACTCGCATGTGGAGCAGCTCGTATCTAGAGGTACTACTGTATTTAAAATTGATTAGATCCTCACCAAAACATTTGGTCTAAACTGATACAGATTTTTTAAATCTGGAAAAAGAAATACTTGATATTAAGCATAAGCACTTTTCTCTCCTTTAGCTGGGCGGCCATGCTTCAGGAAGCTAATTAATTATAGAACTATTATTTTCTAGATAAGAAAAATGAAACAAGATGACCCTTCATGAAAGCTTCATTACACTCCAGTTCAGCAATTAACCAAGACAGTGAACAGGGGTTAGATCTCACCCTATCAAACAGGAACCAAAAGAAATGTGGGCCTCTATATGATTCATGGAGTTTATATTCAGATTATTTTTTCCTGCCTTTCATTAGAGGATTATGAGATACATTACATGTTGAAGAAAAGAAGGATGTACTTAACTCCTACATGCAAAGAAAGATTTTGGAACAGCGATACAGTGTTCCCTCGATTTTCGCGGGTTCGAACTTCGCAAAAAGTCTGTACCACGTTTTTTCAAAAATATTAATTAAAAAAATACGGGTTTTTTCCCTATACCACATTTTTTCCTGGCCAATGACGTCATGTGTCATCGCCAAACTTTCGTCTGCCTTTAATAAATATTTTTTAAAATAAACTTTAATAAATAAACATGGTGAGTAATAATCTAAATGATTTCTAAGAGAATGGGAAATTGCAATTTAGGGGTTTAAAGTGTTAAGGGAAGGCTTGTGATACTGTTCATAGCCAAAAATGGTGTATTTACTTCCGCATCTCTACTTCGCGGAAATTCGACTTTCGTGGGCGGTCTCGGAACGCATCCCCCGTGAAAATCGAGGGAACACTGTATAATCAATATGCTCACTGCAAATCTTTGGTAGAAACCACATTCTAAGTATAACCTTTGGGAGAACTATACATGATTCTCCCACCAATGAACGATAGCACAATATCATTGAATTAGAATCATAAAGCAAGTGTTAAATAGTTGTAGGTTTTGGGGTTTCTTTAGGCTTGTTAAAGAAAGAACTTGGGTAAATGTAAAGGTAAATGAAAATATAAGCTGAAGTAGAATCACACAATGGAAATTCTATAAATCAATGGTCTAGAATGGAGCTAAGCATATTTTGAAATTGATTCCAAATAAATGCTTCAAACTCAGATAACTATGAGTTTTGTCCCTATTATTCATTAACTTCTTTTATTTTTTCCTCACGTTTCCAAAAATTGTACAATTTTACCATTTTTATTGTGAGGAAAATGCTGTTCCTTTTTCCATATAAGTGCAATCTTCAATCTGAGATTTGGACACCTCCGGAATACCCTTTTAATTTATATACTATATGTTATGTAAGATGTAAAATGCAATATCCAGAGTTTTATGTTGAAGATTGTTACAATTTCTGGAAAATCAGGCTGATTAATTCAAAATTAGCTAGCAAACCATGTGTAACACAGGGCCTTTTCAAATCTCCTTCAACTCTGAAGTTTTTGGGTGAAAACAACATAATGAAAACTAGCATATGTTCTGCCAGGCTCTCTGATAGGAGCCTCCCAAAAATTCAAGGATACAAATTTCAGATACTCACACGTTTGAAAATTCAAAACAATGTTCTTTATCACAAAATTCAAAATAAACTAAGCACTCTTTTTGTATTGCAAAGAGCACTCTTCCCAACACAATCAGGTAGTCTGTACAATTTCCCTTAAGCAGTCATTAAGTACTTAGCCAGAAGCTGTGAAGAAACTTCACACCCCTTCTTCTTCCAACGAAGGGAGACACACACACACACGCTACTCTGCTTTGGTTTCAAAGGCGTGAAAAAGCAACAAAGTCCAGCACACAAGATTCCTGATGATACTGCAACAGATATTCTTTCACAATGGCCAAACCCACACGCTGCTATTTATAGCAGCAGCCCTAATTACTGGAGCCCCACCCAAACACAGGTGGTCTCCCTTATTTCCTGTAATATGTTCTTACTTGGTCTCTTCTACGCACAATTCTGCGCTTGCATGGGTCCAAAATGTCATCATCTGAAGCTATAGAAGATAAGGAAGATTGACTGCCTTGGCTGTGTGCCAAGCCCTCCTCTGCCGAGTCACTCCCACCTTCTTCTTCGTCCGAGGAAACTAAACTCTGATCTGATTCTGTCAGCAATAACACAGGCCTGTGACATGTTGAATTTTCCCCTGCATCCACCTCCCCATTCCCTGGGGCAGGAGCTGGGCCAGAGCCAACCACAACAGCATAAGTCTCTTTTAAAAAGGAAGGATGACTGAAACATCTCTGCTTTGTTAGCACTGGTCATCAAATCCAGCAACCATGAAAACATTGTGATTGTGATCTTAGATTGGTTTGCACCATCTAAGAAAAGCAAAAGGGGACATAGCAGCAAATCAGGCGATGAAATATTTCCCACAGCACTGCACTTACTAATATTAATTCATAAAAGAAAAAGGAATTTATTTTAGTCTCAGATAATCCACATGGCTGTTTAGCAAAACAAATACAGAAATGTAACAATTTAATAACTCGGATGGCATGCACATATGCTTGTCCTTGTACAGTGATGGAGATCTAATTCTGACAAAATGGGAGTTATTTTAGATTGAAAAAAAGTATAACTGGGATGACATTTGGCCCAGTGGCTTTGCTTAGCAAGCTTAAGGGGTTGTGGAAAGTGGGGGAAGTCAGGATTATATTTCCCATTGGAATTGTCAAAAAGGAAATCATTGTGAACTCTGTTCAAAATTAAAAGCCACCATATGGGACTAGAAGACAGTCCAGATTTTATTTTATTTATTTCTAGGTTTTCTACAAAATCTAAAATGATTCTCACTGTTCTGCATTCACCTCTCTTCCAAACAGAAACCCTTTGGTCTATTTAACAACCAGCTGTTGGAGGTAGAAAAGAAAGGAGAATCAACTGAGCTGGGAACAAAGGCATAGCAACCTCAGGGTGTGCTGCGAAAGTCTGCAAAATTTTTATCTTGCAACATGAAACCCCTCAGTTAATGATTGTGTCTTCAGTCAAAAGTCTATAAAACCTCAATTCCCTTCTCTCGGGATGCCTTTCTAAAACACCACCAAACAATAACAAGAAAGATGAAAAAGAGATAGCTGTTGCCTATCCTTGAGATGGATGTATATACAGTGATCCCTCGATTTTCGCGATCTCGATCTTCGCGAAACGCTATATCGTGATTTTTCAAAAAATATTAATTAAAAATATTTTCCCACCCGATGATGTCACTCTCTTCCTTTCTCATCTTTCTTTCTCTCTCTCTTTCTCTATCTTGCTTCTTCCTCTCTCACACTCTCTTCCTCCCTCTCTCATCTCTTTCTTTCCTTCTCTCTCTCTTTCTCTATCTCTCCCCCTCTTGCTCTCGAGCGGCGCGTGGGCGGCGGGGAAGACCCAGGGAAGGTTCCTTCGGCCGCCCGGCAGCTGATCTGCTCGGCAGCGCCGCAGCAGCGAGGAGTCGAAGATCCGGGTTTCCCCTTTGCGTGGGCGGCGGGGAAACCCGGATCTTCGGCTCTTCGCTGCTGCGGCGCTGCCGAGCAGATCAGCTGCTGGGTCTTCCCTGCCACCCACGCAAAGGGGAAACCCCGATCTTCGGCTCCTCGCTGCTGCGGCGCTGCCGAGCAGATCAGCTGCCGAGCAGATCAGCTGCTGGGCGGCAGAAGGAACCTTCCCTGGGTCTTCCCAAGTGCGGAAGTAAAAACACCATCTGTGCATGCACGGCCATGGAAAAAAAGGGCGCGCATGCGCAGATGGTGTTTTTACTTCCGCACCACTATATCGCGAAAAATCGATTATCGCGAGGGGTCTTGGAACGGAACCCTCGCGATAATCGAGGGATCACTGTACTTTAGAAGTTCCATCATTTTTGTCCACTTTTCTAGGGTGCACTGATCAGTATAAATCTAAGCCATTGTATAGTGAATGGAAGTAGGGAAAAGAAAATATGTTGAGATTTCTTGCACCCTGAATGTTTATCATATATGTTCTTTAAAGTTGATATCAATATTCATTTATAGCTTTCCTTAACATATGGTCCTTTCGCATGTTATTTACATAGCTGTCCCCCAAGAAATATTTTTAAACACTCCAATATTTCTCTTTGTTACATAATGATGCAAGCTTTTTATTTTATTCATTTATTTGTTTGTTTTATTTGTCAAAACGTGTACAAGACAATAGGTATAGCATGAACATAAACAAAAGCAAAGTAGATATAGGTAAATTTGGACAATAGGACAGTAGGACAGGGATGGTAGGCACAATGATGCACCCCTTACAGACCTCTAAGGAATGGGGTGAAGTCGACTGTGAGACATCTAAGTTTTTGAGGTTTGGTAAAGAAACCAGAGTCAGGTAGTGCAATCCATGCATTGATCACTCTGTTGCTGAAATAGTATTTTCTGTAGTCGAGTTCCAAGCGGTTTACATTGAGTTTGAATCTATTGTGTGCACATGTGCTGAAGTATTCTTTGACCAGTAGGACATTGTGGTAGATGATTTTATGAACTACATTTAGATCAGACCGAAGGCGGCGTAGCTCTAAGTTTTCTAAGCCCAAAATGTCAAGCCTGGTAGAATAAGGTATTCTCTTACAAGCAGAGAAGTGGAGGACTCTTCTTGTGAAATATTTCTAGATTCTATCAATTGGTTTTTTTCCCCAATATATTTTATTAAATGTTCTTAAAATAGACAAAACTGACAAACATACATTTAACATGAAAGTGGGGTTGTATCTTCCCCGCTTATTCTTGAAGTAAAATTTCAATACAAAAAAAAAGAATACATTCAAAAAAGTTTAAAATCAACTTATCACTTTAAATGAAAAGAAGAAATTTGTTTAACTTTTTATATTAAATCTTCATACATTGTAATTCATAACTCTTAAATCTTATCCCTAATAAGTCTAACATAACACTTAAATCATATCTCTACTAATACAATACTATTATTTATTTATTTATTTTTACTGTTAATGTTAATATTTCTTCTTGTTTATCCATATATACACTTTGTTCCATATCTCATAAAATTCTGTTTCTTCTTGATCTTTTAACCGTCTTGTCATCATATCCATTTCAGCGCAATCTAATATTTTTTTAATAACTTCCTCTTCTTTGGGGATGTTTTCCCCTTTCCAATTTTGTGCATATATTATCCTGGCCGCGGTCAAAATATGAATAACTAAATGTAAAATTTCTTTGTTATATTTCTGATTGGTTATACCCAGTAAGTAAAATCTCCTGTTTTACTATTTCTTTTATTATTCTTTCTAGATTCTATCAATTGTTTTAATGTCCTATATGCAGTATGGGTTCCAGACAGTGAGCTGTATTTATGGATTGGTCTGTCAAATGATTTGTATGCTCTGGTTAGCAATTTAATATTGCCAGAGAAGAAGCTACGCAAGATTAGGTTAACAAGTGCCTTTTTGGCAACGTTGTTACAACAGAAGTAGAACAGGGAACAGCCATCTTGACAGCTCCTTTTAAATTGGAGCTGCCAAACTCCCAACCAATGACAGGGCTAAATTTCCCAGCACTGTCATAACTATGAGGACTTAACAAACATGGACATCCATCACTGCACATAGTATGCAAGAAGTTTTTAAAATAGGTGTGAAGTGGTATGCATTCAGCCATCACTTCTGTCAAGTTCAATTACATCTTAAATTGTAACTGCTGACAAATTTTAGCTACACCTATCATTCTGCCGCAGAAGATGAATGCAGCATTTTTTTTAAAAAAAGAACCCTAAAGCTAAAGATTGAATTGACAGGGATAACAAGAAGTTTTATTAATGAATTATAGAAATCTATCATCCAGATTTCAATACATTCAGATATAATCCCAGGAGGCCACTTTTTATACCATCTTTTTTTAATATGGATAAATCAAGCTGATGAAAATAACTAATAAGTGTTCGGAAACTTCAGATCGTGCAGAATGCAGCTGCGAGAGCAATCATGGGCTTTCCCAAATATGCCCATGTTACACCAACACTCCGCAATCTGCATTGGTTGCCAATCGGTTTCCGGTCACAATTCAAAGTGTTGGTTATGACCTATAAAGCCCTTCATGGCACCGGACCAGATTATCTCAGGGACCGCCTTCTGCTGCACGAATCCCAGCAACCGGTTAAGTCCCACAGAGTGGGTCTTCTCCGGGTCCCGTCAACTAAACAATGCCCCTTGGCAGGACCCAGGGGAAGAGCCTTCTCTGTGGTGGCCCCGGCCCTCTTGAACCAACTCCCCCCAGAGATTAGAATTGCCCCCACCCTCCTTGCCTTTTGTAAGCTCCTTAAAACCCACCTTTGCCGCCAAGCATGGGGGAATTGAGATGCTCTTTCCCCCTGGGCCTTTACAATTTCATGTGTGGTATGTCTGTATGTATGTTTGGTTTTTTATATTAATGGGTTTTTTAATCATTTTTAGTATTTATTGGATTATTATTGTACATTGTTTTATTACTGTTGTTAGCCGCCCCAAGTCTCCGGAGAGGGACGGCATACAAATCCAATAAATAATAATAATAATAATAATAATAATAATAATAATAATAATATATTGGACTCAAAAGAACCCTGTGAGATTGGTTGAGTGACTGGCCCAAAGCAGTGGTGGGATTCAATTTTTTTTTATTGCTGGTTCTGCAGGCGTGGATTGGTGGGCGTGGTGTGGATTGGTGGGCGTGGCTTAGTGGACATGGAAAGAAAAGGATACAGTAAAATCTACATTCCCACCCACCCCACTCCAGGGGAAGGTTACTGCAAAATCGCCATTTCCTTCTGGTCAGATGGGACTCGGAAAGCAGAGAATAGATGGGGGAGAGCAGTCAGAGGTGGTATTTACCAGTTCTCCAAACTACTCAAAGTTTCCACTACCAGTTCTCCAGAACTGGTCAGAATCTTCTAAAGCCCACCTCTGGCCCAAAGTCAGCCAGCCAGCTTTCATGCTTAAGGGAGGTCTAAAACCACAGTCTCTTGGTTTCTATCTCAATTGCACAAAACCAGCACTCACATCTGCTCCAGCAGGGCTAATACCGATGGATACTAGGATACTAAAATCCCCAGGAATCCCCAAGATCCTCACAAATATCCCACTTTGGGATACTATCCACTTTTAGCAATAATTTCAGTTAATATATTGTAGAATCTTCCCTGGACATTATATCCATGGTAAATAATATAATAATTAATAATGTTATTATTATTATTACAGTGGTGTTGGTTACTACCTTTAAAGCCCTAAATGGCTCAGGGCCAGGCTATTTATGGGACCGCCTCTTCCCTCATGCATCATTGTGGCCAGTAAGGGCTCACAGAGTCGGCCTTCTCCAGGTCCCCTCCACCAAACAATGTCAGTTGGCAGGACCTAGGGGAAGAGGCTTCTCTGTGGTAGCTCCGACCCTATGGAATCATAGAGATTTGCATTATCTCCTCCTTACTGGTTTTCCAGAAAGCTGTTAAAACCTGGCTTTTCCTCCAGGCCTGGAATTAAGATTGATTGTTAGGATGTATGGTTTTTTATGATATATGTGATTTTAGTAATTGTAAAATAGTAATTTTAACTGTTTTTACTTGTATTGTATTAATAACCCATTGTTAGCCGCTCAGAGTCCGTTTCGGAGTGAGCAGCATATAAATGCAATGAATAAATATTTTATTTATTTATTTATTTATTTATTTATTTATTCATTCATTCATTCATTCATTCATTCATTCATTCATGCATTCATCCATTCATTCATCCATCCATCCATCCATCCATTCATTCATTCATCCATTCATTCAATTTTTATGCCATCCTTCTCCTTAGACTCAGGGCGGCTTACAACATGTTAGCAATAGCACTTTTTAACAGAGCCAGCATATTACCCCCACAATCCGGGTCCTCATTTTATCCACCTCGGAAGGATGGAAGGCTGAGTCAACCTTGAGCCAGTGATTTATTTATTTATTTATTTATTATTTAGATTTGTATGCCGCCCCTCTCTGCAGACTCGGGGCGGCTCACAACAAAGTGAAAACAATTTACAACAAATCTAAATTACTATTTAAAAATATTTTAAATACCCAATTTTCTAAACAACATACATACAGACATACCATGTAAATGCCCGGGGGAGATGTCTCAGTTCCCCCATGCCTGACGACAAAGGTGGGTCTTAAGGAGCTTACAGAAGGCAAGGAGAGTAGGGGCAGTTCTAATCTCCGGGGGGAGTTGGTTCCAGAGGGCCGGGCCGTCACAGATATACAGTCAGCTTCAGTGGCCTGCAGTACAGCACTCTACCTGCTGCGCCACCCCAGCTCTTAAGTAATGATTAAAGTGATATTTAGCTTTGAAGTATTGTTTATCTGGCTAAAATACTGCTCTTCTATTTTCCACATTGTGCCATATCTGGGTTCATAGAATAATACATGGCACCCTCCCTTTAAGATACCACCTCATTGCTCCTTTAGACCCCAATAGGTTTCATTCCTATGCAAGCATCTACACCAACCTATTCAGATACCAGTTTGAGATTTGATTATCCAGCTTAATCCCATTAGAAACTGATCTTTTAAGCAGCAGGAAAACTGCTGACAAAATGCCAGCAGGAACATTAAAACTCCACTTGTGGATAGAATTTAATGTCACAATTAGCTGCAGAACTCCATAAGCATTGTAAGCATTTATTTGTATTTAGCTATTGACTTGGTATTTTGAAGAGGAAGCAAAGAGCTAGAAGGCTTTAAATCGTTTATACCCACTTACAGATACATGAATACTTTTTCGCCAAATGTCTCCATGTAGCCTTTTAAAAATTTCTCTATTGCCAGGGTTTCAAATTATTAGGCTTCATGAACTGGGGAATATCCGTATTACATTAATTATTGTGAAAAGATCAGTCTTATATTGTTTTAATCTATACATCTTATTAAAAATGTAATAGGTCTTTTTCTGTAAGTGGCCCTATCTTTTTTTCTCTGTTTTCCTCCTATCCCAAATCCCTGTTCATGGTCAGGTTATGAATATATGTATCAAGCAAAAAAATTCTTTTAAATCTTAATGTTTTTACAATTATCATTCTACAAAGGGCAAAAAGAAAGTAATTGTTTGAAATGATAGGTAAACTCGATTATATTAACAAATTCTAAATCAATAAATAGGAATATTAACCTTGGTAAAGGTGGGTTTTGCAAGATGTGGAGGTTTGTGTGTTTACGTTCAAAGGAAAAACAGTACAAGCTTAGTGTGTATTTAGTTCATGGTTACATTTTATATCCTGTCTTAATGCTCACAGAGAATTTGAAATAATAATAAATATATATATAGATATATAGATATATGAGCCTAAACATGGCTTAAGACATCATAAAGTAATTCAAACTGAAATAACGTAGCCGAGGAGTAATCTTCGCAAAAGCATTTTCAGGCAGAATCATTTCAGTGTCTCTTATTTTGTTTCAAAATTTAATACACTAATATTTTATCCTCTGAATAATCAAAGTTTCTGGCTTTTTAAAAAAATTTCAGTTAAAAAAACTGAAAACAGCCATAAACATTGCAGAAGCTGAATGACTTTTATGTTCTACATCACCAGATCATTCTGTAACTCTGCTTGTTTCTCATACATTCTGAATTGAAATATCTATCTATCTATCTATCTATCTATCTATCTATCTATCTATCTATCTATCTATCTATCTATCATCTAGAAACATAGAAACATAGAAGTCTGACGGCAGAAATCTATCTATCTATCTATCTCTACCTACCTACCTACCTACCTATCTTCCTTCCTACCTACCTACCTACCTACTTATCTATCTATCTATCTATCTATCTATCTATCTATCTATCTATCTATCTATCTATCTAATTTTGACTCCATCCTTGACAGATGAATGAATAACACATTTCACATATTGAAGAAAATATAATTTTGCAGAGATAAGTATCTGTCTATAAGGTATCTATCTCTATGAAAGTTAATGAAAGTTAATCAAGTTAGCCTGCCTATTTATCAAAGTAAGAATTTTACCGGTTCTTTGTCCTAATGCAATATTATCTATGTCTCTTGTTAAACAGACAAACACATGAACTCTGAGTAGCAACTAAACAAGGTAGTTGCTTTACAGATTTAACTGAGTGAAACATTTTGGTTTGATGCAGAATTTTTCAAATGTTCAAGTGATTGCAGCCAGTAATAGGTCACTCTTCAAAACCAAATTCAATTTGGGACTAGTATTATTGTGAGCTGTCTCCATATAAGACTAGAATATAAACATACAGATATTATGAACTTAATCAAGTCAGTATTAATCAATTACATACATTAAGGGATAATTGGGAAGAAAAAGTTAAATGTGATAAATATTAACAGTAGGCATATCATGTCTAATGAGTTCTTATTTATTACATTATTTATTTATTTATTTATTTATTTATTTATCCCTAATCCACAGACTAACCTACTTCTCTTTCTTTCCCCTGGTTAAGTCGGGACTCACAGACCCTAATTTTTATCTTAAATTTTGGAATTGGGACTGGGAATAAGACAAAAGGAATCAGACAGTTTATTAATATTCTTCTACCAATGGTGTGTAACCTTGAAAAATATATATATGAATATATGGCCTTGAAATTAAGTACAATACAAACATAAACAATAGCATATTAGTTTCTTTTCCCCTGCCTAGATTATATTTATTGCCTAGGTATAAAATACATTATAATGAGTCTGAGCTTGGATCTTCTTTTTAGACAAGAGACAGTAAGCCACAGAGAGAGAGAGAGAGAGAGAATGAGAGAGAGAGAGAGAATGAGAGAGAGAGAGAGAATGAGAGAGAGAGAGAGAGAATGAGAGAGAGAGAGAATGAGAGAGAGAGAATGAGAGAGAGAGAGAGAGAGAGAGAGAGAGAGAGAGAGAGAGAGAGAGAGAGATGCTTGCTTTGTAAGTCTTTGGTGATGTAGAATATAAAATATATCTAAAAACAGTTGTATACTGCCCTCTTTTGGATCAAGGACATGAAGCCACAAAGTCGGTTGTTTCATTCTCCACACATCTGAGCCATTATTTTCTTTTAAATCTCTTACAATTATTATTATTTTGTTTAAATAATATATAGATTGTCCTACTGCATATGCTCTAAATGATCACAAAATAAGAATCAAAGCAATGTAATACAATAATAATACAGTAAATAAAACAAACTATGTTATCCTCACATTTGGACAATGGTCCTTCTCAAATTGTTTCATATTTAAAGGTCTTCCAGAAAAGCCAGACATTGACCCGTTTTCAGAAGAACACAAGAACACAATATCATAATTGCAAATTAGTCCAAAGCAAAGAAGTTGCCACTGAGAAAGTCACATTTGTGTGATACTTCTTGAAAAGAAAAGACCTTCATCTGACATCTTCAGCTGACATCTCAACTAGCAAATGCTCTGTCCTACACATTTGGAAAAAGAATCTGAACTCCAAATACAAACTGAATAATCAAATTATCACAGATAATCCCCACTCGGTTAAAGACCTCGGTATACTAACAACGAAAGATTTAAGTGCCAAAGCCCACTGCAACAACATAGCCAAGAAGGCTTCAAGAGTTGTAAACCTAATCCTACGTAGCTTCTGCTCTGGCAATCTCACACTACTTACCAGAGATTACAAAACGTTTGCCAGACCCATCCTCAAATACAGCTCATCCGTTTGGAACCCATATCGCATCTCAGACATCAACACCCTTGAATATGTCCAAAGATACTTCACCAGAAGAGCCCTTCACTCCTCCACTCGAAACAGAATACCCTACAAAACTAGACTTTTAATCCTGGGCCTAGAAAGCCTAGAACTAGGATGCCTTAAACAAGATCTAAGTATTGCCCACAAGATCATATGCTGCAACATCCTGCCTGTCGGCGACTACTTCAGCTTCAATCACAACAACACAAGAGCACACAACAGATTTAAACTTAATATTAACCGCTCCAAACTTGACTGTAAAAAATATGACTTCAGTAACCGAGTTGTTGAAGCGTGGAAGTCATTACCGGATTCCGTAGTGTCATCCCCAAACCCCCAACACTTTACCCTTAGATTATCCACGGTTGACCTATCCAGATTCCTAAGAGGTCAGTAAGGGACGAGGCCAAGTGCACTATTGCTCTCCTATATCTCCTACACCTTTCTTCTATTCCTATATCTCTTCTTCTATTCTTTCATTGATATGTTCTATTACTATATCTTCTTTTCTGTTCTTTCATAGATACATTTTACTATGAGTATCTCCTCTATAACCTTCATCATGTATTTTACTATGTATATATATACCCACTAAAACCCTCATTGTGTATTGGACTAACTAACTAACTAACTAACTAAATAAATAAATAAATAAATAAAACAAACAAACAAACAAACAAACAACAAACAATAGCATACCAGAATATACAGGTAGTCCTTGACTTACAACAGTTCATTTAGTGACTGTTCATAGTTGTAATGGCACTGAAAAAAGGGACTTGTGACTGTTTTTCATAGTTTACTGTTGCTACTGGTGTGATGCGCATGCAGCTCTGGGTGAACTGGAGGGCGCGGGCATGCTTCCGAGTGAGATTTGGCTTCTGCGCATGTGCAGGAAGTGAAATCTTGTGAGAGGACACATGGCCATGTGAGATTTTGGTGATTATTTTGCTTCCGCGTATGCACGGAAGCAAAACATCACCAAAAATCACCAAAATCTCACGTGCGTGCCAGTCCTCTCATGAGTTTTCGCTTCCTGCACATGCGTAAAAGCCAAATCTTGCTCGGACTTGCGCGCCTGCCCACCAGTCACCTGGAGCTGTGTGTGCAGCTCCATTTTCGCTACTGGTATGCAGGGTGGCGCATATCGGGTAGCAACCCATGATTGGTTTACAATCTTTGTATCAAAGAACCCCAATTATATCTACCAACTAATGGGGACCAAGCTTTCTGAGACAACCCAAGAAAGGGATCTTGGGGTTTTGGTGGACAGCTCAATGAAGATGTCAACCCAGTGCGCAGCAGTAGTAAAAAAAAGCAAATTCCATACTTGGCATGATTAGCTAGGGAATCGAAAATAGGTCAGCAAGCGTTGTATTGCCTCTGTACAAATCGATGGTGAGACCACACTTGGAGAACTGTGTACAGTTCTGGACACCGCACCTCAAGAAGGATATAATGGAACTGGAAAAGGTGCAAAAAAGGGCAACAAGTATGATCAAGGAAATGGAGCACTTCCTTTATGAAACCAGGTTGCAACGCCTTGGTCTCTTCAGCCTTGAAAGATGACGTTTAAGGAGTGACTTGATCAAAGTGTATAAAATCATGCATGGGATAGAAAAGGTGGATAGAGAAAAATTCTTTTCTCTATCACAGAATACTAGGACAAGGGGGCACTCCCTAAAGCTCATAGGTAAGAAAGTGAGGACAAATAAAGGGAAATATTTCTTCACCCAGAGGGTCATTGGTTTATGGAATTCACTTCTAGAACAGGTTGTGACAGCTGTCAGCCTTGATAGTTTCAAGGCAGGATAAGACAGATTCATGGATGCCAAGTGGTTATTGAAACAGATGTCCATGTGCCACCTCTATGTTGGATGAGGCAGGCAGGATTCCCTTGAGTACCATTTGTTGGAGGTCAACGGAAAGGGAGGGTCTTGCTTTCTCTTTCTGCTCAAGATCCCCATGAACAATTGGTAGACCACTGTGTGACACAGAATGCTGGACTCGATGGGCTTTGGCCTGATTCAGCATGGCTCGTCTTATGTTCTTATGTTCTTATCCTCTTGATCACATGATCAAAATTCAGATGCTTGGCAAATGGACCATACTTATGACCGTTGCTGTGACTCAAGCTCATGTGATCACCTTCTGCCAAGCAAGGTCAATGGGGAAGCCAGATTCACTTAACAACCAGGTTCCTAATTTATCAACTGCAGTGGTTCACTTAACAATTGGGGCAAGAAAGATCATATAATGGGGCAAAACTCACCTAACAAATGTCTCAAGTAGCAACAATTGTGATTAATTGTGATCAAAAGTCAAGGACTACCTGTACCAAGCAAGGTTTTTGCAAATCCCTCTGCAGGGACAAGTATGCAGAAACCTGCTAATTTGTCAGAGAATGTATTTAGCACATTAGGAGAACCACAATAATATGTTACAACACTGGCAAAGGACAACATGATTAATACCAGTAGCTCACATTGCCTAATAGGCCCTAGAGCCAGAGGTTGTCTTGAAATCATTGCATGTCTACATTAAGGAGATTGTGTTATGCAGGGCAGATCATTGTAGATAAGGAAAGCTTGGTGAGACCACTTAATAATTACTGTCTACAATTTGTTATAATTAGAGCTGAAGAGGAAAGCAAGATTTTGCTTATGTTATTTCAAAGAATTAATCAGCAGAATAGCCTAAGCAATTTTCAAGTCAATTTCTTGTACAGGATGCCAAGAGCATACTTTAAATCTTGTTTATTTGGACACACAATTCCTCTAATAATAGAGTGTGTGAGTTGTCTTAAATGAGGATGGCATCTGGGATTTCTGGAGGCCTATATTCCAAGAAGCAAGCAGAGTCAGGACATATAATGTGATTGAATTAATACTGTTCACATGATGACTCTGTGTATTTGATCATCAGTCCTTTTTTGTCATTTTCAGAATTATACTTCATCATGAATTTCTGGAAAAGCTCGAGAAATGTGTTTCTGGAAACACACAAGCCTTTGAGGTGGCATATAAAACCCCAGGATTTCAAGTTGCGTACCTAGAATTTAATGCAAAGAATATTAATTCAGTATACTATATAAAGCAGAGGTGTCAAACTCAAGGCCCAGGGGGGCAAGATCTGGCCCATGGGGGACTTAGATCTGGCCCATGGTGATTCTGCCAGAGAAAATGGAGCTTTGGATGGCATAGTGCTCAAGCCACCACAGGCACAAATGAAGTTGAGTGTGGCATACCCCACCTGCCCCCCAGCCTCCCCCCAGTCAAACACAACCCTGATGTGGTCCTCATTGAAATAAAATTTTACCTCCCTGGTATAAAAATGTGGATGTATCATTTTCAGATTTTTTTAATAGGAAACAATGTAAAATAAAAACAATAATTATAACCCTTATGGTATATTCTAATTTAAAGATTTTAAAGAGTTATGGGTTTATTGTTTTACAAAGATCTATAGGCCACCCAAACGTATACAGTAATCCCTCGCTACTTCACGGTTCATCTTTCACGGATTCGCTATTTCAAGGGTTTTCAAAGGGGGCTTAAATCCATTAAAAATTTTAAATCCATTAAAAATTCATAAAATTCTTCTACAGTACTACTGTACTCTATTAAAGAAACTGGTGGGATATCACATGTAGTTCCAGCTGAGAAACATTATAGTATGACTGTTTAATGCAAAGGGTGGGTTTCAAAAGTCCAAATACTTGTTAAATACATTAAAAAAATATTTCCTCTACTTCACGGAAATTCGTTTTTCATGGGTGGTATTGGAACGCATCCCCAGCGAAAAACGAGGGATCACTGTACTTACAGTTCATACTGATAGTATAGCAGAGGTCAATTAGGACAACTTTATGACATGTGGACTTCAAGCAAGACATAGTAAATCTATTTCTTTGGTATTAAGTTATATCTTTTTTTAAAAAATTAGCATCCTGACTGGAAAATCTGGGAACTTGCTTTCCTTTTTTAGAGGGGGGAGAGGGAGGGGGAGAAGGAAATTTAATTGATTCCAACAAAGCTAATTAAACAGCAATGCTATATTCAAACTGAATAGCTGGACATGTTATGGACACCCAGGAGTGGGCTGCTGCCCAGATGGAGGGGAACACAATGAGGTAGCAAAAATGGAGCTCCACCCCAGAGCACCCAATTTGCACTGAAAGATGTTGAAAGAAAATGCAAGGCCTCCTGCATAAGCCACGCCCACAGTATGGTAGTAAAAATTCTGGTAGCCCTTCACTGTGGATACCCATATAGTTTCCTTGGCAATAATATGTAATTTTCTCACCACTGGACATGATAAGTTTATGGGTTGTTTTTTACAGTGTATATGTATGTTAGTAAAAAAAATAAATTTATATAGAACTACTATTTCCTGCTCCTAGTTTTCATTATTTCCCTTATTGTATTTTTAGTTATTTATTATTATTATTATTATTATTTATTTAGGAGTTTGGAAACAAATCCAGTCCTCCTTGTTCTTTCTAGCTTTCTCCACACACAAAGAATTGTATGTCATTTACCATTAATGTCTGAAAAATGACATTTTCTTCAAATAACAAAAGAGGGCCAGCAATTTATCTGATGGGTATGTTCTGTGCTCTCATTCATCCTTTTTTTTTTTTTTTGCTTTGTACGGCCACAAAAAAACCTAAATGTCATTTTCAATAAAGCAGGAAAAGAACTATTTCATCCCAGATCAGTACATATGAATTCTTGTAACTAGGGATGCATTATGTTTAGCTAAAATTGCAAAAGCAAAATGTAATAAAAAAATTAAATCATTTACATTTGGGCCTTATGGATTAAATTTCGCAATAGGGATCACATTAGCAATATAATTGATTAGCAGGTTTGATCAAAAATTTGAAAAACAATAGCATATTATTATAGCATAATAATAGCATATTATTATAGCATAATAATATAATAGTCTTCGGAGAGGGGCGGCATACAAATCTAAGTAATAAAATAAATAAATAAATAAATAAATAAATAATAAATGTCACTTTACTCCAATAAGTAGGCTGATGGACATGAGCCACATTTCTCAATATTTAATTGCTCTTACCCTCTTTTCTTCATGATCATTAGTTGAGCTGGTAGGGGAGTGGACATCATATGGTCCAATATACAGGTAGTCCTTAACTTACAACAATTCATTTATTGACCATTCAAAGTTACAACAGCACTGGAAAAAGTTACTTATGATCATTTTTCAAACTTCAGCATCACATGGTCAAAATTTAGACTCTTGTCAACTGACTCATATTTGCAGTGTCCTCCGATCATATGATCCCCCTTTGGGACCTTCTGAGAAACAAAAATCAATGGGGAAGCCAGATTCACTTAACAACCATGTTACTAACTTAATGACTGCAATGATTTGTTAGTACTATGTACATAACAGTTTGGGTTTCACAATATATAAACAAGCTAACAATGAATGTCTGTATGTATTGAAGCACCATAGCTTTAAGTTAGTGTTGGAGATTGCCATAAGAGGGAGCCAGAAGGGTGATCTCTTCTCTCTCTGTCTCTGTTATTTCTGTTTGTTATTGCTGCTTCATTGTGACTGCTGTAGCAATAACTGTGTATTTGATGATAGTTTATGTATTTGTAAGCCGTACAAGTAAGGCTTGTAGTATTGT
Organism: Erythrolamprus reginae; assembly: GCF_031021105.1. Lineage (NCBI taxonomy): Eukaryota > Metazoa > Chordata > Lepidosauria > Squamata > Dipsadidae > Erythrolamprus > Erythrolamprus reginae. The sequence continues at coordinate 325,860,783 of NC_091951.1, read as the reverse complement.
TAATATATTGAGAGTTATTGACTGATTTGACTGTGTATGAGTGGCCTGTTTAACTTGATTATGATACAGTAACCCCTCATTTTTCACGGGGGATGCGTTCCCATGAAAAATGAATTTCCGTGAAGTTGAGGAAAGTTTTTTTAATGTATTTAATGAGTATTTGGGCTTTTAAAACCAACCCTTTTCATTAAACAGTCATTCTATAATGTTTCTCAGCTGGAACTACATGTGATATCCTATCAGTTTCTTTAATAGAGTACAGTAGTACTGTAGAAGAATTTTATGAATTTTTAATGGATTTAAAATTTTCAATGGATTTAATGGATTTAAGTCCCCTTTGAAAACCCGTGAAATAGCGAATCCACAAAAGATGAACCGCGAAGTAGTGAGAGATTACTATATTTGCTAAAGTAAATACTATTTTACATGCTTTAACGCATCTGCTTTGTATGACTGAGCCATTACTCATACCGTGTTTCCCCGAAAATAAGACACTGTCTTATGTTAATTTTTGCTCCAAAAGTTGTGCTATGTCTTATTTTTGGGGGGTGCCTTATATTTCTCAAATAAGACAAATTCACAGGCAGAAAAGCTGACACCCCCAAAGAAAGTGTACCGTACAGTACACTGATTATGGTACGGTACCTGTCAGTATGGCACCCACACACACAAACGATGGCACTTATATAGTACAACAGTATACTCCTGCTATTGCAGCTTCCTGCCACCAGAGGAACTACAGTCTACACACTGTAGTGGAGACTGTAATGGTGGTGAGACAGCAGCAGACTGTGTCTGCTATACTGGATGGTACAAAGCGATGGAAGGGGCCAGCAGGAGACGCCACATTATTATGGTACCACTATGAACAGCTTTGAATGGTACCGTAAGTTTTTCCACCGTACCGTATGTAAACTTGAGTATGACTTATTTTCGGGGGGTGCCTTATATTAGCAAATTCTGCAAAACCTCTGACATGCCTTACTTTTGGGGTACATCTTATTTTCGGGAAAACAGGGTATCTCCTGACTATCTACTGGATATCTGCTAGGATTCCACATTTTCTTTGTGTATGTGCATCCTTGATAACTCAGGGGTCACTGTCTATACTCCTTAACATGATTCACTTAACTATGGCAAGCAAAGTCATAAAATGGGGCAAACTCACTTAGAAAGATAAATTTTGGCCTCAATTGTAGTAGTAACTCAAGGACTACCTTTACCTGCAAGATTAGCAGTTTAGGGAAAGTTGTGCTGGAGAACAATCTCTTGTTTGCCTCAATATAATAAAACTGTAATTCGTTGACAAGCAAAAGAATAGCAAAATATGTCCTAATTTCTAAAACCACCACTATGTTTAAAGGTTTTACTCCATAACAGGTATGTTTTATTCTGCCCTTTCCATAAGGAGTAAAAGGAATTGGTTAAAAAAAATGGCAAAAACATAAGAACATAAGAAGAGCCATGCTGTATCAGGCCAAAGCCCATCGAGTCCAGCATTCTGTGTCACACAGTGGCCCACCAATTGTACAAGAAAATGACATTGGAAAGGATGTTGACTATGTCTACATAATGGAGATGGTCTACCGCAGGTGTGTGAAACTATCTCTTTTTCCCTTCGCTAAACCAGGGATTGGTATGGACAGCCCATGACGCATCTGGTCCATGGGCCTTGAGTTTGATAGCACTGGTCTATTGGGTTGAGGAGTCTCCTGCCCACCTTCTACATTTCCTTGTAAAGTGTGATCTCTTGACCCAACCTCACCTGTTATTTGCTCATCTATTCATCTGATTAACAGTTCATATTATCATAAGAAAGAAAGAAAGAAAGGAAGGAAGGAAGGAAGGAAGGAAGGGAAGGGAAGAAGGAGGGAGGGAGGGGGGGAGGGAAGGAAGGAAGATGCCAGTGAATGAGACTTATATTTTTGGAGTACAAGACACAACTTTCCCCCCCCCCGAAAGAGGCTGAAAATTTGGGTGCATGTTATACTCTGAATATAGCTTTTACTAAGCTGTTCTTTAGCCCCAACAAATTGCTAACATACGGTACTTTCCATGCTTTGCTAGCTAAGCGATCTTTCCTTTGCCTGCTTCTTTCATTGCTGCTCCCTCCGACAATCAGCTGAGCCTTTTTCAGCCCTAAGGTGGTGCTAACAGTGAAGCAATCTTCCGTGCTTTGCTAGCAAGCTATCTTCCACCTTTTTTACAGCGTTAACTAACTAGGTCCTAATGAATCTAGCGACGTGATCATCCCTTTGCCTCATTTTCTCATTGTTTCTCTCTGAAGAGAGAGAGAGAAGTGAAGTGTTTTAGAAACTGTTTTTTATCCCCAACCAAAAGCAAGTATGTGGGCTCAAAACCACCAAACTAATGTGCTGAATCTGACCAGACTAAAGACTAGCCAGATGAATAACTAGTGGACAGATTATTTTTCCCTATTTTTTTTATTCAAATAAATACGGTACTCTCACAAAAAAATGAAAGAAATTAGAACTCCTCCCTGCAAGGACACTGTAGTGCAAAGTTATGCCTTCCCCTGTAATTTTTATTGAAAAGATCTGATTGCCCAATCTAGATGTGAATTACAGAAACATTTTACTTGTTTTTATTCCCTCCCCCTCCATAAACTGCACAGAGAATTAAAAGCAGCAAACAGATCAGAACAATTTGGAAAGTTCTGCTACTGCTTGCATCAAATTATGTAAATCTCAGGGTACGTTGTTTTGGTTTTTAATCTACAATCTGGTTGTCCTTATATAGAAACCCAGTCTCCAGAATTCAACATCTATTCTTCCAGTTTTTCTGCTGTCCAGTTTCAAGACACATTGTTACTTCACAAAGGACTTTTTTTCTGATTGTCAAGCTGTGCATCTTTATTTCTTTCATTGTTATTTCCGGGGTTGAAAAAAAAAAAGAACATACATTGTCTTTCAAAGAAACTCATGACCGGTGCAGCTTTATCGTATTATAGTCAATATAAATCCTACCTTACTCCATGGATACTCAAGAGGTTAACATAATAAGGAAGGCCGAGAGAGAGAAGGTGAACCACAGCTGTCAGCTATTTTGTGCTCAATTCTACTTTCCTTAAGGGGTTTCAAACTGTCACTATGATCAAAGCCTTGGCATTTAAGGCAGCCCCCTTGACAGCAAAAGAAGAGCAACACTTATCTATTTAGCATCTTCCCTATCAGAACCCCTAATCTTGAGGTGCTGTATAACCTTCATCTTAACAGCATCTCCTTATTGGAAATAAAACATATTGGCAAATGTATGCCTTGTCACAAATCTGTACTTTCCCTGCATCAGCAGCCTGGAGGCAATATGGAATTATTACTCAATATAACAAACAGCTACCCATTTATGCAGGTATCGCTTCAGCCCATCACAGGCAGGCAGTGTAAAGGCAGAGGGGGAAAGTAAATGTGACACTAGCTTTGTGTTCTACTAATCTCACTGGCCATAAATTTAGGTGGCAACTTTCATTACAAGGTGTGTCTGTTTAGAAACCCCCCAATCAACTTAACTGGCTGCTTTCGAAAAGATTTTATTTTATTTTATTTTATTTTATTTTATTTTATTTTATTTTATTTTATTTTATTTTATTTTATTTATTTATTTTATTTATTTTATTTATTTTATTTATTTTATTTATTTTATTTATTTTATTTATTTTATTTATTTTATTTATTTTATTTATTTTATTTTATTTTATTTTAGTTTAGTTTAGTTTAGTTTAGTTTAGTTTAGTTTAGTTTTTTATTTTTTTATTTTTTATTTTATTTTAATTTATTTTAATTTATTTTAATTTATTTTAATTTATTTTTTATTTTATTTTATTTTATTTTATTTTATTTTATTTTATTTTATTTTATTTTATTTTATTTTATTTTATTTTATTTTATTTTATTTTATTTTATTTTATTTTATTTTATTTTATTTTATTTTATTTTAGTTTAGTTTAGTTTAGTTTAGTTTAGTTTAGTTTAGTTTAGTTTAGTTTAGTTTAGTTTAGTTTAAATCTATTTCGTGCTTGTCAAAAGGGTAGAACTATAGAGAGGAGTCCTGTATCAGGAAGAGTCTCCCCTACAGTTGTCCTTGCCATCTTCCATGGTGAAAGGCAGCCCTGCCGTTGATCTTGAGCATCTCACAAAGGTGGGAAATTGAATTGAATTGAATTAGTTTATTGGCCAAGTGTGATTGGACACACAAGGAATTTGTCTTGATGCATATGCTCTCAGTGTACATAATAAAATAAAATATAGATTTGCCAAGAATCAAGAATGGAGGGTAACTTAATTTGTTCTTACATTTCAAGGGAAGAAAAGGAAGTGGAATTTGAGAGCTTTTTCTCTGGGGCCAACTTTTCCTATTTGGTAAAATGTCTTGCAAAAGGCTGGTCCAAAATTAAATCATGTCTAAATTCCTGGAATTAAAATGCAGAGATTTCTAGTGTAAAGTAAATTTCTGCATGGTAGAATTAGATGTCCAGCTCCGCTTTGGTGTTTTGGACAGTCAGTCTCAGATCAAGAAGGATGATCAAATGAACTGACTTTTAGAAGGAATGACAGAGTTTCATTTTTTTTCCTGAAGTGGTGTCTACTAGTCTGGATGGTTTTCAAAGCTTTTTCGAAGTCCCAGTCAAATGTTATTAGTCATGCATGCTACATGAAGCCTCAGTGCTCAGAGGCAGTATATTTCTGCATACCAAATATTTCTGGGAAAAGAAAAAATGGTTTGCTATCCAGAGGCATCTAGTCTACTACTGTTGAAAACATGTGATATATATAATCAAGTAAACTCCAGATTGTCTTCATTGTTTATTAAAACAAAAAGGGGTGGAAAGAATCAAGAAAGAAAGAAAGAAAGAAAGAAAGAAAGAAAGAAAGAAAGAAAGAAAGAAAGAAAGAAAGAAATCTGGTGTAATTCTCATGGACATGATGCAGTTCTTAGATTCATTGAAAATACTGTGGAAGGAATAATACATTGGTACAAGCTAGCTGAGAAATATCTGCAAGTGGCCTGTTGTTTAGGGATTTCTCTGGTAGCCTGTCATCTTTCTTGCTTCCCAGGCTTCTTATATTGCATTAAGAAGAACTCCTTTTGTGGAGCTTTTCAGATTAGAAATCACTAGCCACAAGGGAGGTTACAATGGAAGAGATGTGAACGTGAAGCAGAATAACATCAACAATTCCCTCTGCCATTTTGCAACAATAAGTGTAGGAAATAAGTAAATTATTCAAGAAATCTAAAAGCACTTCAAGTATAAGAAGAAAAACTGACTATTGTTATAGAGGAAGGGGAAAAAATGAAGCAAATTGGGGAAAAATGATGACAAGCAACAACATATTGTTATTTATATTGAACTTATTGGTATTGAGTTTTTATTAAATTGAATCTCATTATTTATAAATGTGGAACCTTATATATAAATTGGTATATGCACATTTCATAAGTTTTTTAGACAATCTTTGACATATTTATTTTGGGATGAGATATTGGAAAAATCCTAGAATAAGAAATGGAAACCCACATCCATCTTGTTCTGAAGTTTACATGGTCAGGGATTTACCAAAAGTCAAGCAACTTGACTCCAAAAATACTGATTTTTAATGAATGAAAGAGTAGCTTAGATTTTATTATTGCAGGGAAAAAAAGTCTATTTTTTGTAAATAATTTTCTGATATATCATGGTGGATTATGTCCATGCAAAGATGAAGTCTACATGTACTGCTTTGAACTATCCTAAATATTCTAAGGTTTATAAAAATAAAAAGTGGAAAAATAACCTTGATGTCCCTGATGGAAAGATGAAATAGCTCAGGTCACTGACATTTCAAGAAATTGTGTCTCACACTGAGCAACCCTTCTGTGTTGTAAGGTAGTGACATTACTGTCACAGCTTGGCACTGCCATAAAAGGAAGATGTATTATTGACATCTTTCTTTTGAAGTGAAGTCCTGAAGCTTTAATTCTGCCAGGGGTAAAAGAAGACACTTCTTGAAATATCACTCTGGTCCTGTTTTCTGAAACTCATGGATGTCCCTGTGGGCCTTCTCCACAAATCTATGAAATCCCTGGTGGAAATCCTATTAAAAACATTTAGTCACAAAGATTATTTCAGTGCCATTCTAGAGTTCTGTCATCCCTCCCATTCTTAACTTTGTAGAGATACGTGGGAAATAGGGACCAGGGAATGTCTTGGATCATTTCTAGGACGTGGCTGGACCTTCTCTCCTTCACTGACCTTCTTTCAGTGGTAGATTGCTACGGGTACGACCAGTGATGAGCTACCAAAATTTTTACTACCATACTGTGGGCGTGGCTTATGCATTTTGTTTCAACATCTTTCAGTGCAAATTGGGTACTCTGAGGTGGAGCTCCAAATTTTGCTACCGGAACTGCATTCATGACCGTTCCCATAGGAGCCCATCACTGGGTACGCCCTGGAGCTCCATTCTGGTAGCAGCCGCCAGATTGCACAATTTGCACACAATCGCTCTGGTGCCATCGGGCGGCACAATCCTTTCCCTCAAATTTTGGGGCCTTTTTTTCTTCCTGTGCATGCACAGAAGCAAAATCTCATGAGGGGATGCTCATGTATGCGAGATTTCAGCAATTGTTTGCTTCTGTGCATGCGGGGAAGCAAAAAAACCACCAAAAACACACACCACAAGCATTCCCTCATGAGATTTCAGTGCATTTTTGCTTCATGCGCATGTACAGAAGCAAAATCGCATGAGGGGCACATGTGCGGTGTGGGGGCATGACCCCATGTGTGAGCACTCAAATCAGCAGAATGCACGCACAGCACATCAGTATGTGGGTAAGTGGAACCAGCCACTGCCTTCTCTCCTTATAAAGTTTAGACAGAGCTATCTGATGTTATAAGTGAACACAAAAAAACAGTTCAGTTATCACTAAAACATGATGAATGGTTGCAGGAACTCTAGTTTAACTAAGAGAAGGACTAGAGGTGATATGGTAGAAATCTTCCAATATTTGAGGAGGTAATACAGAGATGAGGTGGTTAAGCAACTCCTACCCACAAAATGTCGCTACGGAGCACTGCACACCAAGATAACTAGACAGAACAGTTTTTTCCTGAACGCCATCCCTCTACTAAACAAATAATTCCCTCAACATTGTCAAACTTTTTAATAAGTCTGCACTACTATTTCTACTAGTTTTTTCTCATCATTCCTATCATTTTTTCCTCCCACTTAGGACTGTATGACTGTAACCTGTTGTTTGTATCCTAAGATTATATTGATAGTTTCTTCATTGCTTATTTGACCCCTATGACAATCATTAAGTGTTGTATCACATGATTCTTGACAAATGTATCTTTTTCTTTTATGTACACTGAGAGCATAGGCACCAAGATAAATTCCTTGTGTGTCCAATCACACTTGGCCAATAAAGAATTCGATTCTATTTGTTGCTCTATCACTGGCGTTTTTTAAAGAAAACTTTGGAGAGGCCTTGTCTGGAATGGTATAGAGCAGGAGTGTCAAACTCAAGCATCTGGCCTGAGGGAGGGGTGCTTAAATCTGGCCTGTGGAGCCACCCTGGACTGGAAACTGCAAAGGACCGACCTACAGTACCTCTGCCAGCAAAAATGGAACTCCGCTTTCCATGGCAGAGGGTTGCAGGAGGCCATCACAACTGGAAATGGAGCTCGGGAGCCTGTGTTGGCTGGCAGAGTGCTAGAGCCCCCAAAGGCATGAGTGGTGGTAAGCTGGCCGTGCCCATCCTGTCCCCCCTCCACCACCACACTCTTCCCCTGCAATGTCAAACACAATCTGGATGAAGCCCTCAATGAAAGAGAGTTTGACACCCCTGGTATAGAGTCTCTTGCCTGAGCAAATGTTAGACTAGAAGACCTCCAAGATCCAACTCTGTTGTTCTTATTCTGTAAACCATAAAGACAAAATTTGTTCTCTGAGATATGTCAAGAATTATCACACAACTAACATATTAGAACAGATTAAGTATCATCAGAAGCAAACACTTGGCCCTCAACTCCCCACAGATATAAAATATAATGTTTTTAAAATACGCAAATATTGATCAACTAATCTACATAGCATCATTAAAACAATCTACACAAGTTTTCAGTAAAGCCTAGCTGCCATCTCTAAATTTTCTGTTTATTTCTTCTGCAATGTTTTGCACTTGATTTTTATGCAGTTTTACCACTTCTAAAAACCACATCAAGGAAGGGAATAAGTAGATTTTTTTTAAAGGCAGAAGACTTCATTATCTTGTGAAAAGCAATTGCACCTTCATCTCCATCCAATTCTGCAAGATACTGTACATCTAGGTTACAAGAAGTTCCTTTTATAAAAATAATAAATGCTGCTTTTTAACATGCGTAAAAAAATCCCTGTAGTAATTTTAATAGCCTCCATAGTCAAATAACTTTTAATAGTCAAAGAGTTGGGTTTTTTTTAAAAAAAGCAAGGGATGATGACATCTAACCATTTGTTGAATGCCTTATTACTATCAGTGGGGAAATTTTGAAGCTCCCACTTTAGCAAAAAACCCAAACCATGTAACTCCCAAAGCAATTCAAACCGATCTGTGAATTAAATTCAATTTTGCTTTGATGTAGGATTAAGAGTGGCAGTGGCTCAGTGGTTAGAGTATAGTACTGCAAGCTACGTCTGCTGACTGCCAGCAATTCAGCAGTTTGAATTTCACCAGCTCAAGGTTGACTCAGCCTTCCATCCTTCTGAAATAGGTAAAATGAGGACCCAGATTGTTGGGGGCAATATGCTGACTCTGTAAACTGCTTAAAGAGAGCTGAAAAGCACTATGGAGTGGCATATCAGTCTAAATGCGTTTGCCACTTCAGAAGAGAAGGGTTTAGGGGTAGTGATTTCTGACAGTCTCAAAATGGGTGAGCAGTGTGGTCGGGCAGTAGGAAAAGCAAGTAGGATGCTTGGCTGCATAGCTAGAGGTATAACAAGCAGGAAGAGGGAGATTGTGATCCCCTTATATAGAGTGCTGGTGAGACCACATTTGGAATACTGTGTTCAGTTCTGGAGACCTCACCTACAAAAAGATATTGACAAAATTGAACGGGTCCAAAGACGGGCTACAAGAATGGTGGAAGGTCTTAAGCATAAAACTTATCAGGAAAGACTTAATGAACTCAATCTGTATAGTCTGGAGGACAGGAGGAAAAGGGGGGACATGATCGAAACATTAAATATGTTAAAGGGTTAAATAAGGTTCAGGAGGGAAGTGTTTTTAATAGGAAAGTGAACACAAGAACAAGGGGACACAATCTGAAGTTAGTTGGGGGAAAGATCAAAAGCAACATGAGGAAATATTATTTTACTGAAAGAGTAGTAGATCCTTGGAACAAACTTCCAGCAGACGTGGTTGGTAAATCCACAGTAACTGAATTTAAACATGCCTGGCATAAACATATATCCATCCTAAGATAAAATACAAGAAATAGTATAAGGGCAGACTAGATGGACCATGAGGTCTTTTTCTGCCGTCAGTCTTCTATGTTTCTATGTTTCTGTTTCTACCATGGCTATTGTTATTGCTATTTTGTGAAATTTACAGTTACACCTAAAATAGCGCCGGTCGACTTACCGGCTGGCAGCCTTTGCCGGAGGGACCGGGCAGACACCGGACTCCCTCATGGCGGCCGCCATCTTGTTTTCGGCCGAAATCTCGCGAGATGAGATTTCGGCCGAAAATCAGGCCCACGAGGCCTGACGTTGCTGCCGGTCAGGGGCGGGGCTTGGAGGCCCTATTTAAGGGCCTGCAGGTCCTGGGCCAAGCCTTTTCGCTTGGACCGGCAGCTGGAGCAGACACTCATTTGAGTTTTGCTCCTGGCAGCCATTTTGTGGTGGCCTCGTGTTGCGGCCGCCATTTTGGATCCAGTTAAGAGGCCTTTCTGCTAGGCCCAGCGGTGCCCTTGGACTCCAGAGCAGCTTCTGAGCGGCGGCGCTGGTGTCCTTGTCCCCCTCGGGCCCGAGGGGGAGTGGTGATTCACTCCCGGCTGGGAGGGGGTCTGGTGGGGCCTTGCCCAGGGGTCAGGGGGTTCTTGGCCTTGGGGTCCACAGGGGTTCCCGGGGTAAGGGGCCCTGTTGTCACTCCAGGGGAGGTTCTATTGTTTAATCCCCCAGGGTGGTTTTTTCCTGGCAAGGTTTGGGCCTTGCTGCAGGGGTTTTTGGGGAAAAAAGGGGTTTTTTCTTCATTTATATTGTTTTAAAAGGTGGCATGGCCCCTAAGAAGAGGCAAGCCAGGGCCCCTGTGGCTCAGCCTGCGGTTACGCGCCCCAGGAGGGCCCTTGGGCCTTCTGCCCAGGCTCGGGCAAGTATGGAGGGGGCCCCTGGGGTGGTGCCTGCGGAGGGGGCGGTGGGTCCTTTACCTACAGCCCCTCACTCTGATGTTTCTCCTGCCCTTTCTTGGGCTAGGGTGTTGGAGAGGCTCGATGAGCTCGAGCACTGGCGGAGCGGCTCGGGCCCTTGGGGGGCCCTCGAGCAGGTACCAGCGGCATTGGGAGCAGCTCCATCGGCAGCCCAGGCTGGACAGAAGGCCCATACCGGGCAGATGGCCCACACCGGGCAGGCGGCCCAGTCGGGGCACTTGACGGCTTTTCCGGGCCCCGTGGCGCCGGGGGGCCCTTGGATGTCTTCAACCCCGTACGGGGCAGGTGAGGTTGCACCACACAATACACATTCTTCATTTCTCCCCCTGGCTGGTGCGAGTTTTCCCCCGACGGGGCTGGGAAATGGGGTTAGCTTTGGGGGCCCCCAGGCGGGCGCATGCGGGCAGGTATAGTCGCCGCCGGCCCCGTTGGCGGGGGCGCCTGCGCCTGGCGTGGCGCCGCCACTCGGGCCGGTGGGGGCTGGGGTGCCCGGGGTGGGGGGTTGGACCCCTACAGCTCCTGCTGTTATGCCCCCGCTTCCATTGATGGCCTATCCCCAAGGTTTCGGGGTGCTAGGGCCGGGGGCCACCACGGTGTGGGACCCGTTCGCCAGTATTAAGGTGGGGGCCATTCCGTGTGGTCTGCCGGCCACCCCTTTAGGGTACCACCTTCACCCATCCGTGAAGGAGGCCATTTGGAGGGGGGAGTACGTGGACCTCTTTTCATTGCTCAATCGGGAGGTCCCTAAACAAGAGAAAGAAGTAGTTCCTGGGGAAAAGCCCAAGAAAACAAAGGTCACCAAGTGCTTCAGCTCCTGGCTGTACGCTTTTCTGACATATGCGTCAGTGGTGATTCAGAGGCAGCCAGCCATGGCCTCGGCGATGCTTAAGTATATTGATTTGATCGCCAGGGCTAATTTTGAATACAAAGGCACCATATGGCGCCATTATGATAAAGGGTTTAGGATGAGGATGGCTGTGGAGCCCAACCTGCCGTGGGATATGGGGGTACCGGACCTGTGGTTCAGGGCCACTCATATGTCTGGCAAGGAGGGGTGTGAGCGGACCGACAGCGGTCATTTCATGGAGGAGGAGCCTGCGGTGGTCACGCCGGCCAAGGTGACTCCTGGGGCGGCTGGTAAGGGGGCCTCACCCGCCTGTCATGAATTTGCTGCGAAAGGGGCGTGTTTTCATCCCTTTTGCAAATATAAGCATGCCTGCGGGAATTGTGGGGGGCCCCATGCATCTGCTGTCTGCCCCCGCCCCAAGAAGGGGGCGGAAAAGAAGGGTGGGGGTCCAGGAAAGCCTCCCGCATCAGCTGGGGGAAAAGGGGCCCAGCCCAATTGATGTCTCTGTGCTTGAGGGTTGGTTGGTTGACTACCACCCTCGCTCGAGAGCGGCTGCTCTCTTGCTAGGTTTCTCTAAGGGATTTAGGATCCCTTATGTGGGGGTCAGGAAGGCTTTCATGTCCGACAACCTTAGATCGGTTGTCGGACATGAGGACATTGTTAGGGCCAAGATTGGGAAGGAGGTGGCCGAGGGCAGGGTCCTTGGGCCTTTCCCGGAGCCGCCCTTTCCGAATCTTAGGGTGTCCCCTCTGGGGGTGGTCCCCAAAAAGGCGAGTGGTGAATTTAGGTTGATTCACCATTTGTCTTTTCCTAAAGGGGAGTCAGTGAATGATTTCATTCCTGACGAACTGTGTTCGGTGCGGTACGCATCCTTTGATGCGGCCGTGTCCATGGTTAGGAAGTGTGGGGTTGGAGCCCTTATGGGTAAGTGCGACATTAAGTCGGCATTCCGGCTCCTCCCCATACACCCGGACGACTTCGAGCTCCTGGGCTTCCATTTCGAAGGTGGTTTTTATGTAGACAGGGCATTGCCGATGGGCTGCTCTGTCTCGTGCTCTCTCTTCGAGAGTTTTAGCACCTTCTTGGAATGGGCACTCAGGAGGCGTAGTGGCCTGGGCTCTGTCGTTCACTACCTTGATGATTTCCTCATGGCAGGGCCTGCGCACTCGGTGCAATGTTTTGCGCTGATGCGGGACTTCGAAGCCCTTTGTGCTCAGATAGGGGTGCCTTTAGCCTCTGAGAAGACCGAAGGCCCTGCCACCAGGATTACCTTCCTCGGTATTGAATTGGACTCAGAGGAGCAATCTTCTAGATTGCCCCTGGACAAGTTGGAAAAAATCAGGTGCAAGCTGGAGGCGGTCCTGGGCTGCAGGAAGGTGACTCTTCGGCAGCTCCAGGAACTGGCCGGGATCCTTAATTTTGCCTGTCGGGTAGTAGTGCCGGGCAGGGCCTTTTCCAGACGGTTGTATGATGCGATGAAGGGGCTGCGTTTGCCCCATCATCGTACCCGCTTATGCGCAGGAGTCAGGGCTGACCTCTGCGTGTGGCGGGAGTTTTTGGAGCACTTTAATGGATTGTCTTTTTGGAGGCAGGAGCTTCTTTTGGAAGCTGAATTGCAGCTGTGCTCGGATGCTGCGGGGACTTGTGGTTTTGGGGTAGTGCTAGGTGACCAGTGGTGCTGGTCGGTGTGGCCTCCGGAATGGAGTGCCTCTTCTCTGGTTAAGGACCTGATTTTTTTGGAGCTCTTCCCCTTGATAGTGGCCTTAGAGCTTTGGGGGGAGCAGTTTAGGAACAAGACTGTGCACTTTTGGTGCGACAACCTAGCGGTTGTCCATTTTGTTAATGCCCTGTCCTCTAAGAGTGACAGGGTTATGCGGCTTGTCCGCCATTTTGTGCACAAGTCCTTGTCCCTAAACGCCTTGTTTTTGGCCAGACATGTCCCCGGGCTGGATAACGGTGTGGCTGACGCCTTGTCCCGTGGTCAGTTGTCCAGGTTTCGGACCCTGGCCCCGTGGGCACGGGAGTCGCCAGAGGTGTTCCCAGTCCACCTTTGGAGCCTGGGCAGGCTCCCGAGCGTTGGAGAGACGAGGCCTCCAGGGCGATCGCCCTTTCGGTAGCACCGGGCACCCTGCGGGCCTACCAGAGTGCAGGTAAGGAGTTTGGGGATTTCAGGCAGGGTAAGGGTTACCCCCATAGTTGGCCTGCCCCAGTTGAACACCTGGCGGAATTTTGTGTCCTGCTGAGGCAGCGTGGCCTTTCAGTTAGGACTATTAGGTCCAGGTTAGCCGGCCTCGCCTTTCTGTCCAAGGCGGGGGGCTTCAGAGATTTTTCTGGTGACTTCCGCATTCGGAAGATGCTGGAAGGCTGGTTGAGGGAGCGACAGGGGGTCCCTTCTGACACTCGTCAGGCCCTGACGGTTCAGCAGCTGTCCTTGATTAATCAGGCCTTGGACAGTCTGTGTGCCTCTCTGTACGAGGCCCGTCTTTTTAGGGCAGCCACTTGTGTAATGTTTTTTGGGGCCCTTAGGGTCAGCGAGGCAATAGCTTCCTCACAGGCTGACTTGTCGCTCCGTGCCTTCCAGTTCACTGATCTGGCCTTCAGACAAGGGGGTGTCTCACTTTTGGTGAGACATTCCAAGACAGATCAGTTGCACAGAGGGGTTAAGATAGAACTTAGTGCAGCCACCGATCAGTCTGTATGCCCGGTGGCCGCTTTGCAGCAATTTTGTGCCTTAAGGGGGTCAGGGCAAGGGTACCTATTTAAGCATCAGGACGGTACCCCTCTGACCCGTTATCAATTCTGGGCTTTAGTGTCTAAGGCAATGGCTCAGGTGGGCATGGATCCCGCCGGATATGGAACGCATTCGTTCCGTATCGGCGGCGCCACTAGCGCGGCGCTTTCTGGTTTCCCGACCCATCGGATTCGGGAGATCGGCCGCTGGCGGTCGGCGGCATATTTGGGTTATGTTAGGCCCGCCGAGGATCCTAGGCAGGGCTTAGGCTAGGTAACCTCTCTGTATGTGTCCTCTTTCAGGTCCCCATGCCAATCAGAAACCGACGGCGCTGCTGTGTGACCACAGCATGGTATTTTGGGCCGGCCGCTCAGCAGCCAGAAGCGCCATCGGGACCCAGTTGTCATTGGGACGTTGGGTCAATGTTGTTTGGATGGGCCGGAGAGGTATGCGGTGGGAGGGGCTCCTACCGACGTTGCTGGGAGGGCGGCATCTCAGGGCTGTACCCGGTGCTGCTGGGTGGGCAGCTACCCAGGGTCGCGCTCAGATGGGACTGGGTGGGCGGCAGCCCATAGCCGCACCCAGATGGCTGGTCTTGCACCTCGGTGGCAATGACCTATGCCTGCTTGGTGGTCTACCGTTGATCATCCAGGCGCGCGAAGACCTGCGGTGGCTTCGCACTGTGTGGCCAACCACGCAAGTGGTGTGGTCAGAGATCCTCCCAAGGATCGTATGGAGGGACGCCATTTCCCTTAGGGCCATTCACCGGGTCAGGCGTAGAGTGAATAAGGCTCTGGGTAAAACAGTTAGGGAATTAGGTGGGGTTGTAGTGGCCCATCCCCTCATCACGGTAGATCGGCCATGGCTTTACCGGGCCGATGGCGTTCACCTGTCAGAACAGGGGAACGCCATTTTCTTACAGGACCTGCAGCGGTCTCTGCGTGAGCTGGCGCAGATAGAGGGAGGAGTCGGGGGGCCAAGATAGAGATCTGACCCCCGCTCCGTGGCAGGTTAGGGGCGGAAATCTGGGTGGTGGTTAGCAACTGTGCGTTCTCCCTTGGGCATCTTTGGGGATGATTGACAGGTTCTCTCCAAGCTCATGGTGGGGTGCTACCTGAGCAGTTGGGGGGAACCTGTCTTTGGGTCCCGCATATTGAAGTCCCCGGGTAGGGGTGCGCCGGCGGGACTCCCCTCATGCGAGAGCATGGCAGGGTCTCAGGTGAGGGAGAGGTCCCTCACCTGGACTAGCATCGAGCTACGCCCATAGTTGCCCAGGAATGTTGATTTGCTACGTCATTTCCGCCCCGGAAGTATTTGTTTGACCCTGCAGGTCCACTGTTTGGGTCATAGTTAAGCATGTTGATTTATGCTAATTTATGCTAATTTATGCTAATTTAATTAAATAAATTATGCAAATTATTAATTAATAAAAATGACCCAAGTTTAAATCCAGCTCTTGTGTCCGTGTCGTTACTCCGTCTCTTCGGCAATAGCACCGGTCGACTTACCGGCTGGCAGCCTTTGCCGGAGGGACCGGGCAGACACCGGACTCCCTCATGGCGGCCGCCATCTTGTTTTCGGCCGAAATCTCGCAAGATGAGGTTTCGGCCGAAAATCAGGCCCACGAGGCCTGACGTTGCTGCCGGTCAGGGGCGGGGCTTGGAGGCCCTATTTAAGGGCCTGCGGGCCCTGGGCCAAGCCTTTTCGCTTGGACCGGCAGCTGGAGCAGACACCCGCCCGCCCTCCACTATTTTGCAGTGTGCTACTATTGGGTCGCCCCTAGGGGGGCCGAATGGGAATTTTTTGCGGCTTCGCCCATTAGGCATGGCCGTTTTTTCGCCCATTCCACACTGGGGAGATGGATGTGTGGTTAGGGGGTGCTTGCGTTTAATAGGTTAATTGGCTTACCTTTGGTCATTTGGGTAGGCAGGTTAGGGGCGGAAATCTGGGTGGTGGTTAGCAACTGTGCGTTCTCCCTTGGGCATCTTTGGGGATGATTGACAGGTTCTCTCCAAGCTCATGGTGGGGTGCTACCTGAGCAGTTGGGGGGAACCTGTCTTTGGGTCCCGCACATTGAAGTCCCCGGGTAGGGGTGCGCCGGCGGGACTCCCCTCATGCGAGAGCATGGCAGGGTCTCAGGTGAGGGAGAGGTCCCTCACCTGGACTAGCATCGAGCTACGCCCATAGTTGCCCAGGAATGTTGATTTTCTACGTCATTTCCGCCCCGGAAGTATTTGTTTGACCCTGCAGGTCCACTGTTTGGGTCATAGTTAAGCATGTTGATTTATGCTAATTTATGCTAATTTATGCTAATTTATGCTAATTTAATTAAATAAATTATGCAAATTATTAATTAATAAAAATGACCCAAGTTTAAATCCAGCTCTTGTGTCCGTGTCGTTACTCCGTCTCTTCGGCAATAGTAGCTTACCATAACCCAAACAAAATGTGCAATATCGCAATAAATTACTTTCACTGGTATTTTAATAGACCAACTGGTGCATCTCAACGACCCATCCATAACCTCTTAAGCCACACAGTTTTTGTAACATTCTTTTAATAATTACTACACAAATTAATTTGTATTATGCATTTTCTAAGTTTTACATAACTATTTTGTGAGGTGTGGTAGAATAGGGAGACCCAGGTTCTATCCACCATTGTGGATATATTGAGAAAATATAGAAGAAGGGGACAATAAATGTGTTTGTTTGTTTGTTTGTTTGTTTGTTTGTTTGTTTGTTTATCTATCTATCTATCTATCTATCTATCTATCTATTTATTTATTTATTTGATTTTTATGCCGCCCTTCTCCTTAGACTCAGGGCGGCTTACAACATGTTAGCAATAGCACTTTTCTAACAGAGTAAGGCTATTGCCCCCACAATCCGGGTCATTTTACCCACCTCGAAAGGATGGAAGGCTGAGTCAACCTTGAGCCGGTGATGACATTTGAACCGCTGACCTACAGATCTACAAGTCAGCTTCAGTGGTCTGCTGTGCCACCCCGGCTTACCTTGAATGAAAGATAGAATCAAAATCTAAAAAGGGAAGAAGGAATGAAGCCACTGTAATAATTTAAAAAGCTATACAATCCAATGCTATCTCTCTAACGATCTTACATAATTATCACAATGAGAGGTTTCATGATCATCATTGTCATCATCCCTGCCAGGGGAATACGTTGCTGATCTAATTCACATATTTTGGTGCCCGTGTCTCACCTGTCTTGCTTTATATCTTGTGTGAGCCTATTCATGTGCGTGTGCTTGTGTGAGAGAGAAAGAGAGAGATGCATAGAAAGAGAAAGATAGAGACATATCAAATCAAATCAAATTTATTATTACAGTCATAGACCAAAACAAATAAAAACACTTAGTAAATACACAACCAAAAGTTGTAGGATGAAATGATAAATAACAGATAAAATCTGTGATAAAATCCAGTCTATCAATTATGCATGATCAATACATGGCCTTCCGTAAGAGTTTAAAGACTCACGTATGCCACCAAGCTTGGGGTTATTAGACTCTGCCCACTGGCCAATGAATATACAATAAGCTTGCTGAATGGGATGTGTGCATGAGCTTTTTAGCTTCTTTTTAAAATGTAACTCTTAATTTTAACTTATTTTTATCTTGATATATACTGTTTTTTATATGTTGTGAGCCACCCCAAGACTTCAGAGAGGGGCAGCATATAAATTTAATAAATAAATACATGCATGCTTACATACATACATACATACATACATACATACATACATACATACATACATACAACTAAAATTACAATCCATAAACTGTGAGGTCTATAGTCATTTTGATACTACCAGGGAAAGGAATAAACAAGGTTGCCACATTTGTCGTATAAATTAGCTAAGGTGGATTACACCCTTAAAAACAGCCCACAAATGGTTTTAGACAGCCATCTGGAAATAGTACATCCTTGTAGCTCAGGGTTTTAGTTGGTTCTATTAAATTTGGATAAATAATGGCCAATGTAGACAGCCATCTTGGAATTTTGATATAGTGTCTTTTTTAATTTCATGCCAATTTTTCAGGAGGGATTTTCTAATTAAGTGTTTATTGAGTGTACTCTGTTTTTTGGTTTCATCTGTCCATAGGTGGGCATGCCAACCCATTTGGAGGTCATGTCCTTCAAGTATCAGAATTCTTTTATTTGATAGCTTAATCCAATCTCTGATCCATGTTAATGTGGCCACTTTGTAGTAAAGTCTGAGATCCGGCAAGCCCAGACCTCCTCTTCGTTTACTGTCCTGTAAATGTGATAGTTTAATTCTTGGTTTTCTTTTATGCCAAATAAACATCGTGATTATTTTATTAAGTTCTCTGAAATAGTTTTGGTTTAGATATATAGGGGCTGTTTGGAAAAGGTATAAGAATTATGGAAGAACACTCATTTTTATTGTTGCTATCCGTCCCAGGAAGGAAATTTGTAGTTTTCCCCATTTTTCTAATTTAATTCTAGTTTCTTTGGCCATCATGTCATAATTGTCTTTTTTTAAGGCTGATATTGTTAGTCAAGTTGAGTCCCAGATATTTAATTTTTTTAGTTGTTTGGAGCTTCATAATCTTTTCCAATTCTTTTGTCTTGTTCTGTGTTATATATGTTATACATACATACATACATACATACATACATACATACATACATACATACATATTACTATGGTGAAGGCACATATTTGCGACAAATTCTCACTGCTGCTGCACAGAATCTGACCACCTGTGCTATAATTATGGCCTGTTCATCCTTAAGCAGCCAATGGAGGTAGGTAGTATCTGAGCAGCCAGATAGAGACATAAATACACTGCAATGTCTTTGACTTTATTTCCCCATCAAAAATTTGCACTGACGGGAGAAAAAATGTGCATGTTTGAGAGAGGCTATTCTATGGATGATATTTATAGATCATATTAAAAATGTTAAAGGGCTGCATCCCCATTGAGCACCTAGACTTCCTCTTGAGTAAATGGGGATGCCATCTCACTTTCTTCCCTCATACTTGTTCTGCCGGGCTCTCTGGTAGGAGCCTCCCAAAAATTCAAGGGTACAAATTTCAGACACACACACGTTTGAAAATTCAAAACAATGTTCTTTATCACAAAATTCAAAATAAACTAAGCACTCTTTTTGTATTGCAAAGAGCACTCGTCCCCAAAACAACCGGGTAGTCTGTACAATTTCCCTTAAGCAGTCATTAAGTACTTAGCTAGCAGCTGTGAAGAAACTTTACACCCCTCCTTCTTCCAACACACACACCTTGCTCTGCTTTGGTTTCAAAGGCGTGAAAAATCAACAAAGTCCAGAAAACAGCAACACATGATTTCCGAAGAACTGCGATCAGATACTCTTCCACAATGGCCAAACCCACACGCTGCTATTTATAGAAGCAGCCCTAATTACTGGAGCCCCACCCAAACACAGGTGGCCTCTCTTATCTCCTGTAATATGTCATTACTTGGTCTCTTCTATGCATAATTCTGTGCTTGCGTGGGTCCAAGACGTTTTCATCCGAATCAATGGAAGATAAGGGAGATTGACTGCCTGGGCTGTGTGCCAAGCCCACCTCCTCCAAGTCACTCCCACCTTCTTCTTCGTCCGAGGAAACTAAACTCTGAACTGACTCTGTCGGCAATAACACAGGCCTGTGACATGTTGAAGTTTCCCCTGCATCCACCTCCACATTCCCTGGGGCAGGAGCTGGGCCAGAGCCAACCACAACAATACATATTTGCCGTTCATGCCCCCAGTCTTTTCAAGACAATTCTTTCAAGACGTTTTAGGATATGCATTATGGTGGGAGAGGAGAACTCAAATAATGCCATTCTTTGAATGCATGGATAACATTAAATGTAACCCAAGGAAATATTGCTATAACACTCATGCAGTTAAATAGATATATTATTAAAAAAAAGAATAGGAAAAAGACACAATGGTAAACGCAACTGAAAATATTCTTAAAGACGAGGGGGTAAGGATATATTTGCATTTTTTAATATTTGGAAAATTCACAAGGGCATTGACTGACTGCAACCTGAAAGCAAAAGGCAACGAAAGGGAACTTTTAAGTTACTGTCAGCATTTCTTCAGGGAACTCAATAAAAAATATATTATTATTCACACCCTGGGCTAGTTATGCCTGTCCTCCAAATTACAGTGAGAGACAAAAATGGAAGAGGTCCATAGAGTCATTCGGTAGGTAGAACATTGTGTCATGCAGCCCAACAGCAAAATAGAAAAATTGCATGTAATTATTTCCAAAGCTGAGTGTGATGATGGTCTGGATGGGAGAAACTAATAGTAATGCACTCTGCTTGTTAGAAGCATTCCTTCCAGGCAGCTCAAGGTTACAATAAGTGCATTTTGCAGGGCTATTTTCCTCCCCTTGCCTCTCCTCCTTCCCCCCCCCTCCTTCTGCTACAGTGTTCTATCCACAAATAAATTCTGCATAGAGTGGGTTAATAAAGCTCCAGTTTTAACCATAGCCTAGTTGAATGAAAAGAAGCAATAATTACACTCATACAGGAACATACACACATGTAACTTCAGGCATCCTGTATTGATTAATTATTCTCCTGATGAAATATTGACCTCAAACAATTAAAGCATCATTTAACCAAAAATCTGTAACCTTCATTGATCACTTAATGGCACATCGAAGATCAGCAGTTCTGACATTTTTATGTCATTCGGCAAAATTCTGTCTCACCTTAATGTTTGGAGCAATATAATGAATGTTGTTGATGCAGTCCTATAATGATGAACCTTTTTATGTCACAATTCTATGAATGCTATTTCAGAGCACCCAAGATGTAGCCAAGTACACATATGAATTTAGCAACATCAGAGTTGATTTGGCAATACAGAATCTTCTAATTGGCCAGGGAGAAGAGGGTGAACAAGCACAAAATATCTAATTGTTTATCTCCTAATCCGTTTTTGAGTTCCTCGGTGCCATAAGCATACCATTTTTGCAGCCACCCATTATCACATTAGCAGGAGTGTATTATTAGCTAAAATTATGAAGCTTACAAGTCATAATAGAGTAATTAAATAGTGCGCCCAATTACAACTGTGTCTACTTTGGTGCTCTTCAGTCACTATGTCTCCAAACCAACTGATCTATAAAAATGACTGGAGCGTGAAAATTAAAGTTCATATTATCTTTTTCAGCTCTCATCTTTCTGGCACTTTAAAAGTGGAGTCTCAAAAGATATACTTTTATTGATAAGTTTGCTGAAGTTAGTTTTCTAGCTTTATTCATCTTGAAGAAAATATTTCAATGACACAACGGAACTGAAATACCAATATTTTTGTCCTTCGCCCCACCCACCCAACATAGTGGTCAAAGTTTTTCTTTTAACTATGAAAATACACACATTATTGCATACATTTCTTTAGATTTTGTTTCTTTTAATGCAATATAAATTCATTTTTTGAACTCACACACATTTTTGCAAAATGTTTTTCAAATTTTGTTTCTTTTAATACAATATAAATTTATTTTATACATTTTATTTTAGCAAGATATGTATTATTATATAACATTCCCTCCAAAGGCGAATACAGTGGTACCTCTATTTAAGAACTTAATTCGTTCCGTGACCAGGTTCTTAAGTAGAAAAGTTTGTAAGTAGAAGCAATTTTTCCCATAGGAATCAATGTAAAAGCAAATAATGTGAGCAAACCCATTAGGAAAGAAATAAAAGCATGGAATTTGGGTGGGGGGAGGAGGAGGAGGAAGAAGAGGAGGAGAACAGCCACTGCTGAAGGAAGAAGGTAAGGTGAGGGGAATAAAAAAAAATCCAAAACTTTGAGGCTTAAAAAAAAAAAGAGGGACTCTGAGGCGGCGAGGAGGAACATGCACCACTCATATACCTGGCGCAAGTCTGCCTCCCATACACTGCGCCAGAGAGAGAAACCCAGGCAGGCGAGAGGGGGGAACCTCCCACTCCTTTGATCAAAAGGCGGCTGCTACTGCTACCTGCTTCCTCTTCCTTCCCATGCTGAAGGACTCCCCTCTCCTCTCACTCGCTTCCTTTGTAGCCGGTGCTTTTCTCTGTGGTGACTCCTCAGTTTGGCTGAAGCTGAGTTGATCCAGCCAGGGCAAAGCACCCCATTTTGCCTTTCCATGCCCATACACTCTGGGAGGCAATCTTACGCCAGGTATATGGGAGGCAGCATGAGGGAGTCACCACAGTGAAGCGGTTTATTCCCTCTCCAAGCACCCAAAGAAAGGAAAAGCCTCCTTAAGTGCCACCAAAAGGCTCCTCTGGTAGCCCAGAAAAGTCCGAGATTGCCAGGATGAAAGGGGGAAATGGCAGGGGCAGGAAACTGGCCGGGCCTTCGTGCCACTCTCAAATTTCCTGGGAATTTTTTCCGGGCTCGGATTCTTAAGTAGAAAATGGTTCTTAAGAAGAGGCAAATCTTATCTAGAAATGTTTTTAAGTAGAGCCATTCGTAGATAGAGGTACCACTGTATTTTATTGGAGAATGATAAAACAAAATCTGGAACAGTGGAAGTCCACACCTCAATAGTAGTCTAATATACATGATTTGTCAAGAATCCTGATGACTTCTAGAAAAAGAGGCACTGAACTTTTTAATTAGTGGTCATAGGAAGTTTTCAGCCCCCAAATAGTGCAGGGGTAGGCAAAGTTGGCTCATCTATGACATGTAGATTTCAACTCCCAGAATTCCTGAGCTAGCATGATTGGCTCAGGAATTCTGAGAGTTGAAGTCTACAATTCATAGAAGAGCCAAATTGGCCTACCTCTGAGCTAGGGGATAATGAAAACTGCACCTTCACTTAAGAATTACCATATTTTTTGGTGTATAAGATGCCCCCCCCCCAAGAGGCTGAAAATTTGGATACATCTTATACACTAAATATAACTTTTTTGAAACTGTTTTTCAGCTCTAAGGTGGCGCTAGTGAGTGAAGCGATCTCCCATACATTGCCTGTTTTTCTCATTGCTGCTCCCTCCAACAATCAGCTGTGCTTTAGAAGCTGTTTTTCAGTCCTAATGAGGCGCTAGCAAGGGGAAGCATCTCCCACTGTGTTGCCTGCTTTTCTCATTGCTTCTCTCGCTGACAATCAGCTGTGCTTTAAAAGCTGTTTTTAAATCCCCAAACGGGATAAAAACCAGCGAACTAATGTGATGAAACTGACCATACTAAGGATGCTAGCCAGATGAATACCTGAATTTTTCCCTCCTATATTCCACCTCCAAAACTAAGGTGCATCTTATACTGCGCTTTTTCTTATACTCTGCAAAATACAGTAAATTAAGCAAATAATTTCCTATTTTCAGGGCCACTGTTTCAAATGACAACTTTCCCCCTAGGCATGAGCTCTTTCTCTGGGGAAATATGGCAAGCCGGTTTGGTTTACTGGTTAAGGCATCAGGCTGAAAACCAGTGAGTTCAAATCCTGCCTTAGGAAAGTTAACTGGGCCAGTTGCTGTCTTTCAATTAAATGCATAGTGGGGGGGAAATAGGAGGAGGGAGTATTAGGTATGTTTGCCACACTGAGATGTTTATAAAAATAATAAAGTTAGGATAAAAATCAGTAAAACTAATATTTTATGTAGTTGGTTTTTTTTAAGGTAAAGCAGCACTTGGCCTTTGAATGTCAGATGATATGGACCATGAACCAAGAAATGAACAAAGAAAGGACCAGAGAGGTAATAATACCACTCTATAAGGCCCTGGTCAGACCGCACCTGGAGTATTGCATCCAGTTCTGGTCACCACACTTCAAAAAAGATATAGAGACTCTGGAAAGGGTGCAGAAAAGAGCAATTAAAATGATAAGGGGACTAGAGTCCAGGTCATACGAGGAAAGGTTGCTGGAACTGGGCATGGATAGTCTAGTAAAAAGAAGGGCTAGGGGGGACATGATAGCTGTATACAGGTACTTAAGGGGTTGCCATGGAGAGGAGGGGGACACACTGTTTTCTAGGGCACCAGAGGGCCGGATGAGGAACAACGGTTGGAAACTGACCAAGGAAAGATTCAACCTCAAGATAAGAAAGAATTTCCTGACAGTGAGAGCGATCGACCAGTGGAACGGCCTGCCAGCGGAGTTTGTGGACTCCCCAACTTTGGACACTTTCAAGAGGAGATTGGACTGCCATTTGGCTGGGGTGCTGTAGGATTTCCTGCTCAGGCAGGGGGTTGAACTTGATGACCTGTAAGGTCCCTTTCAACTCTAATAATAAATGAATAAATTTAAAAAAAATTGGATTGCACAAAACAAACCCAAGGTTGATTTAATATTTTTCACAATTAATGACAGGAATTAATCTCTTTAATGCAATAATATTTCTATTTTCTTTCCTTAAAAATCTCTCTTTGGCAGAATGATTTTAGAAGAATACCCCGGGACCTTTGGTTCTCAGATTCTCCTTCATTGCATTGCAAGATTGCTGCTGGAATTAGTACACCAAATTATCTCAATTACTTTGGAGAGGGCAAAGCATTGTATAAATGCTAAGATGTTGGCAAATCCACTCAGCCAAGCCTATGCCATTTCAAAAGGGCTGAAATCACATTATTATTACTATTTTTTTTTCCTGAGGACCATTTCACTATGTGTCCCCTATGCGAAATTGTAAGCTATTTTCAGCATCTGGAATAAAGAACATTGTTTATAAATCATCTGTGGAAAAGACACAAATGAGTGACCTTTAAGCACGCAGGTGCTTTTCAAGGATGTCTTTTGTATTTTCTATAGGGTTGCAAATCTGTTTTGGGAAGGTGACTAATTTATGTTTTCCAGAGAAACATTCTTGAAAATGGTACATTCTGCTAGACAACGTCTAGCAATCAGTGTCAATTACTGCCGGTTGCCAAGGTAACAAGGCAGCCAACAGTTTTTAAATCTCCGTTGGCCCATGAGTTTTACAAATACTCTTCCATTAAGAAGAGTTTCCTTGCAGCAGGCTGTAGTAAAAAGTTCGTAGCTCCTTCAAATTAAGTTTATGGAACGGTTGCCTTTGTTTTTCTCCCGGTGTCTTCCACACATAATCAGATTGATGTTCAATGAAAAGATCACATGGCATTTCCTCTCAGTCAGAGTTTTTCTCCATTGCTTTCCTTGATTAAACAGACTGCTATATTCTATCTAGATTAGATTAGATTAGATTAGATTAGATTTATTGGATTTATATGCCGCCCCTCTCCGCAAACTCGGGGCGGCTCACAACAATAATAAAAACAGTACATAGTAACAAATCCAATTCCCACCAATCTAATTACAATTTTAAATTTAAAAATTCATAAAACAACCCCAATATATATAAAAAACAGGCACACAGTCAATCAATCAAACGGCAAAACAACATGGGCAAGGGGGAGATGTTTGAGTTCCCCCATGCTTGATGACAGAGGTGGGTTTTAAGGAGTTTACGAAAGGCAGGGAGGGTGGGGGCAATCCTAATCTCAGGGGGGAGCTGGTTCCAGTGGGTCGGAGCCCCCACAAAGAAGGCTCTTCCCCTGGGTCCCGCCAGATGACATTGTTTAGTCGACGGGACCCGAAGAAGGCCGACTCTGTGGGACCTAACCGGTCGCTGGGATTCGTGCGGCAGGAGGCGGTCCTGAAGATATTCTGGTCCGGTGCCATGAAGGGCTTCATAGGTCATAACCAACACTTTGAATTGTGACCGGAAACTGATTGGCAACCAATGCAGACTGCGGAGTGTTGGAGTAATATGGGCATACTTAGAGAAGCCCATAATTGCTCTCGCAGTTGCATTCTGCACAATCTATCTATTCATCTCCCTGTCTTTTTTTTCTCTCTCTGTAGCGTTTTTCCTGGAAGTGCAGGGTCTGCTTTTTTTGGATCAATGGGATATTAATTCATTGGTTGCGATAGGAATTGATCAATTCACCCATTCACCTGAGCCAGATATACTGTCCATCTATATCAGGGGTGTCAAACTTGATTTCATTGAGGGCCACATCAGGGTTTGATCTCAGGGTGCTGGGGTTGATATGGCCAGGGGGGGCAGCTCAACGTCACTCCTGTCAGGGGTGCCTGTGTTCTGCCAGTGAAAATGGGCTCCCGAGCTCAGTTTTCACTGCAGACAGTTGCAGGAGGCCATTGAATTAAAAATAGAGCTCAGGAGCCCATTTTTGCTAGCAGAAGCATCGCAGGCCAGTCCTTCACTACAGTGATCCCTCGTTTTTCATGGGGGATGCATTCCAAGAGCACCCGTAAAAAATGAATTTCCGCGAACTGGAGGAAATATATTTTTAATGTATTTAATGAGTATTTGGACTTTTAAAACCCACCCTTTGCATTAAACAGTCATTCTATAATATTTCTCAGCTGGAACTACATGTGATAGCCTACCAGTTTGCAGCAGCATTGGAAAAAAGTGACTTATGACAATTTTTTGCATTTATGACCATTGCAGCAGCTTCGTGGTCATGTCATTTACATTTGAGTCTTCAGAGAGGGGCAGCATGCAAACCTAATTAATAATAATAATAATAATAATAATAATAATAATAATAATAATAATAATAATTTGTATGCTTGACAACTGTTTCATATCTATGATGGTAGCAGTGTCCCAGGATCATGTCCTTTAGTGACCTTCTCACCAGCAAAGCCAATGGGAAAGCCAGATTCACTTAACTACGTTGTTGCTAGTTTAACAATTGCAGTGATTCATTAAGAAGTGTAGCAAGAAAAGTCCTAAAATAAGGCAAAACTCAATGAACAATTTTTTCACCTAGCAACATAGATTTTGAGCTCAATTGTGGTCATAAGTCAAAGACTATCTGTACTAAATTGTCTGAAATGAAGTTTTAACTTCTCTACCTTTAAAGAGGGCTTAAGAATCTCCATGGCTTAGTATGTTTATTGTGCATGCTATAAAGCGAGCATAAAATATGCGAAGGTTAGCGCTGTTTTTTCATTACAGAAATAAAAGCATATCCTTATTTGTTATTCAAGGACCACAGTTTGAAATTCAACATGAATATCTCCCTCCCTCTCTTTCTCCTACTCTCTCTCTCTCCTTCTCCCTCCCTCTGTCTCATCCCCTCTCTCTCTCTCTCTTTCTCCTTCTCCCTCCCTCTGTCTCATCCTCTCTCTCTCTCTCCTCTCTCCTTCTCCCTCCCTCTGTCTCATCCTCTCTCTCTCTCTCCTCTCTCCTTCTCCCTCCCTCTGTCTCATCCTCTCTCTCTCTCCCCCCTCCCTCCCCCTTCCCGCAATAGTGGAACAAAACAAGAAACATATTCTATTTTTGTTTTATTTAAATTTTCTTCATTCTTCCACTGCCCTGCCCTCTTAGGCAGATATAATAGCAAAGCAAGGAACAAACTCAGCAAAGATTCCAGAGTGCAACCATTGTCAGGTCACTTGGAGAATTTTCTAATACGCAGCTCGTGTTTTTTTCTCAACTGGCATCACAATCTCTTTCCTCTAATGGAAAGAGACATTGGACATTATGTGCCAACTAGCTGCTGGCTGGGAAGGAGCAAATGGATCGTGAATCTAGCCCTGCCAGCTAAGAGACTTTTAATGCTGAAGATAAAGAGGGAGCCTATTTTTTTTTCCCAGAGCCAAATTCCCTTCCAGATATAAGTCACCAAAAAGAATAAAAGCCCTACAGTATTTTCTTTTCTATCCACCTTATCACACACACATACACACACACAAAACCCCCAGTCTGGTGTGATTTTAAAAAAGGAAAAAGTTTGGTTTCCACAAATCACAGCAAACTTTCAACATGTGTATTAAGACATGCCACTCAGAGTCACTTCATAATCAGATGGGTAACATATAAATTTGATAAATAAAGCAAAAGATAAAAGTAACGTAAAAGGAGTCCAACATTCAAATTCCTGATGGATAATTCCTCTTTCTACATATTCACTAAAGGACTTTTTCTTTTGGTTGTTACAAATCTCTGTTAATATCCATAACATTTCCAACTTTTTTGAAGGATTAACATTTCCAAATACTACTAGTCTTGAGATGGAGAACATTTTCTATCTTGGTCTATTTTCTAGCAGTATTACTACTTGATTAGCTTGAAAAATATTTTTAGTTGTCTATCTGAAAATTCAAACCTCTATGCAAATCTTCTTCTTCTTCTTCTTCTTCTTCTTCTTCTTCTTCTTCTTCTTCTTCTTCTTCTTCTTCTTCATTAATAATTATCATTATTAATTATCATTATTATTGTTGTTGTTATTACTATTAATGCTATTTCTATACTTTTATTTATCTATTTATCTATTTATCTATTTATCTATTTATCTATTTATCTATTTATCTATTTATCTATTTATCTATTTATCTATTTATCTATTTATCTATTTATCTATTTATCTATTTATCTATTTATCTATTTATCTATTTATCTATTTATCTATTTATCTATTTATCTATTTATCTATTTATCTATTTATCTATTTATCTATTTATCTATTTATCTATCTATTTGTCTGTCTGTTTGTTTGTTTGTTTGATTTGTATGCCGCACCTCTCTGTAGACTCGGGGCGGCTCACAGCAACAATAAAACAATGTACAACAAATCTAATAATTTAAAAAACACTAAAACCCCCATTATTAAAAGCAAACATACACACAACCATACCATGGATAAACTATATAGGCCTGGTGGAGATGTCTCAATTCCCCCATGCCTGACGGCAGAGATTGGTTTTATGGAGTTTGCGAAAGGCAAGGAGGGTGGGGGCAGTTCTAATCTCCATGAGAAGCTGGTTCCAGAGGGTCGGGACCGCCACAGAGAAGGCTCTTCCCTTGGGTCCCACCAAACGACATTGTTTAGTCGATGGGACCCGAAGAAGGCCAACTCTGTGGGACCTAACCGATCGCCCGGATTCGCTGGGATTTATGTAACATTTCTATTATTGTTTTTCCTTTTAATTAATCTGGTATTAATATAATATATAATGACAGGCTAAAAATTTGTAAACAGATTTAGCAGTTAAATAGTTTAAAACTCTTTTGGCCTTTTTTTTGCAAGGGGTGGAAAATTAACATTGTTGTAGTATATTAATCAGCATTCAACTTGGGAGGATTCTGTGTTTTTAAAAACATTGTTTTGTTGATTTTATTTTCTTTTAAAAGTATTTTGGTGTTTTGTATTTTAATTTGCAAATAAACTAAATATTATGAAAGAAGCTTTTAAAACTATGGACTCATCATTTATTTAAAAAAAATATTATTTATTTATTTATTTATTGTATTCCTCCAATGTTATTTTAACTCCTGATGACTGCTTAGACTAGTCCCTATAGGATTTTTTTTTTTAAAAAAAACGTATTTTTTAGAAGTGGTTTGACATTGCTTCTTTCCTAGTGCTGTATAAGAGTGGCTGGCCCAAACTTTTCTAGCCATCTTTGTGTTTAAGGCAGAACTAGAACTCAAAATATGTAGCGTGGTACTTTGAATCACTGTGCCATTCTTAAATCCATCCTGATACCTTTCCAGTGTTATCTAGCTTCAAAACACAATGGAGGCTGCCCTTAATAGATGCAAACCCTATCTGTCCATATATCAGCCTTCTTTAAGTACTTGTCACAGACCCCCTTAGAGATGCATTATTCTGCTTTCAACCGCCTGAAGCCTGACACTCTGAACTGGAGCCCTATATAGGAAGTAGCCATCTAGAAAGTACGTCCTGATTTACATTCAGCTTACTACATATTTTCCATAAGTACATGAGCCCTTTTTAAGGTTTTCCTTAGTAAGTAAATTTAACTCCTACTGAAAGGTAAAATAACTGCTTTAAGCAGGATGGATATAACATTTACAGATGTTGGCTTTTTGCTATCTTTGCATTTCTGAAATTTGCAAAGGATAATAATAACAGTTGCTGCAAAAAATTGCAGTAGAACGCTTTTACTATTTCCTTATTTTTAAACTAGTGCCTGTCAATAATTAATGATTCACCGGTGATTGCAAGTATTTAAGAATTTATTTTTGTCTGGTGCAACATAAATTATTTTAATAGAATAGAATAGAATTCTTTATTTGCCAAGTGTGATTGGACTCACAAGGAATTTGTCTTGGTGCATATGTTCTCAGTGTACATTAAAGAAAAGATACATTTGTCAAGAATCATGCTTCTATTATTATCATCAGGTAAAACAGGAATGGCACTAAGAATAGTATTTTTGCAGTGCATAGCTATTGCAGGGTCATTTGTTTAAATAAATATCTATTTTGCAGAACTATTGGTTAGATATAGTCTTTAAAATAGTCTTTCAAACTCTATTTTTGCTTTCTGTTTGTCCCATTTTTTCTGTAAGTAATAACTGACCACAAGAGTCATTTGTTTTATTCTATATATCAAACAGGTGTTTCCCAAGCCATGTTCAACTCAGTCATCACTCTTAAAACCAGCAGAGCTAATTAACATCTAGGTACATTAAGTTGGAAATGCTAACCTAGATTATACTTTTCTAGGCAACTGAAAACCTTCATTATTTTATTATTATTATTATTATTATTATTATTATTATTATTATTGTTATTATTATTATTGTTATTATCCATTGCTTATTATTATTATTATTATTATTATTATCCATTACTAATTATTATTATTATTATATAATTATTATTCATTACTAGAAAGTAAAAGATAATATCCAATGCTTTGAAAATATACATTATCAAATGTGGATGCAAATCAGTGTCTTGAAAATGATTTACAATTACCAAAATAAATAATAAATAGGAAACCCAGACAACACGGAGTTGCTGTGGGTTTTGCTTCCCAAGGACAATTCCATCTGTCCATCCATTACCCTGGGGGGGGGAATTATTGACCCCCTCAGAGCGGGTTTACAACTTGGCCATCCTCCTTGATCTAGAGCTAACATTGGAACACCATCTTTCGGCTGTGGCGAGGAGGGCATTTGCCCAGGTTTGCCTGGTGCACCAGTTGCGGCCCTGCTTGGACAGGGAGTCATTGCTCACAGTCGCTCATGCCCTGATCACCTCGAGATTCGATTACTGCAACGCTCTCTACATGGGGCTACCCTTGAAAAGTGTTCGGAAACTTCAGATGATGCAGAATGCGGCAGCGAGAGCCATTGTGGGGCTCCCTAGATTCGCCCACGTTTCTGCAACACTCCGTGGCCTGCATTGACTGCCAATCAGTTTCCAGTCACAATTCAAAGTGTTGGTAATGACCTTTAAAGCCCTACATGGCATTGGACCAGAATACCTCCGGAACCACCTTCTACCGCATGAATCCCAGCGGCCGATAAGGTCCCACAGAGTTGGCCTTCTCCGGCTTCCGTCGACCAAACAATGTCGTTTGGCGGGCCCCAGGGGAAGAGCCTTCTCTGTGGCGGCCCTGGCCCTCTGGAATCAACTTCCCCCAGAGATTAGAACGGCCCCCACCCTCCTTGCCTTTCGCAAATTACTCAAGACCCACCTATATGCCAGGCATGTGGGAACTGAGACACCCTCCCCCAGGCTTTTATATTTTATGTTTGCTATGTATGTGTTGTATGGTTTTAATTGCTGGGGTTTTATATATGTTTTATTTTTAATATTAGATTTGTCTCACTCACTCTTCGGAGAGAGGCGGCATACAAATATAACAATAATAATAATAATAATAATAATAATAATAATAGTAGTAATAATAATAATAATAATAATAATAATAATAATAATAATAATAATAAATATTTTAAAGGTTCAAGAATTTAAAGAAAAGAAGAATTTCCATCTAAATTGTTCGGAATGAAGCTCAGATATCTTGATATTTTTAGCTATGCTTTACATAGAACATTGAAATTGAAACTGTAAGCCAAATATCTTATAGTTTGATGTAATATGCCTGTCTATTTTGTTTTTCTTGCTGATACAAGCAGAAACTTAAAACTGTCCTGCCTTCCTTCTATTTTATATTGTACCATTTATTCCAGCTTGATTTTCTTCATTTGAAAATGACTATCATAGCCAAGAAACAATAAATCCACAAAGAAGATGAAGCTTATATTTAATTTTGATGCCAACTCAACAATAATAAAATATGGATTTCCTATCCAAAGCCAAGCAGGATGATTCTTATATATACGTCAATACACTTCAGTATAATAACATTTCATAATGTTTATTTATCTAGATATCATTGCTAGAGGAGCTGCGGAATAAATATATATTTTTCTCTCCTGCAGATCATAAGTAAATTCATAAAATTGTTAAAATTTATAAAGGTAAATTGGACAGTTTTGAAGAATCTATGTGGAAAGAAATCTTTAGAGAGAAATTGAATCTGGTGCTTTTATTCAAAAAATGCAATTACTTGTTGCCTGATTTTAGTCTAAAAAAGATAAAGTGCTTTAAATCAATTATTTTGTGTTGCTTATTTGTTTACAGCCTTTTAGGCTTTTCTTTTTTTATTCCTTTCATTTTAGTGATTTCATTATGCTTATATTTTGTAATACAATATAACTTTTGCTAAGAATCACTGTAAAGCAAGCAAGCACACTAAATAAGGAAAGGCAGGATTATCCTAAATCTTATTCACAACAATGAAACTTTGTTGGAGCCTGATTCTATGAAACAGTTAATTAATTAATTTCCATGCAGTTATGATTTGTTCATGTGCTTATAGATTTTTAATTATTGCTCTGGGCAATGTGAATATATAGATAAAAAAGAACATCATACAGTACAATTTTCGGAGGTTCCCCATTCCCAGGCTTGCTTGCAATTCCTCGATAACTTTTTATTCTGCCTTTTTCCCACGGAGAAGCTACAAGGGTGGACTTGTGTGCCTTCAGTTCATACAACAGGCTGCATGGGAATGAGAGAGTTATTTCCTCAATTAGACATAACTGGCTTCAGCAATATTATGCCATACTAGCCCTTCAAAATACAAAATATCAAAGAACATGTATCAAAGAACAAGCATCACATCAATTAAAAAACAATATCCTCAGCTGGCAGTCAAACTCCACAATCCCAAATCCTTAATATCTTACCAACACCAAACGGCACCAATTTGATTGGAGCATCACAAAAATCATCGACCACACTATCATCCACTACACTTGTGACTTCATAAAAGCTTGGCACTCTACAGGCTATTGCGATGGACGATGGAGTAATCACACGGACCACAGAGCTGGGATTTAATGGGCCACTTTATTTATTAAATCCGGACCTGTAGAGGTGAAATAAATGGGGCGGAAATCAAGTGCACCATACTTGGGCAACTATGGGTGGAGCCCCATGCTGAGCAAAGGAATAAGCCTTGACCTTGACCTTGACCTTGACACTGGCCATGAACTTGGCCTTGGCCTTGACCTTCCCTGCTCTTAGCCATGCCCAAGGTATGTGGGAAGGCTCCACCTGACATGTCTCCTGTAGGCTTGCAATGTTGAGCCTCAAGGGCATCCCCCCTCCTTCACTCTGACCAGGTGGGCACTCGGGATTCAGGAGAGGAGTGGTCCTTCACCTTCCAAAAGGTGCTCCAAAGGAGATCACGCAGTTGCAATTAAGCCCTTTTTTCCACCTCATACTGCCTTCCTTAGTGACCAGAGGGATGTCATCCAATTAACCTAGTCCTAGTGAAATGGCCTTTGCTGGCACCCCCTAACCATTCCACTCCCCAGATACCCCCAGTGTGAAGTAGAAAAAAAAACAATTGGAATGTAAGTGTGTTGCGGCCGTCAAAAATTCCTACTCGGCCTCCAAAGGCGACCACTAGTCACACTGAGGCAAGGGGAGGGAGGGCAGGTGCCTGCGATCATGCCAACAAGCTGCATGGAAACGAGGGAAGGGGGACGGTGAGCCTGCGTTTAAATACGGCTTGCCGCCCTGTCCCTCTACCTACGTCATGCCCCTGTGCCCAGCACAGGGCATGACAGGCCACCGCACCATAGCGTGGTTGGTGATGGTCTGTGTTGTCCAATGTCACCGCAACTGCTGACCAGCCTCAAGCAGCTGGTCTTCTATTTCCATTAATGGGCACATTGATCTAGAGCCAACCTATGATCCTCTCATAATCCAAATCAGTCTCATAGCCACTCAGAGACACGCTGTCCCTTAATCAACCCATGCAACCCCTCCTCACCAGTAATTCACCTCCCAGTGATCCTGACCTGGTATAATCTCATCATAACACTCATTAGCTAAATCTCATGCAGGGGGGCACACATCTGCACATCAGGAGTGCACATCTGTACACACATTCTGGAGTTTCCTACCATGATGGAGCATCTGACCACATCGGCTGCTGCCCATCACTGATATAAACAAAGTATAAACATTAATATGGATATATAAAAGTACACGTATGGTTTGGAGTACATGGTATTTTTCAAAATATGTGGGGACGTTAGGACAGTGATGGTAGGCATAGCAATGTGCTTGTGCACGCCCATTACAGACCTCTTAGGAATGAGGTGAGGTCAACAGTAGATAGTTTAAGATTAAAGTTTCAGGTTTTGGGGGAAGAAACTACAGAGTCAGGTAATGTATTCCAGGCATTGACCACTTTGTTGCTGAAGTCAAATTTTTTGCAATCAAGCTTGGAGTGGTTTACTGAGATCATGCTTTGTTGTGGTTGAAGCTGAAGTAGTTGTTGAAGGTAGGACATTGTAGCAGATAATTTTGTGTGCTACACTTAGGTCAGATCGAAGGTGGCATAGTTCTAAATTTTCTAGTCCCAAAATCTAGTCCCTAAATTTTCTAGTCTTCTCATGAAATATCTTTGGACATTCTCAATTGTATTAATGTCCAATATGTAGTGTGGGTTCCAAATGGATAAGCTGTATTTCAGAATTGATCTAGCACAGTGGTTCTCAACCTTTCTAATGTCACAATACCTTAATACAGTTCCTCATGTTGTGGTGACCCCCCCAACCATAGGTTTAGTGCCAATTCTCCCAACAGAGCTTTAAGCTGATTGGCAAGAAGGTCAGAGGGATACCCCCACTGAAAATGGCTGATTGGTTGGATTGTAAAAATATGTTCCAAGGCTCCAGAATAGAAGCTTTATTTCCTAAAACCATGGGAAATTTGTCTTTTCCTATGGTCTTAGGCAGCAGTGGGCTATGAGCCGGAACGTTAAATTGTGCTCACCACCGCGGCTCGTAAGTTCTTGTGGGACCAGCGCAATTATGCTGCTGCACTTGTGGAGGAAGCAAAATCGCGCACGGAACCACAGGTGCGCCCGTGTTTCGGTGAGGGTTTTTTGCTTCAATGCATGCTGAAAAATGGGCACGCCTGTGGCTCCATGCATGATTTTGCTTCCTCCACAGATGCGGCAGCAAAATCACACTGGTCCCACAAGAATTTATGAGCTGCGGAGGCGAGCGCAATTTAGCCTTCCGGCTTGTAGCCCACTGCTGGTCTTAGGCGACCCTTGTAAAATGGTCATTCAACCCCCAAAGGGGTCCTGACTTCCAGTTGAGAACCACTGGCCTAGCAAATGTTTTGTATGCTCTAGTACAATATTATCAGAGAAAAAGCTATATAGGATTAGGTTAACCATTCTTAATTTTTTCTTAGCAATGCTGTTGCAGTGGGCTATGGCACTGAGATCATTGGAGATGAGTACTCCAAGGTCCTTTACTGAGAATCATCAGCAAGGTCATGATCATCTAGTTTGTATTTTGTGTTCTGATTATTTTTGCCAATGTGTAAGACCGAGCATTTGTTGATTGCCACTTATTTGACTATTCTGATACATAGTCAAGGTCTTTTTGAATGGTAATAGTGCTGTCGATGGTGTTGAATAGTTTTACATCTTCTGCAAAGAGGTCACAGTTGCTTTTTATATTATGACAAAAGTTGTTTATGTAGAGAATAAAGAGAGTTGGTCCTAAAACACTCCCTTGGGGAACACAGCTGTTAACAGGTACCAGGTTTGATAAAGTGTTACTGATGTTTGGTTTGATCAAAATCAAAATCCTTCAATTCACAAGAATAGGCTGGAATTCTGGATTTTCAGTTGCAATTGGTTGGCATCAAAACTGAATAAAAAAATAAACTCCTAACATGGATTAATTCAGAAACCAAACTAAATGTGTAATGTGAGGCCAGCCACCAAGCACTAACACTAAATAATCGTAAACAGCAATTCAACAATCAGATGGTACTTGTGTGGACTGCTATTTGCTTTGCTGGGTGCACAATCAGTTGTTCTGAATCACAGTACATTATGTAAAATGTAAAGGACTGAATCTGCAAAGCTAGTGATCTGTTATTGATCTTTGGTCCTATATAAAACCTATGCACCAAAGGACTATGTGGGAATTAGATATGTTGTCTGAACTGAACCAAGAAGCCAAACTAAGCCACCATTAACCTATTGCATTGTACATAACTATTATCCTGTGAGAATACATTTTATGAAAATACCATGCTTGCCAAATTTATTCATAATGCTTCTCTGAATAGGGATTGAATTCTGATGCTCCTTCAGAACTGCTGTTAGTTTTAACAAGAAGCAAAAAGCCGACTACAAAGTTGTTTTTTTTTACACAGGCCAACTATGCCATCTACTTAAGCAGAATGATGACATAAATTATAGAATATATGAAAAGCAATAAACAATCTCATCAGGCCAAATAAGAGTAGAAGATCAAAACAAATCACAACCCAGGAGGAACAGCGGCTATTCATCAATGTTTGAGGGGCGGTAAAACAAAAAATTGGAAATAGCAGGTAAATAAAACAACAGTGGTAGCATTACTTTAGGAGACTTGTTTCTTCCTTAAGACAAGGAAACATTAAACTGAACCTAGCACACTGCTAATCTAACAGTGAGGCTCCAGAGTCCCACATAAAGGCCTTTTCCATCATCTTCTACCTCTATTTTCCCAAATTCAGCCATTTTAAGATGGGTGGCCTTCAACTCACAGAATTAAATGGGAGTTGAAGTTCACGCATCTTTAATAGAATAGAATAGAATAGAATTTTTTATTGGCCAAGTGTGATTGGACACACAAGGAATTTGTCTTGGTGCATATGCTCTCAACGTACATAAAATAAAATATACATTTGTCAAGAATCATGTGGTACAACACTTAATGATTGTCATAGGGGTCAAATAAGCAATGAAGAAGCAATATTAATAAAAATCTTAGGATATACGCAACAAGTTATAGTCATACAGTCAACATGGGAGGAAATGGGTGATAGGAATGATGAGAAAAACTAGTAGAATAGAAGTGCAGATTTAGTAGAAAGTCTGACAGTGTTGAGGGAATTATTTGTTTAGTAGAGTAATGGCGTTCGGGGAAAAAACTGTTCTTGTGTCTAGTTGTCTTGGTGTGCAGTGCTCTGTAGCGACGTTTTGAGGGTAGGAGTTGAAACAATTTGTGTCCAGGATGTGAGGGGTCAGTAAATATTTTACCCGCCCTCTTTTTGACTCGTGCAGTATACAGGTCCTCAATGGAAGGCAGATTGGCAGCAATCGTTTTTTCTGCAATTCTGATTATCCTCTGAAGTCTGTGTCGGTCCTGTTGGGTTGCAGCACCAAACCAGACAGTTATAGAGGTGCAGATGACAGACTCAATGATTCCTCTATAGAACTGAATCAGCAGCTCCTTGGGCAGTTTGAGCTTCCTGAGCTGGCGCAGAAAGAACATTCTTTGCTGTGCTTTTTTGATGATGTTTTTGATGTTAGGTGACCATTTTAGGTCTTGAGATATGATAGAACCTAGAAATTTGAAGGTCTCTACTGTTGATACTGTGTTGTCTAGTATTGTGAGAGGTGGAAGGGTGGAAGGGTTTCTCTTAAAGTCTACCACCATTTCTACGGTTTTAAATGGCTAATGTTGAAAAACAATGGTTGTTGTTGATTGTTTAAAATGGAAATGTGCAGTCAGAATAGGAAATGTTCAGAATGGCTAAACATGATTACAATTTAGTCGGCATATTGGGCTCTCACGAAATGGCTGCTGGAATCAAAAATGGTAATGCAATTTCACACCATCCAATTTAGCTCCATAATTTTATTTAGTTCCATAGTTTTTGAGGACTGAACCAAAAGAAAGGCTGGAAAACTTTATTTGGGCCAACTGCCTTTCTTCAAAGTAAAAAAGAACATTAAAAGATCAAAGTGGGACAGGGAGTGTGATGGATCACAAAGGGTGATGGGCTCCTACGGGTGTGGTCAGCTACACAGTACCGGTAGCAAAATTTGTGTTTTTTTTCTTTTTTTCCCTTTTGACCTCTGGGTATGTTTTTCCTGTTGCAGTAAATGAGGTTGAATGTGTATAATTTTAGAAGAGCTATATGTGTGTGTACATATACTTCTTATAGTAGATAGTCAGGGGTGGGCTACTGCCCGGATGGGGAGGAACGCAGTGGGGTAGCAAAAATGGAGTGATTAATTTATCGATTTGCTCATCCACTTTCGGTAATAAGGGAAGAGGGACACGGTAGGAGTGACTGATGGGTCGAGATTAAATGAAATAGGCGTCCCCTTGTAGGTGCCAAGGTGCCGGGCTCAAAAACCTCTGGAAATTCTTTCTCGAGCGAGAGAGGGGACGGTTGTGAGACATCGATGGCATGTATGCCCGTGACGCTCATGCCCAGGGGTTTAAACCATTCTAAGCCAAGCAGGGTGTGCTTGGGGCCATCAACCACAATAAGGGGCAAGTTCCCTTGAAACCCATTACAAGAAATAGGAACATCAAAACAACCTACAACAGGAATACGTTTCCCTTGAAAATCAGACAATCCGGAAGTCCAAGGGCGCAAGTGTACCCTTTGAATGTGCGACATGTAAATCTGAAACTTATGCCAAGGAATAATTGAATGTTTGGATCCAGTGTCTATTTCCATTTTGCAAGGCTTACTGTTAATAAACAAAGAAGTAAAGAGTTTGCCTTGAGTCAATGAGGAATTATAGTTAATGTGAATTGATGGGTTACCTCTGCAGTTGACAGTTCTGGGTCCTGCAGCTGGTTTGAAGTTGGCACGGGTGAAGGAAGGTTTGGCGCTTGGAGACGTCATTGTTGGGCATGTGTTGGGTTGAGGGAAATCTCCAGATAGGACTGCTCGGTAGGCTTCAGCAATGTGGCCTTTCTTTTGGCAGTGGCGGCAGTAAGAATCTCTGAAGGGGCATCTTGCTCTGGAGTGGTTGCTGTTGCATCCGTTGCATTTGGTGGGCAGGCGGCGGTGGGAGGCGAACGATTGTTGGTCCTCGGTAGGAGGGTCAAGTTGTCTGTCATTGAGTGGGTTCATGTGGCTTTCGTTGTCATCTGGAAGGTGGTTGACGGAGGAGATTGCACGTTTGATTTCAGAGATGAGGTGCCCAAGATCTCTGTGGCCTTAGCAGCTTTTAGGATGTCTTGGAGGGTGGCCTCTTCATCTGTCAGATATTTCTTCTGTAAGGTTATGTTGCTCATGCCGAAGATGAGGTGGTCGATGAGGCGGTCTTCCAGGTCTTTGAATTTGCACTTCGATAGAAGGGCTCGGAGTCGGGTAGCGAAGTCGTTGATGGATTCCCCGTCAGCCTGCAGCATGTGCGCGAACTGGTTCCGGCTGACACAGGCAGGAGTGGTAGGCTGGAAATGAGTATCCAGCTTCTCCTGGAAGGAGGAGCAAGTGATGGTCTCCACAGACTCAGGGTCGATTAGTGTGGCTGAGAGGCTGTAAATTGCAGGGCCACAGTAGTTCAGGACAATAGCGGGCTTCCTGTCGTCGGATGCGTCTTGGAGGTTACTGGGTGGAGAAATATTCTGAATTTGGACATGTAAGCTGTCCAAGTATCTTGATTGGGGTTGAAAAAGGCCAGTGCCTGTGCCATGGAGGAGGCCATCAGGAACGCAGGGGTCAGGCACCCTCGTCGCCACTGTTAAATCAGAGGCTGGAGACCTTGAGTTGATAACAGCTCTTTTTATTGAAGAGAACAGCCAGGAGTGTTCAGCTCTGCTAACAGACTTCAACTGAGAACAACGGCAAAAGCCGCGTCTATTTATACTTTTTAAAAGTGCGGGAAAACTTTTGACAGTTATTTGGTTTTGGCGGCAAGTCTATTTGACTTGCCGCATCTTAACCAATCAGCAATCAGCTTTTAATAGCTAAGCAAGACATAACAGGTACCCACAATCATTTATCGCAAGATGTCTGCACAATATGGTGGGGAGAGTAAGGAAAAAACAAGGTATAAGATCAATCATATGGCACACAGTGCCATACATTAAAAAATATTCATTTCATGCAGAATTTTGAAAGACTGAAATTTAGTAGGTCTATCTTGGACGCATGCAATCATGACCATGGTGTGCCTACTTCAAACGTATACCTGATTTAATTATACCTCAATATAATTAAGCAATTATACATCTCAATGGATGGCATCCACTATCCAGCATCCAGTCTCAGCTTGAGAAAAGGAAATGGAAATATTCAAACAATGAACCAATCTTTTGCATCATTTCAAACCTGTATGTTGCAAAGTAGGAATACAATAATGTGTTGGCATTATATTGGCATTATAAAATACACTCTGCACTGTTTTATATGTCATCAGTCTGTATCAGTGAAAGCAAACTTTTTTTCCCCTCAGGTGCCAAAAGCATGTGTGCATGTACTATCACATGCACAAGTGCCCACACCCATAATTCAATGCCTGGGGACAACAAAAATGGCTTCCCCCACCTCCTGGAGGCCATCTGGAGGCCTGAAACAGTCCATTTTCCAAACTCTGGTGGGCCTTGTAGGCCCATTTTTCACCCTCCCACGCTCCAGAGGTAAAAATGCCCTCCCCAATCCCTCCGAAGACTGTTCAGAAGCTGAAAGTGCCCTTCTAGAGCCTCCAGGTGAGCTGAAAATCAGCTGGCTGGCACACACATGTACATTGGAGCTGAGCTAGGGTAACGGCTTGCATGCCAGGACCCCTGTGACCCCTGTGCCATAGGTTCACCATCACTGGTCTGTATGATGCCCTGGGAAGGTGGATCAATATTATAATTTCAGTACTATAATTCTCACTAAAAATATGAAAGTGGTATTGCTTTGGATGAAAGCAATTTGCCCGTGGCCCATGGATAGAAATAGATTTCAATGTTCCATGCTTTAGAGTCTGTGTATTATTCTATGATGTTCCATCAGTTGCCTAAATGCTTAAAAGGTAGATGGGTAGAGACCAGCTATTGGAATGACTCTGAGATACTTGCTCCTATTGAAAATAAATCAGGTTCAACTGGCTTTTGTCCAAAATCTTTGTCTAATTGAATTGGGAGTAGAGCATTTATCGTAAGAATTACACTAATGATAGAAAAGTTTCAATACCAAAACAACCTTATGCCCTCTAATCCAAGCAGCAATCTGCCTTATTTATTTTCCATTATATAACAACTGGCATTGCTCTTATCTTGATGCAATTAGCTTCGATTTCTGATACTAAAACTGTGCATTAGGTTTTAAAGGCAGTCGGAAGACCATATGGGGCCTGGGCGAGCTCTTGTAAACAAAGTGATGTTGGTTTGTAGTGTGTTTATGCTGAGACTAGAGATGGACCAAATCTTTATTTTGATTTCATTCTGTTTCTCAGATTTTGGTTGGTTTTTTGTTAATTTGATTCAGCCCGTATCCAGTTGTAAATTCAGCAAAAAGATTTCTAAATATTTCAGGAGGTATTCAGCCTACTGCAGCACTTTTAAATGCATATTTCTTGCTGTGTACATAGTGTGTGATTTTGGGGGTTTTTTGGACGGAGGGTTTTTTTGGGGGGCAAGCAGTTTTTTCATAATATAATTACAGTACTGCTTTTGTGCCTCTGTCTGTATACTATATTGCAATTTTTATACATACACTATAACAGCTTTGTGTCTTGCCATGAAAATAGGCTCGGACTAAGACAATACTTATCCCAACTAGCAGTAATTCAAAAGAAGATAGTGTTTGTTTGTTTGTTTGTTTGTTTGTTTGTTTGTTTGCTTGCTTGCTTGCTTGCTTGCTTGCTTGCTTGCTTGCTTGCTTGCTTGCTTGCTTGCTTGCTTGCTTGCTTGCTTGCTTGCTTGCTTGCTTGCTTGATTGATTGATTGATTGATTGATTGATTGTTTGTTTGTTTGTTTGACTTCTATGCTGCCCAATCCCAAAGGACATAATAATATAAATACAAATACAAATAAATACAGAACAATAAGAAGAACTCGAATATAATATCTAAAACAATAAAACCCTGTATTAAAGAAAAGAACCCATTAATTATAAAATAGTCATAATCATACCATTCATGCAGTTTAGCCTTCTCAGTTGTTAGTTCATGGCCGCCCAGGCCTGCCGGCCAAACTAGGTCTTTGTGGCCTTTCAGAAGGCCAGTAGGGTGGGAGCAGTATGGACATTAGGTGGCACTTGGTTCCATAGAGCCGGGGTATCACAATACCCAGCATTCATTCATTCATTCATTCATTTATTGGATTTGTATGCCGCCCCTCTCCGTGGACTTTTTCTATTTGTATTGGACATAACTAGTATTGTTTGTACACTGCCATATTCCATAATTGCACAAAATTAAGCAATACTGTTAAGCTAATAGTTGAACTTCTACAAAGAGTGCAGAGAAAAGCAACGAAGATGATTAGGGGACTGGAGGCTAAAACATATGAAAAATGGTTGCAGGAACTGGGTATGTCTAGTTTAATGAAAAGAAGGAGTAGGAGAAACATAATAGCAGTGTTCCAATATCTCAGGGGTTGCCACAAAGAAGAAGGAGTCAACCTCTTCTTTGGAGAATCCAAAATATCTGAGGGTGGAACAAGAAGCAATGGGTGTAAACTAAACAAGGAGAAAGCAACTTAGAACTAAAGAGAAATTTCCTGACAGAACAATTGATCAGTGGAACAGCTCGCCTCCAGAAGTTGTGAATGCTCCAACACTGGAAGTTTTTAAGATGTTGGATAACCATTTGTCTGAAGTAGTGTAGGTTCTCCTGCCCAAGCAAGGTGTTGGACTAGAAAACCTCCAAGTTCCCTTCCAACTCTGCTGTTATAATTATTATTAATTTCTGAGGAGTTCATAAAGGGTGATGAACGGAGGAAATCATACATGTGTGTAAGGGAGAGTTTTGCTGCATGGTATGACAACATATTTACCACCATTTCTGATTTTTTAAATTTTTTAATTTTTTTAGTAATTTTTATTAAATTGTTTTAAAAGGTGTAATCAAAAAAGTATATACATTGATATATTTACAGTATTTGCAATACACACAAAGAAAAAACATACACACCAAAACAAACAAAAAACACCATGAATAGCCCCCACCCTCCTTGTCTTTCGCAAGTTACTCATGACCCATCTATATCGCCAGGCATGGGGGAACTAAGACATCTCCCCCAGGCTTTCTTATATTTTATGTTTGGTATGTATGTGTTGTATGGTTTTTTAACAGTTTGGGTTTTTTATATAATTCTTATTATTAGATTTGTTACATTGTTTATACTGTTTTTTATTGTTGTTGTGAGCCGCCCCGAGTCTTCGGAGGGGGCAGCATACAAATCTAATAAAATAAATTAAATTAATAAATAAAATTACAAATTACATAAAAAAGTCTCATCAATATCCTCTTGGGGGGAGGAAAGTTACAATCTTATCAAATATTAAATTATTTTCTGGTGAATAGAAATCATTTCTGATTTCATATATTTAATCTTATCTATGAAACAAATATATAAACACCATTGTTCTTCAATAGCAAGAGCACTTAGATTTATATATTACTCCATAGTGCTCTCTAAGTGATTTATAAATGTTAACATATTGCACCCAACAATCTGAATCTTCATTTTATTAACCTTGGAAGGAAGGAAGGATGAGTCAACCTTGAGCCCTACCAAGCCTCATCTTCACAACAAGAACTGTTGTGTTTATGGATATAGTTCATCACTTTCAAGTTTGAGCATCCAGTATTTACTGAAAGATGTAACATCATCTTGATTGAGGTGTAAATTAAAATATTTTGTTTGATTTTTTTCAAACAAAAAAAGAAAAACAACAGCATTACAGATAGAATACATTATCAGGTATAAACCATAAGAGTCTGGCTTGCCATTAGATAGAAATATTAAAATATCAAGAACTCTACCTCTTTCTTACTATCTGGTGCTTATCCAGATTTTTGAAACCCAATGTTAATTACTATAAATTTAAGATCAGGAGATGTTTTTGAGACAAATACTTTATTTGTATTATTCCTATGATCAATATACTGCAAT
Organism: Erythrolamprus reginae; assembly: GCF_031021105.1. Classification (NCBI taxonomy): domain Eukaryota; kingdom Metazoa; phylum Chordata; class Lepidosauria; order Squamata; family Dipsadidae; genus Erythrolamprus; species Erythrolamprus reginae. Next base: position 325,816,585 of record NC_091951.1, on the reverse strand, counting down.
TAGGCCTGAGAATGATTATGTTTCTTTATAAACAACTTCCTGCTTTCTTCCTAGAGTATATTTATTTGTAGGTTGAATTGTCTCATGGTTGTTTTTCAGTGGGTTTAATTGAATCAGTCTGCTATCAAAAAAGTGGGTCATTTTCTGCTCTAAAGAATCAGTTTTGTGCCTGCCTATTTATAGTTCAGTGGCTCTATTGTTTGTTGGCAAAACTCTATTGTATGTTGGCATAATCCTCTAGCTTAGCCAAGAGGCATTGTTGTCCCAAAAAACAGTATACAGATCGTCACATTTAAGAACAGTTTATGCTTTCGGCAGCCCTGAAATTGTGTCATGAAACATGGAAAATCTGAATTCGCTCCAGGCTTATTCTATTATCCTTCTACATACATGGATTCAACAATTGAATCTATTCCTGCCACAACTACTGGCAGTTAGTTTTATCAATCTTTTTATGTAATTACCAGAACTGAAAAATTAGTTTGTTCTTCGCCCCATTTTTGTTTTTCTGAAAAATATTCACTTCTTGGCAACTACTGGGTTGGAATATTGACTACTTGGCAACCAGTGGGTCTTCAAGAATTGAATGGTATACTATGGTACACCAGTAAAAGTTCCATGTTTTATGTCTAGCCATGCATATACTGTCAGAGCTTTATATCTGAGAGTTTGGCATATTTATGATTTGAAGCAATCATCTGGATGTGGAAAGTTCAAGAAAAATGTACTTGAAATTTCTTACTCTATACAAACGAATATTTGGAATATTAAACCTGAAAAGGGTTATTCAGTATATGGGTGTGTGGAGCAACTTTATTCTTTGCGCAACAAAATTTCCAGTTTTATTCTTGGTATCTTCATTTAAAAGAAGCCAGTAGTCAGCTTTGGTTACCATGTTTGCTTGAAGACCTAGAGGAGTGTCACTAGTCATAGTGGACAAAGACATAATAGATTATTATGGTTTGGGATTAATAAAACCATTTCATTGGTCAGACATAGGTCTGAGATTTGTTATAAAGTGTTGGACAATCAGTATCCATAGTAGTAGTATATTAGTAGTATCAGTAGTAGTAGTAGTAGTAGAAGTAGTAGTAGTATATTATAGTAGTAGTAGTATATTAGTAGTATCAGATCTTCATGGATATTGCTTCATGGATATTGCTGTTTCTGTTCCAGCTTAAATTTGCGGCTGGAAATTCCTTTATTCTTCTTTGTATGTCCAAATTGAAAAACAGTACCAAAAAGTTCCTTTGTCATCTCAATAACTAGACTTATATATTTTAGCTATCAAGGAAGCTCAATAATCTTTGATTGAAATCCCAAAAATCCTAATATTTCTCAATGATCAGCTAATTATTATTATTATTATTATTATTATTATTATTATTATTATTTATTGGATTTGTATGCTGCCCTTCTCCGCAGACTCGGGGCAGCTAACAACAATGATAAAAACAGCATGTGACAATCCAATAATAAAACAGCTAAAAACCCTTATTTATAAAAAAACAAACATACACACAAATATACCATGCATAACTTGTAATGGCCTAGGGGGAAGGAATATCTCAACTCCCCCATGCCTGGTGGTATAAATGAGTCTTGAGTAGTTTACGAAAGACAGGGAGGGTGGGGGCAGTTCTAATCTCCGGGGGGAGTTGGTTCCAGAGGGCCGGGGCCGCCACAGAGAAGGCTCTTCCCCTGGGGCCCGCCAAACAACATTGTTTAGTCAACGGGACCCAGAGAAAGCCAACTCTGTGGGACCTTATCGGTCGCTGGGATTCGTGCAGTAGCAGGCGGTTCCGGAGGTAATCTGGTCCAATGCCATGTAGGGCTTTAAAGGTCATGACCAACACTTTGAATTGTGACCGGAAACTGATCGGCAGCCAATGCAAGCCATGGAGTGTTGAAGAAACGTGGGCGAATCTTGGAAGCCCCACGATGGCTCTCGCGGCTGCGTTCTGCAAGATCTGAAGTTTCCGAACACTTTTCAGAGGTAGCCCCATGTAGAGAGTGTTGCAGTAATTGAACCTCGAGGTAATGAGGGCATGAGCGACTGTGAGCAATGACTATCTGTCCAAATAATCCCTGATATTCAAGACAATATGGATGGCTGACAGCTCACATTTCATCTTTGAGCGATGATCAGGGGGGAAAGATCACATTAATAAGCTTCTGGGGTTCTTGTTTCTCTTCAAATTCTTTTTGCCAAAAAGCTCTAGTTGCCCCTAAAGCAAGAAAAATCCCAAATCCTTTGCTGTAGTCTTTGCATCATTTTGAAGCAAAATGCAATTTACACCATAAGCTTAGCATGATTAAAAAGAAGCATCTTCACATCACAATGCTTTCCTTGCAAAAGAAAAAATCCCTGCCATTTTTGATTGATTCATCATTCCATTACAGCCCCTGCTCCAAACATTATGTGTAATTCCCAATCAACATCCCCATCTTAAAGTTGTGAGTACTGAAGAACTTGCTGTTCTTCTGGACAAAAATTTCAACTCCTGCTAGTTGGAGTTTAGGCATTTGCCTAAAACTTTATTGTGACATATGTCTGTACAAGGGTTTAATATTTCATCTATTTCTGCTTTCATTTCCAGACCTATCTCTGCTATTTCATGATTCCCAAACATCCTTTTGACTGACAGGGTATCTCTTCTGGGGCCAATAAGAGGAAGAACCGAGGTGGCATACTACAGGCCACTACTACAGCTGACTGCTAGATCTGCCGCTCAGCGGTTCAAATCTCATCACCGGCTGAAGGTTGACTCAGCCTTCCATCCTTCCGAGGTGGGTAAAATGAGGACCTGGATTGTGGGGGCAATAGGCTGGCTCTGTTAAAAAGTGCTATTGCTAACATGTTGTAAGCGGAGAAATAAAAAATCAAATAAATGAATAAATAATAAGGAAGTTAGAAAAGAACCAATCAGAAGCCGGAAAAGTAAAGCTTTCAAGCCAATCAGATATAGGACTTTAGCACAAATGTTTATGAAGATAGCAAAGAGTTCTTTTTTTTTTTTTAGTGTTTTCCAAATCAATTAAAGGAAACCATTAAGTAAAAATACAGGCTATATATCTATTTGCTTAGCATCTGATTAGGGGAGATCATTTCAACCTAATCTTTGCTTGAGTCAACAACATTATCATGCTTTTATGGATTGTTTGATTAACAGCAACCGTTCCAGCCTGAATCTGAACCCATTTTCTCGAATGCAATATAAATAATAAACTTTTACAACTAGTAGGTCGCCTCCTAAATTGCACGGGAAAGGAGGATAAAATCTAAAAAATAACTCTCTAAAGCAGTGGTTCTCAACCTGGGTGTCGGGGCCCCCTTGGGGGTTGAATGACTGTTTCACAGAGGTCTCCTAAGACCATGGGAAAAGACAATGTGGTCGTAAGTAGAGGACTTCTGGCCCTTTGGAACATATTTTTTACAATCTGACCAATCAGGCGTTTACACCTTTTTGTAGGTGAGGTCTCCAGAACTGAACACAGTATTCCAAATGTGGTCTCACCAGCACTCGATCCCACTATATAGAGTGCTGGTGAGACCACATTTGGAATACCGTATTCAGTTCTGGAGACCTCACCTACAAAAAGATATTGACAAAATTGAATGGGTCCAAAGATGGGCTACAAGAATGGTGGAAGGTCTTAAGCATAAAACATATCAGGAAAGACTGATATGCCTCTCAGAGATCCTCTCTGTTGCTCTCAAATTCCTCTCGATATCACGAAGACCATTGATATAATTTGTTGCACTTTTATGTAACATTCTTTATAGAGGTTGTGAACAATAGTGGTTGTGAACAACAAGCAGGAAGAGGGAGATTGTGATCCCGCTATATAGAACACTGGTGAGACCACATTTGGAATACTGTGTTCAGTTCTGGAGACCTCACCTACAAAAAGATATGGATAAAATTGAACGGGTCCAAAGATGGGCTACAAGAATGGTGGAAGGTCTTAAGCATAAAACGTATCAGGAAAGATTTAATGAACTCAATCTGTATAGTCTGGAGGACAGAAGAGAAAGGGGGGACAAGATCGAAACATTTAAATATGTTAAAGGGTTAAATAAGGTTCAGGAGGGAAGTGTATTTAATAGGAAAGTGAACACAAGAACAAGGGGATACAATCTGAGGTTAGTTGGGGGAAAGATTAGAAGCAACATGAGAAAATATTATTTTACTGAAAGAGTAGTAGATGCTTGGAACAAACTTCCAGCAGACGTGGTTGGTAAATCCTTGCCAAGAAAACTGCAGGGACTTATCCAGGCAGGAACCAAACATTGATTCAATGACCTTTGTTTGCATGCGTGGGCACACATACAAATAGTAATAGTATGACTCAGTTGGATGTCCTTTAAAGTCATAGAAGATGGGTGATAGGAACGATGAGAAAAACTAACAGAGATAATAATGCAGCCTTAGGGAATAATTTGACAGTAGTGAAAGAATTATTTGTTTAGCAGAGTGATGGCATGCAGGAAAAAAACTGTTCTTGTGTCTAGTTGTCTTGGTGTGCGATGTTCTATAGCAGGGGTGGGCAATTAATTTTGCCATGGGGCCGCATGAGAAATTGGGATGGTTTTAGAGGGCAGGGCTAATATAATTAACTCAGTTCTACCCAATACTGTAAAGACCCACACCCTGGCCTGACCTAAACACCCAGACCCACCCTACAGACTCCTAATTGTTTGCTTTATGGCAGCACTGTGCACCACAGTCACTGGTCTGGAGTGTTTGCGTGGTTTCTGTGCTTGGCTGCTCTTGGTAGGAGGTCGGGGTCCGCTCCAGTGCGAGGATGAAAGAGCTCACCACGTCTGCTGGGAATCCTCCGGTTCCTGCTTTCCTCATGATTCATCAGGAAAGTAGGAACCGGAGGAGTCCTGGCAGATGCGGTGAGCTCTTTCATCCTTGCTCTGGACCACACCCCGACCTCCGGGGATCGGTCACAGATAGTGGGAGAGCCACATGTGTCCCGCGGACCGCCCTTTGCCCGTTTCTGCTCTATAAGTGCCATTTTGAGGATAGGAGTTGGAACAATTTATGTCCAAGATGTGAAAAGTCCATAAATATTTTCTTTTTTTAAAAAATATTTTTTTATTATACAAGGATAATAAGAGCAGACAAATAGTATTGTACATGTTATATCGTTTCACAGTATAATTATTGTTTGTCAAGGTGTTGTACTTACATTCTAAGATATACTTTACAGAACTGCCCGTAGTTTCCCCTCCATCCAAGTTGAACTGTTAGCCACACAGTTCTTCTTTTATGATATCATTATACAGCTTATGGCATCAGCGGTTATCAAGTATTTGTTCTATCATTCAGTTAATCTAAAGTCAGATTGATTTGATCTTAGTTTTATATTTTGGATTGATGTTGAGAACATCTAAATTATTTACTACTATTATTTCTCCTTATCTCGACCCAGGCATAAAATTTCTTCCAAATTTCGTAATATTTTGATTCTTCTTTATCTTTAAGTTTTTGGGTTAATCTGTCCATTTCTGCAGTCATATATTTTTTTTATCATTTCTCTTTCTGATGGTGTTTCTTCTTTTTTCCAATTTGTGATTCTGATTGCTGTAATCATATGTTGTATTAAATAGTAGTAGTCTTTTTTAAGTTTCTGATTTATTATGCCTAGAAGAAAGGTTTCTGGTTTTAATATCAATTTAATTGTAGTAATTTCAAAGATCCACATTTTAACCTTTTTCCATATTTTTTTTATTTGGGGGCATGTCCACCATAGATGAAAAAATGTCCCATTTTTATTTCTACACCTCCAACAATTTGGTTTCAGTTTTGGATACATTTTTGCTAATCTAGCTGGCACTAGATGCCATCTATAGAACATTTTTTGCATATTTTCTTTATATGGAAAATAGCCTAGTCCATAAATATTTTCACCACCCTCTTTTTGACTCGTGCAGTATGCAGGTCCTCAATGTCTCAATGGAAGGCAGGTTGGCAGTAATTTTTTCTGCCCATTTTTAATATAGTGCCCATGTAATACTTTGCATATTCTGCTGCAGGAGGCACTGAGTTGTTTCCCCTGTGTTGATTTATGGTTGTAAGTTTTGCAAATGTTACAGAATTGGTTCGGATTGCATTTTGTAAAAAGGGGTATGAAAAGCTTTATTGTAAGTATATAATATAGACTTTTAAACCAGTAAATAAACTAAGTATATTTTAAATAAGGCAGGAGGAATAAAGGTCCATTTTATAGCTTGTTTTAAACTATTTTTCCTGTGATGGTTTTTTTGATAGATCCATATTGTATTTAGTGAGTACATAAAATTCTGAATGAGTCAGCTTGCACATATTTCTCATTGCTTCCGATCTATGAAAAATAGCAAGCAAATTGTTAATGAAGGAAGTGTTCAAAGAAATGCAGGTATATCTCTCCTCCTCCCTCTCTGTCTCTCTCACTCTTACTCTCTCTCCCCCTGCCAGTCAACCATGAACTAATAAAAATATAATAATTTGGCTTACTTGCAAGATAGGTCCAATGACCATAAAAATAAATGCCTGTTGTTGCCTGCCAGCAGTCTGTGCAGCCAGGGCTTTTGAAACCTCCAGGACCTCTTGACAATTTATGGGAAAGGAAAGGCTACTGCTTTCCTGATTTGCAAGAGCATGCAGGGCTGCCAAAAGGCAAGGTTTACTCCAGAGGAGGTCTCCTCGAGAGTAGAGCTGCAGGCTAGTTGGCTACATCCTTAGACTACTTAAGTTGCTGAGCATAGTGGTAGAGAACAACACCATTTCTGAATCTTGACTCCTGTGTTCCCAATTTGCACTCCAGCCCGGATCTTGTTTCTTGCATCATGGCTTCTGAATCTTGACTTCCGTGGTTCCAGTTTGCATTCCAGCCCAGATCTTGTTTTTTGCATTTTCTAATTTTGGAACTTGTGCCAAGTACAGTAAGATTTGCCAGTTATATCTTAGACTTCGGCCAGCTGTTATGACAGTGTATTAATAGTTGGGAGGTTTTGAACAGAATAACTTCTGCCTATCTTGTGCTGTGTACATTTTTAAGAAGTTATTATAAGGTTTTGCTTTACTTGCTAAAACAAACTGTTTGGTTAGAACCTATAAAGCCCTACATGAGTTAGAACTGGATCCCAAAGACTGGTTAGAGTCATCCCAGAGACTGGTTAGAGTCCACAGAGTTGGTCTTCTCCAGGTCCCATCAGCCAAGCAATGTTGCCTGTCAGGGCCCAGGGGAAGGGCCTTTTCTGTGGCAACTCCGACCCTTTGGAATCAGCTCCCCCCAGAAATTTGTGCCGCCCCCACCCTCCTGGCCTTTCCTAAGGCCTTAAAAACACATCTTTGTCAGCAGGCCTGGGACCATTGAGCATTGCCTCATGCTCCGGCCAATGTTATGAACCAACGATTATGAATAAATGTTAGTTGAATGTTTTTATTATGTGGGATTTTAGATTAGGTTTTAGATTATTTTTAGTATTATATTGGGTTTCTCAGACTTTATATTTGTATTGATTTTATGCTGTAAGCCACCCTGAGTCCACAGGAGAAGAGCGGCCTAGAAATCCAAACTATCTATCTATCTATCTATCTATCTATCTATCTATCTATCTATCTATCTATCTATCTATCATCTATCTATCTATCTATCTATCTATCTAACTAACTAACTAACTAACTAACTAACTAACTAACTACTAAGCTCCCCAAATAATTACAGTCACACAAACATCTGAACACAATTAGTTAGTTAGTTAGATAGATAGATAGATAGATAGATAGATAGATAGATAGATAGATAGATAGATAGATAGATAGATGATAGATAGATAGATAGATAGATAGATAGATAGATAGATAGATAGATAGATAGATAGATAGATAGATAGATAGATGATAGTTTGGATTTCTAGGCCGCCCTTCTTCTGTGGACTCAGGGTGGCTTACAGCATAAAATCAACACTCAATGTTGACTCAGCCTTCCACCCTTCTGAAATTGGTAAAATAAGGAGCCAAATTTTCAAGAGCAATAGGCTGACTCTGTAAACCAGTTAGAGAGAGCTGTAAAGCACTGTGAAGTGGTATATAAGTCTAAGCGCTATTGCTATTAAAGGTAACCATGTACTTATCCATTTATATCAATAAGATTCATGGTGCAGTTTTCACTCAAGTAGAAGAGGGGAGCAAAAATCAAAACAAAACAAATTTCAGAATGATTTGTAAAGAGGATGGTTTCTTATTTTCATTATTATTTTTCCCTTTTCTACTGCTGGAGAAACATTTTCATCCTGAGGTGTGCCCAATGGAATTTCATCCCATTTTCAGCTGTTTTTCAGAAAAAGTAAGCATGCAAAATCCTACAAGAGCAGCAATTTAAGGCTTAAGTGAATTGTGCAATCTAAAGATCAAGGGAGCCTGTAATTCCTAAACCTGTTCTGACCATGCTGAAGGGGTCAGTGCAAAGAGAAACTAAGCTCAGCTTTCATAAGTTTATCAGACCTACTCCACACAAGTGTTTTACTTACTGATCAAGTTATATTTTGCTGTAAGCCACATTTATAGAATAAATATAATGGGCTGCTTCCCCAGCCATAGACAATCATGTCTGCCTGGAAACAATCTGTGAATCTAGCTACAAGTCTCTTGGTTGTGATGCACAGAAACTAGGGCCTGGTTCAGGGTGGGTACTGGATCCTTTTGCTGCCAGTTTGCTCAGACACACATGCCTCTGCAGCAATCAAAAAATAGCTTCTGGGCATGTGCAGAAGCAAAATCCAAGATGGCGTCGCCCACGAGATAATGACAGAACAAGCTCGTGACATCATTGCCGAGTTACTAATGGTTCTAAAGAACCGGTTAGAACTGGTAGGAACCCCCCTCTGGCCTGGTTGATGAGACAAAATGTGAAGGTCTTTTATAATGAGTTTTATAAAAGAGATTTATCCATTGCTAGCAGAAGTGATGGCGATTATGTGGAAGAATACATACAAGTAAATAAAGAGCTTGTTTCAAGGATTGTTATATTGTTATATTTGTTAAAATATTAATATTTAATGACACTTATCAATAGCAATAATAACACTTATCAACAGCACTTAGACTTGTGTCCTGCTTCACAGTGCTTTACATCCCTCTCTAAGCAGTTTAATTGCCCATAACAATTTGTGTCCTCATTTTTACCGACCTTGGAAGGAGGGAAGGCATAGTCAACCTTGAGCTTAGTGAGATTCGAACTGCCAAATTGCAGGCAGCAGAAATAGCCTGCCATATTGCACTCTAACCACTGTGCCACCAAGGCTCATGGAAGTCAAACTGTTACCTTTCATTAAGCCTTGTCTATTACTGGGGATTAAAATGTTGGGGAGAATAGGAGATTCAATCAGATGGAGAGTACATTTCTTTAGATACCTGAGATTCATCACATGTGCCATGGGATTTGACCGTTAGCCTTTGTAAATGGTTTAGTGCAAATGGCATTAAGTTTCCTTTAGTTTCCTGTCAGCCAAAGACAAAACATTTTCTGTACATGTAAAGGTGTGAAAGAGATCTAATTCACCTTACCATGGATATTGTTTGTTTGTTTATTTATTTATTTGTTTATTTGTTTGTTTAGTCCAATACATAATACACATTGAAGAGAATAGATATGTAGTAATATAACTAAAGAAACAAATAGAAGAAAAGATATAAAAGTATAGGTGAACAAATTTGAAAGGAAGAAAAGATAAATGAGATAAGGAGAGACAATTGGACAGGGGATGGAAGGCACACTGGTGCACTTATGCACGCCCCTCTAAGGAACCTGGAGATGTCAATTGTGGAGAGTCTAAGGGGAAAATGTTGGGGGTTAGGGGTTGACACTACTGAGTCAGGTAATGAGTTCCATGCTTCGACAACTCGGCTGTTGAAGTCATATTTTTTACAGTCAAGTTTGGAGCAGTTAATATTAAATTTGAATCTGTTGCGTGCTCTTGTGTTGTTGCGATTGAAGCTGAAGTAATCATTGACAGGTAGAACGTTGCAGCATATGATCTTGTAGGCAATACTTAGATCGTGTTTTAGGCGTCATAGTTCTAAGCTTTCAGACCAAGGATTGATAGTCTGCTTTCGTAGGGTATTCTGTTTCGAGTGGAGGAGTGAAGGGCTCTTCTGGTGAAGTATCTTTGGACATTTTCAAGGGTGTTGTCATAAATGATTTGGGGCACAAAAGTTATTGATTGATTGATTGATTGATTGGAATTATATGCCGCCCCTCTGCGAGGACTTGGGGCATCTTACAACATATAAAAGTACAAAACACAAAAACAAATTCAGATGCAAAAGGCAATATTAAATAATTTAAAAACCTAATTAGTATTTTTTTTAAAAAAACCATTTAAAGAACCATATACTCACACTCACACTCATTCATACCATAATCAAATTAACGGCCGGAGCAAAATATTAAAGCTCAACAACACCAGGCCTGTCGGTGGAAGGCCAGGAGAGTGGGGGCAGTGCGAATCTCCAGGGGGAGTTGGTTCCAGAGGGTCGGAGCCAACACAGAGAAGGCTCTTTCCCTATGGCCCACCAGCTGGCATTGGTTGGCTGATGGGACTGAGAGAAGGATGACTCTGTGGCCTCTGACTGATCACTGGGATACATGAAGCTGGAGATGGTTCCATAAGTAACTTGGTCCTAAGCCATGAAGGGCTTTATAGGTAGGGATCAACACTGGATGGATGGATGGATGGATGGATGGATGGATGGATGGATGGATGGATGGACGGACGGACGGACGGATGGACGGACGGACGGACGGACAGACAGACAGACAGACAGACAGACAGACAGACAGACAGATAGATAGATTGCATGGTGGGAACATGCATGTGTGAGCGTAGCGAGTGTGCATGCACATAAATTGTTCTGATGTGCATGTAGTGCACCAGTAGGCAGGTAAGAGCAACCCGCCCCTGTCATATACCCAGTGAAGGGCTACCAAAATTTTTACTGCCACACTGTGGGCGTGGCCTATGCAGGATGCCCTGCATTTTCTTTCAACATCTTTCAGTGCAAATTGGGTGCTCTGAGGTGGAGCTCCATTTTCACTACTTCACTGCATCCCCACTCCCCCATCCGGGCAGTTGCCCAACCCTGCATATACCCACCTAAAATGTGAGGATCTGTGGCTTCAAATTCATCATACAAATTTTGAACCCCACAGAAGAAAATGTGGCTACCTACGAAATTTATGGAGTGGTGCCTCCTGGTGGTTACTGTAACTTAAAATTGCATAAGATTTATTTTATTTTATTTTTATTTATTTTGTCCAATACATAATTAGGGTTTTAGTGGGTATATATCTATATTCACATAGTAAAATACATGATGAAGGTTATAGAGGAGATACTCATAGTAAAATATATCTAAGAAATAATAGATTTTAGATTTAGATGTATTGGATTTATATGCCGCCCCTCTCCGCAAACTCGGGCTGGCTCACAACAATAGTAATAGAAAAGAAGATATAGTAATAGAACATTTCAATGAAAGAATAGAAGAAGAGATATAGGAATAGAAGAAAGGTATAGGAGATATAAGAGAGCAATAGGACAGGGGACGGAAGGCACTCTAGTGCACTTGTACTCGCCCCTTACTGACCTCTTAGGAATCTGGATAGGTCAACCGTAGATAATCTAAGGGTAAAGTGTTGATTATTCAGTTCGTATTTGGAGTTCAGATTCTTCTTCCCAATGTGTAGGACAGAGCATTTGCTAGTTGAGATTTGGAGTTGCCATGTGTTAGAAAACTCAGAAGCAGTGTCAAGGTCTTTTTGGAGAGTAGTTGTGTTTTCGGTGGTGTTGAAGAGTTTTTATTTTCAATGTAGAACCTTGAAAATAAAGATTTGGGAACAAGGAAATGTGAAAAAAATCATGCATCTTTACTTTTATACCTACTGGTTCTTTTGTAACTTCAAGTGAAAGCTTATCAATTTAAAAAGGTTCAAAGACAGTATATTACTTTCAAATTCTGCATAGTTGTGTTTTAAACTTGATTTCTTTTCTCTATAAAAATTAGGTGATTTGGAGTACAAATCAAAGTGAATTCCTTATAAAAACTGGAACAGGAAATGAAGACCTATAGTGCAAGTAGGTTCTGATGTAAGCATTTATTAAAAATAATGGCAAGTATAATTCCAGTAGTTCAAATAATACATCATTTCATACATACATTCAGAGGACAACACCTCTGAATGTATATGTGAAATAACAGTAATTCAAAGGTAAGACCTTCAAATATCAACACTGCCATCTTGTGGTTCTTAATGGCAATGTATTTATTAATAAGCTTTTTAAATACAAGAAATGTAGTTTTGATATGAACACAAAAACTGCAAAATGTTAACCAAATGTAATAAAGGGAGGGAGGGAGAGAGGGAGTTAATGAATGAATGAATGAATGAATGAATGAATGAATGAATGAATGAAGGAAGGAAGGAAGGAAGGAAGGAAGGAAGGAAGGAAGGAAGGAAGGAAGGAAGGATTTCACTTCAGAAGAACAAATTAATTCTTGATAACACACAGTAATTCTGAATGGACTTTCCACAATGTCAATAGAAGGTTAATTCATACAGCAAAACAGAACATACTTTTTTTTTTTGCTTTGAAATGCAGCAACATTTGTAGCTGTAACCTATGCATGGTACTTTCTATGTTGATGTATCCCAAATTTGTGAAATATAATTTAACTCTTAGTTCTTTCCCCAGGATATTATTGACAACAATATGAAAATCAAACCAGAATAGTACCACTTTTACACGAATACAATTCATGAGTCATTGTCCACTCCAAAATATAATACAGTGGTACTGTACCTCTACTTACGAACTTAATTCGTTCTGTGACCAGGTTCTTAAGTAGAAAGGTTTGTAAGAAGAAGCAATTTGTCCCATAGGAATCAATGTAAAAGCAAATAATGCATATGATTGTGGAGGTTGGAGGCCCTGTTTCCTCCCTGGAGAGTCCTAGAGAGGCCCCACAGAGGCTTCTCCCCGCCTTTTCTGGCCCTGTTTTCTCCCAGGGGATTCCTAGAGAGGCTCCAAGGAGGCTTCTCCCTGCCTTTTCTAGTTTTTAAAGGGAAAATGGTTCTTGAGAAGAGGCAAAAAAAATCTTGAACACCAGGTTCTTATCTAGAAAAATTCATAAGTAGAGGTGTCTGTAGGTAGAGGTACCACTGTATAAGTATGTTCAGTGTAAAAAACCCCAGCCAATAGTATATATTTTCTACAGTCTTAACACAAAATGCACTCTTTTGTTCAATTCCAACTTGACTATTCCAGGGGTCAGCAGCCCATGGCTCTGAAGTCACATGTGGCTCTTTCATCATTCTGTTGTGGTTCCCTCTCACCAGTTGGCATCACAACTTCAAGACGAGCTCCCGGTTAGCGAGGGGAAAAGCATGGGGTGTCAGGAGGAGACTATGGCAAGGGGGAGGTTTTCCGGTCAGCTCCACAATTTCAGTTAGGAGAGGTAGAGGAAAAAGGATGCTGCACTAGGAGCAGTCTATGATGGGAGAACTGGATTTCCAGTCAGCTCCATAATTGAAAGGGGGACTTCCTGTTAGGATCTTTGTGGCTCTTTGAGTGTTTAAGGTTGTCAACCCTTGGACTATTCTTTAAAACACGAACCTATGACTTTGTTACTACAGTGTTCCAACTTTTTATTCCTAATTATTAGCAGTTCCCCTATTTCTAACTTAATATTGTAGTATTAAGTACATTAAATAGTATTTTCATTGTTTACATTAAATAGTATTTTCAATTGAAAATTACAATCGACTATAGATTTGGGAACCCGCAAAACTCTTCCCAGTAACATCAACAATTTTACACTGCTATTCTATGAGGCCCAAATTCTCAAGGTGAAAGATCTTTTAGTATATATCTGGGCTGTCAAACTTCTGGCTGGGTTCACATCCAAAATATAAAAATCCCTTTTGCCCATAATCCCTCAAGAAAGAATCACCAGTGATTTCATTGCTAACTTGAGAATCAAAATCAAATGTAAGTTTTCTCACCAATGTTATTTCATATTCATGCAGCCTTACTGTAATGAGAGGAAAAACAACATAAGTCAATCAGAGACCAAATCCCTGACAAGTTATTAAGCAATTCAAATGCAGCTTTTTTTATTACACCCTGAATGGTTTTTCAGATAAAATCACTTAAGTTCTGCAAAGAAATAAAAGTCAATAAGAAACCCAGCATATAAGTTCCCACTGCTATGTTGGAGGGAAGATTCTTCTATAAGATAACAGATGTGACTCTGTCTTTTGATGAGGGTGAAATTGAAAATGAGTTATATGTTGGTGCCTAGCCTTTCTATAAATAGAAATATAAAATCAATGCATATTTTGCCATGTATAAGATAATATTCAGGCTGATTACTGTAGTCTCTTGCTTACCATGTGTTGTGGTTAGCTCTGGCCCAGCTCCTGCCCCAAGGACTATGGATGTGGGGGAGACATCCACATGCTGCAGGCCTGGTTTGTCCCCGGTAGAATCTGAAGATGAAGGCTCCTCTGACCAAGAAGACATGAGTGACAGGGAGGAGGAGAGTGGGGCAGACAGCTCAGAAGGAGATCAATTATCTAGCTCCTCCTTGGATTCAGAACAAGAGTTAATGATACAGCCACGCATGCGGAGAGTGATGCATAGGCAGCAACAACTGAGAGATTATTATCAAAGAAAATGAGGCCACCTGTGGTTGGGTGGGGCTGTGGTAATTAGTGAGACTGCTATAAATAGCAGCCTGTGGGTTTGGCCATTGTGGAGGATTATGTGATAGTTGTGTTTCATGACTGCTTTACTGACTTTGACTTTTTGTGTGCTGATTTTTCCCTGCTTTGAAACTACACCAGAGCAAAGTGTGTTTCACTTTGTGAAAGAAGAAGGACTGTGAATTGCCTCACAGCTGCAAGATAAGTATCACAGAACTGATAAGGGACTTGTACAAATTACCAGTTTGTTTGGAGACGAGTGCTCTTTGCTATACCAAAAGGGGGCTTGGTTTAAGTGAATTTTCATTATAAAGAACATGGTGTTGAATTTTCAAACGTGTGTGTGTCTGAAATTTGTACCTGTGAATTTTTGGGAGGATTCTACCAGAGAGCCCGACAGAACACCATGTAGCAAAGATTTCAAACAACTTATGACTAAACGTAAACAATTCCTCTAACTGAGGAAATGCTGATCCTTAACTAGCTTCCATAACTCAATATATTTTCTGTTTCTTTATCCTTCTTTTCCCTCCCGCCTACTTTTTTGCCCTCTCTTTTCCTTTTGAATATACACATGCCACTGTTATGTTTTATTCTGCTATCCCTTTGTTATAATTGGCTGGAACATAATGGTTTTAATTCCAACAAATGTTAGCAGCAGTTCAACAGAGCATTAGTTTAAATGTAAGTTTGCATAGCCTTAATTCTTGTAGTGTTTAATAAATTCTAGTATTACTTATGTCCTTTTATAGTTATAAGCCCTGCTTTACAGCATTTAGATTATTCATTGTGAAATTTATTTGTAATTTTATAGGATTCTTTTGTGTTTTAATACCTGTAGTCTGTCATTTTATCTTTACCTTATGTTATTCTATCACTATGAGTTTTTGTTTTTATTTCTATTTCTGCATAATTGTCATTTTAGTTAGATACTGGTCTATGATTAAAATAAAATTTATTAATGTAATGGAAAATAATAAATTTCATACCTTTGTCTGAATGACTTGGGCCAGTCGCTCTCTTTCAGCCCAACTCACCTCACAGGGTTCTTGTTGTGGGGAAATTGGAGGAGGAAGGCCTCTTAGGTATGAGTTGTGTATCAAAAAAAAAGTAGGATAAAAATCTTTCAAAAACCCACATTCCTATACCATTCTTATGGACCAATAGGTAGGCGTTGTGATAAAACATGTATGTTATTTTTGCTAGAATGTGAGTAAAGTGTTTACAAGAAGTAAGATGCTTTGTTGAAGAGGGAAGCAGTTTACAAGCTCTCTCCCCAATACTAAATTGAAGATTAGTAATGGGTGAACCGAACCCGCACAATTCGGGTCCATACCGAATTTTGCGGTGTTCGGTATGCCGAACACGAATCCGAAATTTTTTCAAACTTCGGACAAAGTTTGGGGTCGTGTTCGGCGTTCGGAGCTTTGACGTCACCAGCAGGTTGCTAAGAACGCCAAGGTGATCACTTCCTGGATTCCATGGAATCCAGGAAGTGATCACCTTGGGGTCCTTAGCAACTTGCCGGTGACGTCAAAGCTCCGCCCCCAGAATCTCTTTGTAGGAGGGATTCCCCATTCGGGTTTGCGTTCGGGTTCAGTTCGGGTTTGGCCAAATTTTGCGTAAAGTTCGTCCGAACTTGCCAAACCCGAACACTGTTGGGTTCGCCCATCACTATTGAAGACCTATCCAACCATCCTTGAGTCAGCAAAGAACTTGATATGCCAAATTTAGCCAATGATAAAGCTCCCATCTACCAGCTCCCATCTTGTTGTAGGGAAATTGTGAGGAGATTAACAAGTAAGACTACTAGCTTCCCTGGACAATATCTGCCTTCTTATCTTTGAATTGTGTTGATGTGTTTCTAAACCCTGTCCAGAGGTGGTCTTCACATAATTTAACAACCGGTTCGCCCAGAATCAAAAATTTGAGCATGTGTTTACGTTGCATAAAAAAAACATGGCAATTCACTCATGCGTTACATCCGTGCGTGCATGTGATATCAAAAAACACAGTGATATAGGACAGGATTGAGCCTGGGCAGGTGGTGGGCCCATCTGTAGATCACCAGTATTGGTTCGCCCAAACTGGTGGGAACCTGCTGAATCTTACTTCTGACCCTGTCCCTGAATAAATAAACACAATTTCAAAATACCGAGTGCTAGGTTTAGGCTTAGTGAGCTATATAATTACCCCAGAAGGCATCACTAATTCCAAAACAGGATCTTGAGCTATCACAAAAAAATTGAAAAACATTATGAGCTTTTTAACTATTTAACAGCAAGGTATTTAATGTGGAAAAGTTGAAATATTTTAAAAGAAATTAATTTGCTGATTACATACCTTCTGGCTGGCTTGATCTTTCTCATAATATAGTGCATAATGTAAAGAGTATTTAAATGTAATTTTTAAAATAATTGTAAGATATGTTAATATGCACACAATGATCAGGATCAGTTTTATTAGTATAAGTAGCAATGAACTTGATTCCAAAGGAAAAAATCGATACTCTGAAATACTGTGAGGCCCTACACATAATTTATGCCTAAATGTAGCACAGGCAACCTGCAATACTGCTTTTATTTACTAGCAATGTCTAGGAGACCAGCCTGACACCATTGGAAATGCAAATGAGGCAATAATATATTTTATATAATAATATTTAAACATATGTGCCTGGAATTGACCTGGAACTGAAAGTTTTGTCACTTCCCTGCTTGAAAAGGAGGTACAGAAGGATCATTCTTGCTTCAGAGGGACCATAAAAAATATTTCACTCCTTTATGTAATTTCTGCTATGCTGTAATCCAGTGTTTCCCAACCTTGGCAACTTGAAGATATCTGGACTTCAACTTCCAGAATTCTCTGGGAGTTGAAGTCCAAATATCTTCAAGTTGCCAAGGTTGGGAAACACTGCTGTAATCAGTAATGTAATGAAACTCATGGTTGACTCTCCTGTAACTTTCAAGGGAGATAATAGATAGATGAGAGAGAGAGAGAGAGAGAGAGATAGAAAGATAGATAGATAGATAGATAGATAGATAGATAGATAGATAGATAGATAGATAGATAGATAGATGATAGATAGATAGAGGTAGGTAGACAGAGACAGACAGACAGACAGACAGACATATATGTGTGTGTGTGTGTGTTTTCGTAGAGGCAAATAAGGAGCTGTGATATAGTGTGTAGTGTGCAAATAAGGAGCTGTGATATAGTGTGTGTGTGTATATATATATATATACACACACACACACACACATACATACATACATACATACATATGGTGGTCTTGGTATATTCAGATTTCTTCCCGTGTAGGATTTGGAAATTTCTGGCGACGTTTCAATGAGGTCCCACTCATCATCTTCAGGCTGGTGTTTCTGTCCTTGTTCTAGGGTGAACACAGCGAGACCTGAGCTGCCTTCCTTCTATAAATACTGGTAGCCTGATGGCTCAGCAATTGCCTGCTGTGTAGAAACTTCCTGGTGAGTCAGTGGGGTAACGCCTGGGGTCGTTGATGTAGCTGAGGTATGCTGATTAGTTAATGGTTGTTGATTAGGCGTGATGTCCTGAGTAGTTGGAGCTTGCAGGCTACTTGATTGTTTTGCAATGTGTGTTCTGAGTCTGGTTTCAATTTTTATGGCTGGGTTATGTTTGAGGGCTGGTTTCCAGATGTCTGGTAGGCGCGAGGTATCATCCCACTTGTTCATATTTTGGGATGTTTTTCTATCTCGGGACCTCGTCGAAACGTCGCCAGAAATTTCCAAATCCTACATGGGAAGAAACCTGAATATACCAAGACCGCCATACCTGTACCCGTGAAAATCTATGAAAATATATGTGTGTGTGTGTGTGTGTGTGTGTGTCACATGTTTTTTTGCTGAATTTGAAAATTAAGGGCGACTAGGATAGATCTATTTCGGCCTTATTTTGGCCTCATCAGCTAGCCATACCCACTGGGACTTGAACCTGCAACCTTTGCCTTGTAAGGCAGAGAATTATCCTTTAGGCTACAGTATCCAATCCCTTATATCCAATCCAATATATATGTATATGTATATACATACAGACATAGACACAGACACAAATACAGACATACACACAGAGAAAGATTTGTTTTGTTTACACTTGCTGCAGTAGACCTGGAGACTGCCAAGTCCAAGGAATTAAAATGGACATTGTGAACATTGTTTTCTCATCCCATGTAGGATGCAAATTTTTGTAATTTGAGCAAATTGTATCCTGCAGCTGATAAGAATTGCATAATGCTTGTCATTAGTATAATGATGGCATGGTACGTGTGACCTTGTGACTTCTACTGGACGCCTAGGGCAGTGCTGTGGACAAACAGTATTGGCAAAATCCTTACTTGTCCATGGCAGATACTTTCCATCTCTTTCTCTATCTGCCACCCTACCTGTTGTGCTCTGCGTGTGATGGTTCTGGTTTCTGTTAACATGAGTAACAACCAATTGCTTGTAATGCAGCTGGACTGGGTATAGATAGGCTTAATGTCAAACTGGCAGCTGAATATAAGCAGAAATAGCAGAAATTTCAGCCTCACTAGAGCAGTCAGAAGAATAGATTTGAAAGCTGTACATATGATGCCAATGAATCAGCTGCCAGCAGGAGAAATATAAAAAATCAAGGTTCTTGGCAGTCTCCCCAGGCCCTCTTCAAAATATAAAAAGGTGCACAAAAATACAGAGCAGAATTGAGCAGAACTCAATTAAAAAGATAACTGAAATGTACTACCACATGTATGAGATGGGCAAATATGTGTTGTGGTTAGCTCTGGCTCAGCTCCTGCCCCAAGAAATGTGGGGGTGGCGGTGGGGGAGACATCCACATGCCGCAGGCCTGTTTTGCTCCCAGTAGAATCTGCCGACGCAAGGAAGCGTGAGTGACAGGGAAGAGGGGAGTTTGGCAGACAGCCCAGGAGGAGATCAGTCATCTGTATCATCCCTGGATTCTGAACAAGAATTAATGACACATACACGCATGCGTAGAGTGATGCATAGGAGACAACAACTGAAGGATTATTACAAGAGAAAATGAGGCCACCTGTGGTTGGGTGGGGCTGCTGTAATTAGTGCTACAGATAAAAGTGTAGCCTGGTGTTTTAGCCTCATGGCAGTTTATCTGATTCATTGTTTCGTCAAGATCGTGGTTTTTGCTCTTTAGGCTTGTGTGTGTGGACTCTCTGGATTTTAGAATTGGACTCAATTTCACAGTTATTGGGTGAGCAATTGGACTGCATTTAACCTGTGCCTTGTGTGTACCAGAAAATCCCTTTGACATTTAAAAAGGGAGCTGCTTCTGTTTTTCTGTTTATAAAAACTTTTGGATTTTCCTTTTATCCTGTAGTGTGTGTCTTCCTGAACTAATTACCCTGTAATTACAGGCGGTTGAGACACGCCGGCAGAACAATATGTACACATGTATACTATACAGCAGTGATGGTGAACCTATGGCACAGGTGCCACAGGTGGCACGCGAAGCCATATCTGCTGGTACACAAGCTGTTCCCCTAGCTCAGCTCCAACATGCATGTGTGTGCTGGCCAGCTGATTTTTGGCTTGCACAGAGGCTCTGGGAGGGCATTTTTGGCTTCCAGAGAGCTCCAGGGGGGGGGTGGAGGGCATTTTTATCCTCCCTCAACTCCAGGGCACCCATTGGAGCCTGGGGAAGGCAAAACACAAACATACTGGGCCCACCAGAAGTTGGGAAACAGGCCGTATCCAGCCTCCAGTGGGCCTCCGGGTGTCAGGGGAAGCTGTTTTTGCCTTCCACAGGCATTGAATTATGGGTGTGGGCACTCACGCATGTGCAATAGTGCGCAACCATGCTCTTTCGGCACCCAAGGAAAAAAAGGTTTGCCATCACTGCTATACAGTATCTATCACATCTTTATATCTACAACTTCCCATCAATTAGCATTACTACTTTTTAACAGAACACGTTGATGCCCATGCCAGATTGACCAAGTGATAATGTGGATGTTGCTGAATCTTTTTATCCCAAATGATCTTATTGGCCATTTTCATGTTTTTTGCATGGTTTGGACCTTCAGGAAAGTTACAACACTGAATATAGTATAATGAACAAGAGATTTTAGATACTAAAATCAATAGAGCTTTTGCTACAAAACATATAAAAGCAATGAAAGACTATTTAAGGGAACTTATATTTACTCCTGGCAAGGAAAAAATCAATAAACTTTAAGTAGGGAGAACAGAAAATCTTAGCACCAAAAACATGTCTGTAGGCAAAGTTATGTCCAAAAGAACCCCTGACAGCTAATAAGTAATGCTGATTGTGTTAGTGCAAAATACTTCGCTTGGCTATTAAATAACTCCATTATTTGAACTGCATACCCACAAGGGCAATGTGTGAATAACAAATACACTAAATCACACAAAACATTGAGCATTGGGTGAAAGTATTGAATTAATGTTGAACAGTGAAAAAGTCATCAACCTTTTTTTTAAGTAACCAGTATACGTTTTCTTTTCTCCTGAACTATACTGTGGAAAGGTTTAATCCTTTTAGATGAAAATGAAACTGCTATTTTGCACAATGTATAAAACACTGGTTACTTAAATATATCAACTTTATTTGATTAGTCAATCGACCATATCAAAGTGAGGAAAAGGACCACATCGGTCGTCATAAAACTGTGACTGGCTAAAATACAATAAAATTGGCTAAAATAGAGGAAATTTGAATAAATAATAAGTTAAAATGCAGTATAATATGCTAAAATTGAGTAGTAAAATATGAGAATATAACTCGTGCAAATATTAAACAAATCTAAGATACTGATATAAAATATTCTTACGTGAGTTCATCTCCTTTGCATGCCACCCCAATATGTTCTATAAAACGTATTCTCATCTGAACAGCCCTGACTATAAACTTAGCGGTTCTAGAAACTTTAACAAAAAAAGGTTGATGACTTTTTCACTGTTCAACATTAATTCATATGCCAATGGCAGTAGAGTCTAACGTAGAGGAGGAGGAAGATCTAAGGAAAAGACAAGAATACTTGTATGGGAAAAGGAAGTAGTCTGTAGTTTGTAACTCTAGGGAATGGTTGACCACTTCCTATAGATATTTAAGGGTGGTGTATGGGTAATTCGGGATGGAGTTCCAATGTTTTGCAATGGAGTGGGATGATGTTTGAGGTTTTAGCCAAGTTACGCTAGCCATCTGTTGTTTTCCTGCTAAAAATCCTTGGAGTAAAAGTGCTCTGTCTGCGGAGATGCTGGGAAGCTGTAAAAGTAAGTCTGTGGAACTGGAGACTTCTTATCTCATGAAGGAATGCCCCAGTGATCTTTGGCAACAGCCTAGCTGTTAAATTGATATCTCTTAAATTACCATCACTGAGAAACTGCCAAAATTATCTCTCATGCAAGACTTTGGCTTGTAAAAAAATGAGACTTTATATATGTTCTGTCTGGGTCACTCCAGAAGCCAATACCAACCCAAAAAGAGAATCAGACACACTGGTAAAAGGCAAAGGCGGTTTTATAAAATTCAAGAAAAACACAGGTAACAGAAAATGTCCTTACAAACAGGAAAATGCTGTATCTTCAGATATATCCACGAAGGCAAAAGTCCATGCAGCAATACAGAATTCTTGCTGCCAAGCCAAGGCTGTAGATAGCAGACCTACACCTCCCACGGGTCTTCCAAAGCTGCTGGGCCACAAGCCAGGAACAGAGACGCCGAGAAACAAGACAGGATAACGCAACTCCAAACTGATAATACTCCACATGGCTTCAAGGGCTTGCCTGCCTTTTAAACCCTGCTAAGGAGGACCACACCCAAACCCAGCTGTTCCTAATTCAGTGCTGATAATACTTCTTTAATTGGTCCTTTCTTTGATCTGACCGTCTCTGTCGCATGTCAATGACGGCTTGAGCTTCCTCACCTAATGACTCCAAACTACTGGCTGGGGAGAGGGCCCCCCCCCCAGGGCTCTCATGCTGTTCTCCTTCAGCCCATTCCTGATTTTCCTCTCACCCGTCCGACTGTTCAGCCCCCTCCTCTTCGCTGTCATCCTCCTCCGGGCATGGAGCCAGCAGAGACACAGCCGGTCCCTGAGCAGCCTCAGGCTGAACCACAACAATATATATAAAGACTGATTTGAAATCTCAGTGTGTGGATTCCTCCTTTGTTTCCAAGCTGCGTAGGGACAGGATAGAACCATTGCTGAGCTCTGTTCTAGGGAATCCTAAAACCACACATCTTAAAATGGTCAAAGTTGAGAAATAGTGAAATAGTGGGATGTCTATTTTTTTCAAACAGTTGAGAGGGCGGAAATGCTTCACATTGAATGGACACTGCTGAATAGTGCCAAAGTAATTTGCCACTGTCTTCTTCCAAAATGGTTTTTTAAAATTATTTTTGACTTCTTAATTTAGCCAATAACGCTGATACTCCCTGGTGCTTACCACTCAAGTACTAAACAAATCCAAGAGTGTTTAGCTCCCGAGCCCAGAAGTCAGTCAGCTGCTGCATTCTAGCTTACTTCTGTTTGGTTTTTAATGAAAAAGTACAATGAATGTAAATCAAATATCCAAATTATTGATATGTAAGAGAATTTTAAAACTAAATATAACCAAATGCCTATCCAGATAGGAAAAGAAATAATGGTATGCAGAGTAGAAATAAGAGAAAAGATAATATAATAGAATGGAAACATTTAAACTTTTTGGATTAACATTGCCCTAACAGGCATTTATCTTTGGTTTTGTATAACAGTAGAGTAATAAAATAATTTATTTTGATGTTCTTTCACTCGCTTTATATGATACTGCCACCTAGTGGCTCTTATCTCACTTTTTAAAACTTTCAGCTCACATTTTTTATTTACAGGTCTTTAATGAAACCTTTATCCACACAAAAGTCTTAGAATCCTTGAATTCAAATGTAGAGTTTGATGAAAGGCCTTGAGGAAAGTCAATCTCATTTCATTTTTATACTTCTAATTTTCCTTGATGTTTAGCTGTGAGACCTGTAAAACATTAGATAGTCTCAAACCCCATACTTTCCCTTTGTATGTCACTTTAAATGATGTGATTTTATTTGATGATTGATTGGTTGGTTGGTTGGTTGGTTGGTTGGTTGGTTGGTTGGTTGGTTGGTTGGTTGGTTGGTTGGTTGGTTGGTTGGTTGGTTGGTTGGTTGGTTAGTTAGTTATACTTATAGGCTGCCCAACTCCTTCTGGATTCTGGGCAAGGTACAACATAAAAAACATTAAAAATTGATAATTCACATGAACATCTCTTTTAATTAATTATTTATTATTATTATTATTATTATTATTATTATTATTGATTTGTTTGAAATCATGGGAGTTTAAGTATAAAAAAAGAGAATGTGTTAAGTATCTGATGAACTTACTGTAATTTACCTATGATATAGATATAAGTTTTAAAAGATTTCAAAAAATTAAAAATCTGGCAAAAATTCAATTCTTTTCTTACAGAGACACCAAGAAATTTTAAAAATCTCTTAAAATTAAAAATATATCTAAATTGAAATGTTGAAAACCACGCCAATTAAACATTCCAGATCTGCTCTGAATAGATCTTCTGATAAGCTTAATACTTTACAGTACTTGTATCTTTTCTCATTTGATCTTTATCATCATAACCTCCAATTGTAACTAATGTCCATTAGAACTTCTGCTGCAGAAGGAACACATGTGTTTAATGCACTATTCATTTCATAGCCTCACATACCTGTTGACTAAGATTTGGTTTATTTAACTGTACAGCTCAGTTTCTTAAGCTACTAGGAAAAATAGTCAATGGTCTCTATCTTCTTGCCTTACAGTGAACAGATGCTCACTTCATATTTAATTTCACTCTCTATCACATATATTGTAGTGTGTTCTCAGACTGGACTCACTGTGCTTAGTGTACATACGGAAGAGATAGACCAGACTCCACAGTGTCATCCCCAAACACCCAACACTTTACCCTTAGATTATCCACGGTTGACCTATCCAGATTCCTAAGAAGTCAGTAAGGGGTTAGTACAAGTGCACTAGAGTGCCTTCCATCCCCTGTCCTATTGCTCTGCTATACTTTTCTTCTATTCCTATATTTCTTCTTCTATTCTTTCATTGATATTCTTTCATTATTCCTATATCTTCTCTTCTATTCTTTCTTACATATATTTTATTATGAGTATCTCCTCTATAACCTTCATTATGTATTTTACTATGTGTATACCCACTAAAACCCTCATTGTGTATTGGACAAAATCAATCAATCAATAAAAATAAAGAACGAAAGAAGGTGGTATGGCCAGTGGTGAAATCATCCTACCTTCTCTACCAGTTTGGGAGCATGCACTTTTTCACATTCTGTGCATGCACAGCAGGTTTTATGCATGCACAGAGGGTTAAAAACATGAAACTGGTGACGTCTGGGAGGGTGGGTGGAGCCTCACGCTGATGCTATTACTGTTTATGCCTGCACTGGGCCAAACTGGTAGCATTTCACTGGTAGCATCTTCAGTGCTACCGGTGAGCCTTCTGAGGCCATTGCGGGAGCACGAGCATCCGGCAGGCACATGTGTGCCTATCAGTGCAAGATCTGGCTTTTGCTCATGCACAGCAAGCAAAATCTTGCATGAAGACACGTGAGCGAGTGAGATTTTGGTGATTTTTGTTCAATATTTTTGCTTCTGCATGTTATATCTAGCTGGCTAGCCACCCAAACAAGGCAATTTTACAAGCGCACATACACACACACACAAGCTTGAAAAAAGGCAAAAGGTTTCTTTATGTACAAATGGGCTGCAAGCCTCAGTGGCTGCAAGAGAAATGCTGGTTTATCAGTCCAAGGGTCAGAGTTAATGACTCAAGGCGGCAACAGAAGTCTTTCTGGCTTATGTCAGCCAATTACTCACTGAGATTGATTGTCAGAATCTTCAAAGGTGTCCAAAGGAAAAACAAAACCACAAGCGTCAATGTCTCTCTCAAATCTGAACAATAAATTCCCACATCGCCTGTTGCATGCCCTTCCCTTTCTAACTCTGCGGCAGCATCCCAGCATTCTCCTGACCCGTTCATTTAGTATGGGATCATTCATCATCCCTTCCTCATCTGACTCTTTGACATTGCTTTTACATTGATTCTTATGGGAAAAATTGCTTTTACTTACGAACGTTTCTACTTAAGAACCTGGTCACGCAACGAATTAAGTTTGTAAGTAGAGGTACCACTGTATGTATGTATGTACGTATGTATGTATCACACTACTCACAAGAGCCTACAAAACTTTTGCCAGACCCATCCTAGAATACAGCTCCTCTGTCTGGAACCCATACCACATCTCAGACATCAACACCCTTGAAAACGTCCAAAAATATTTCACCAGAAGAGCCCTTCACTCCTCCACTCGAAACAGAATACCCTACGAAAATAGACTAACAATCCTGGGTCTAGAAAGCTTAGAACTACGATGCCTAAAACACGATCTAAGTATCGCCCACAAGATCATATGCTGCAACGTCCTACCTGTCAATGACTACTTCAACTTCAACCGCAACAACACAAGAGCACGCAACAGATTCAAACTTAATATTAACCGCTACAAACTTGGCTGTAAAAAATATGACTTTAACAATCGAGTTGTCAAAGCGTGGAACTCATTTCTAGACTCAATAGTGTCAACCCCTAACCACCAACATTTCTCCCTTAGACTATCCACAATTGACCTCTCCAGGTTCCTAAGAGGTCAGTCATGGGCGTACATAAGTGCACTAGTGTGCCCTTCATCCCCTGTCCAATTGTCTTTCCTTTATCTCATATATCATATATATTTTCTTCCTTTCATATATCTTCTCCTCTATTTTATATTTTTCTTT
The DNA here is from genome assembly GCF_031021105.1 of Erythrolamprus reginae. Classification (NCBI taxonomy): domain Eukaryota; kingdom Metazoa; phylum Chordata; class Lepidosauria; order Squamata; family Dipsadidae; genus Erythrolamprus; species Erythrolamprus reginae. The sequence goes on along the minus strand of NC_091951.1, from coordinate 325,789,930 downwards.
ATATATATTATCTCATGTCTATTCTCTTCTATATGTATTGTGTATTGGTCAAAAATAAATAAATTAAATAAATTAAAAAAATAAATATGTATGTGTATATATATATATATATATATATATATATATATATATATATATATATATAGATATATATATATATATATATATATACATACATATTTATTTTTTTAATTTTTTAAATTTATTTATTTTTGACCAATACACAATACATATAGAAGAGAATAGACATGAGATAATATATATAAAGAAAAATATAAAATAGAGGAGAAGATATATGAAAGATATATAGACACAGACACACACCAGCTCTTCAAAACAGTAGTAATATCCCGGAGAAGGAAGTGATAAATAATGGGAATTTTCTTGGTGTTGCTTAAACAAGAACTTCTCCAACTGTCTTCTTAATAAGTTGATTGTTAAGGTGCAGTTGATTTTGGGCATCTGCCAACGGTAGTGAAAGCTTTTAAGAAGCTTGAAGATGAAACATGTCAAGGCAGGGTAACAGATGTGTTCCTTTCTTGTGGCTACACTAGGAGAATCTATGCATATAAAGTGCAAAAGATGAGGTAATGTTTACTGATTGGGTGGGATTTCCTAGTGTCTCACTCTTTGTACAATCCTGTCGCCCCACTTGGAAACATGATGAAACTAAAAGTTACACAACAGAGAAAGTGTGGAGGCTTGATCTTCAGCTCTACCATTCTCGCAACATACTCTTGGACTCCTAGGGTGACTTTCAAGTGTTACAAAAATACGCAGAAATTGAAGTGTGAGAATTGATTTAGATAATTTAAAAAATCTAGCACTGTTGAAGGAAAGTACAGGAAAGCCCATGTCAGTTTTGCATTAATTTATCGTACTGCGGTCAATAGGCTCAAACTCAACCCTGACAAGATGGAAGGACCGTTGAACTTACCTGAACGGTCTTCTCGATGCACTGCAAGGAGAGTCCAAGATGGGTAATTCTACAGTCTGATTGGTCGGGACTGAGTTTAATTTAAATATTAGGCAGGCACCGCCCCCTTAGCCCTCCAGTCTAAATGAAACGAAGGAGCAGTAAAGCTAACATAATTTATTGAACAATTCAAGGTAACTAGTAAAGATAATAAAAACACACACAACCTTCCAACAGTAGCCCCGGTCCCAAATCTGGGCGGGTTTGGACTCTCCTTGCAGTGCATCGAGAAGACTGTTCAGGTAAGTTCAATGGTCCTTCTCCAATGCACTTGCAAGGAGAGTCCAAGATGGGATATACCCAAGATATAATCAAAGGGAGGGAGAAGGCTGGACCGGGGGCTCTGAAAAGGAACACACCCGCTGCAATACCCTCCTCCCAAAAGCTGCTTCCGCGGAAGCAAAGGAGTCAATCCGATAATGTCTGACAAATGTGGATGGAGCCGCCCAAGTGGCCGCCCTACAAATGTCCTCTAGCGAAGCCTGAGTCCTCCAGGCCGCTGTAGTGGCCGTACTGCGTGTAGAATGTCCAGTTATTCCCTGTGGCACAGGGGATCCTTTAGTCTTGTAAGCCTCTGCAATGCACTCCCGCAACCAGCGGCTAATGGTCTGAGAAGAGACTTTGGTGCCTAAGGATCTAGATGCAAAGGACACAAACAAAGCCTCTGATGCCCTGAACTCCTGAGTCCTGCAGATATAAATTTTCAGGGCTCTTCTCACATCGAGCTTATGCCACCTCAGCTCTGAAGGATGAGTCCCATGGGCACAGAAGTCCGGTAGCACTATTTCCTGTGCCCTGTGAAAGGTAGAGTTGATTTTTGGAAGAAAGGCTGGATCAAGTCTTAAGACCACTCTATCAGGGTGAAACCTGCAGAGGTCCTCCCTGGTGGAGAAAGCTGCAATCTCAGAGACCCTCCTGGCAGATGTGATCGCTACCAAGAAGGCAGTCTTGAGAGTCAACATTCTTAGCGGTACATGGTGAAACGGTTCGAATGGAGGACCAGTTAAAGCGTGTAACACCAAGGACAAATCCCAGGAAGGGAACCGATGTATCGTTGGTGGCCTGATATTGGCGGCCCCTTTTAGGAAGTCCCTGATCCAAGGATGTCTGGTGAGGGGGCGGTAACTGTCTCCTCCTATTATCGTGGATAAGGCGGCCACATGACGGCGCAAGGTGTTTGGTGCCAGTCCTAGGCCTGCCTGCAGGAACCTGAGAACAATGAGAGGGGAGGCCCCCTGAGGATCCACCTCCCTTTCCTCACAGAACTTACAAAAGGAGGCCCAAGTCGCTTGATAAATCCTCCTTGTCGAAGGCCTGCCAGCAGCCTGAATTGTATCAATGACTCTATCTGGCACACTTTGGCGTTTCAGATGTTCCCGCTCAATCGCCACACGGTCAACTGCCACCACTGAGGCTCTGGATGTGATATCGAGCCCTGGGAGAGGGAGATCCGGTGGTCCGGGATTCTCCAGTGAGGCGACACTGACAGTTGCATCAGGTCCGCAAACCAAATGCGGCGAGGCCAGTATGGGGCCAGCAACAGCACCTCCGCCCTTTGCTCCAGAATCTTCCGCATCACCCTGGGGATGATGGAGATTGGTGGAAATGCGTACAGAAGTCCCTGTGGCCACTGAAGTCGAAGAGCGTTCACCCCTTCCGCTCCTGGGGCCGGGAAGCGGGAGAAGAAACGTGGGAGCTGAGAGTTGCTCTGAGTAGCAAACAGGTCTAGAACTGGTCTCCCAAACCTCTGAACAATTTCCAGAAAAACTACGGGATCCAGCTGCCACTCCCCTGGGTCCAAAGTCTCCCGGCTCAGCCAGTCTGGACACACATTCTCCACGCCCAAGATGTGCTCTGCTGACAGGGAAGCCAGATTGGCCTCCACCCACCTGAGCAGGGACTCTGACTCTCTCATCAGTCTCCGAGACCGTGTCCCCCCCCTGTCTGTTGATGTGAGACCGGGTGGAGACATTGTCGGTCCGAACGAGGACATGATGACCCCTCACCAAGTTTGCGAAACTGAGGAGGGCCAAAGAGACCGCCTTCAACTCCAGAAAATTGATGTTGACATCCCACAAGTCCGATGGTTCCCATAGGCCCTGGGCCATTTGTGAGGAAAGATGAGCTCCCCACCCAGTCAAGCTGGTGTCTGTCGTCACCGTAAGAAGGTATCATTCCAGAAAAAGGGAACCCCTCCCCAGTGCTGGGGACACCCACCACTGCAAGGATCTGCGTACCTGTGCGTTGAGATGCACCCGTTGGTGAGAGTGGCTGGACTTCCTCCTCTGGAATGGCAAGAGGAACCACTGGAGAGGACGTAAGTGATACCTGGCCCATGGAGTGATATCGATACATGAAACCAGTGTACCGAGCAGTTTGGATAGGAAGGAGAGTCTGGGGTATTGTTGAGATGCCAATTCCCGCACTAGCTCCCTGATGTTGGACTGTCTCTCCTGGGACAGGAAGACAAGGCCCCTCCTGGAATCTATGATTGTCCCCAGGTGGGCAAGGCGGGTCGTGGGAGTTAAGTGGCTCTTGTCGAAGTTGATCATAAAGCCATGATCTTGAAGCGTCTGCATCGTTAGACGCAAGTCCTGATATGCAAGGTGTCTTGTCCTGGACAGAATCACGATGTCGTCTAGGTAGGCCATCAGGCATACCGATTGATGCCTGAGACTGGCCGTGAGGACATCCAGCAGTTTCATGAATGTTCTTGGGGCTGATGAAAGCCCGAATGGCATGGCCCTGTACTGGAAATGGGCCCCGTCCAGACTGAAACGTAGAAACTGCCTGTGAGGTGGAAAAATGGGGACATGGAGGTAGGCCTCCTTTAGGTCTATGGATGTCATATAGTCCCCCTGCCTGATAGCTGCTAGGATAGACTTGAGAGAATGCATTTTGAACCTTCTGTACTTGACATAAAGGTTCAATCTCCGAAGGTTCAGTATGAGACGGACTCCTCCTGAGGACTTCGGGACCAGGAAGATTGCTGAGTAGAACCCCGTACCCTGTTGTGGTAGAGGGACCTCCTCGATGGCCCCTATCTCCAATAGGTGCGACACCTCCTGGGACAGAAGCCTTTTCTTGTGAATGTCCAATGGAGTGCGACAAGCAATAAATCGGTAAGGTGGAGGGCGAATGAACTCGATCCTCAGACCTTCTAATACCGTGGCAGCCGCCCAAGTGTCCGAGGATGTATTGTTCCAGATGTCCGCAAACTGTATCAGCTTGCCGCCCAAGGGGATATCCACTGGAAAGTCATTTGGTCTTTCTAAATCCCCTGTTGGCACCTCTGAAGGGGCAGCGGCCTTGAAAGGACCTGTTGCGATCAGACTGCGAGGTCCTGTCTGATCTAAAAGATCCCTGGCCAAAGGATCCTGGAAAGTAGGGCCTCGACCCCTGATTGCTGGTCGAGGCAGAGTCAGTCCGAAAGGGCTGTCTCCTTTGATAAGGATTAAAGCGTTTTTCCTGCTTCTTATTGGATCTAGGCATTACCTTTTTCTTGTCCTTATCTTCCACTAACACATCGTCCAAGATCTCCCCGAAAAGTTTCTTGCCTTTGAAAGGTGAAGAGGCCAGGGCCCACTTGGATTTTACGTTGGCCTGCCAATTCCTCAGCCAAATGAGCCTGCGGGAAGCTACGGACGACGCCATTGCCCTCGACGCAAACTTAGCCGCATTAACAGTGGCATCTGCGGAAAATTCTGTGGCCGCCAACAGCTTGTTCAGGTCCTGACGAAGCCTCCCGTCCTGTGGATCAACTCTGGATTGGATGTCTTGTATCCAGAGTATCGTAGCTCTATTGAAAAATGACGCCGCAGAAGCGGCTCTTACGGCCCAAGCCGCCATTTGGTGAGCTCTCTGAGCCACGTTGTCTGCCCTCTTGTCCTCAGCCCTTAATCCCTCCTGAGACTCCGAAGGGACCAGGGCATTCGAGACCAAGCTGGTTACCGGCTTGTCCACCGTAGGTAGCTCCAGGAGATCCTCCATGGCCTGGTCAAAGGTATAAAACCGTCTGTCCAGGTTAGATGGGCCCTGGGCCGTCGCAGGGCTCTCCCACGGGCATTGAATTGTTTCCAGGAACAAGTGGGAAGATGGCACATTAACCATCTCCTGTTTGGGGAATATAAACAGGCCTCCCGTAGGCTGACCCGGTGCCGAAGGCGCCCCTTGACCTCCTTCTCCAGCCTGGTCGATGGTCATTTTCGCCTTATTCAGTAAAACCCTGAAGAGGGAGGATTTAAACAGACCGGTATACGCTGGTTGTTCTGGTGGCTGCTCATCGCCGGACAGCTCATCCTCTGCCTCGCTAAAGTCATCTCTGGAATAGGTATCCTCATCTCTGGACCCCAACATAGAATGAGTGGCTGGAGCCATCCAGGGGTCTCTGAATCTCGGTGGAGAAGGGCCTGCTGGCAGCTGCTGTTGCTGGGCCCCATTAGCCAGCCCCTGGGTGTATACATTAGAAATGAGGTCTTGTAGGGCCTAGGGCATGCTTTGCCAAGTGTCTTGTGCATTGCGCAAACCAGCAGCCGTCGGGGTGAAAGTAGCCGCCGGAGATTGCCCATATTGTGGTGGCATAGCTGCCTGAGGGGCCTGGAAGGTGCCAGGCCACGCTGGTTGCCTCCCCAGGCCACAAGCCTCTGGCCTGGTTGAAGGGAGAGATTGGATGACCCTCTCTGGAGACCAATCCCTCTCTGAGGCCGAGCCTACAACCCCTGGAGTGAACATGGGGGAGGCTGGCGGGGGAATGGTAATGAGGGGTTGAGCAGACAAGGTAGAGGGTCCTACAGACCTCTGAGAGGCCTCCAGATGCTTCTCTAGTGCTTTTATGCGCTTCTCGGCCTCCCTGAGAGCTGACCCCTGAGAGGGCTTTGACTTCTGAGCCCTTTCCTTGGGGGTACTGGGCCTGGTGACATTGGCTTCCTCCCCAGCCTGCACCGATTGATCTGCCATGGCCAGTAAATAACTCACTGAGCGAAGAAAACAGTGAACAAGAGATACAGCTCCACACGAATACAACCGTCAATGGCACACAAGTCCCTCAACGCACTGGCTGCAAACTGCGCCTGCGTGTCTCCAGGCAGAGGAGACACTTGGCGCCAACTTCCCTCCGAGATTCGAGGCAGCGTCACTTTCACTAACCAAAATGGCTGCCGGGCCGTTGCCCTGGCAACTGCTGACGCACCCGACAGAGAATCGGCCTGCCCGGCTTAGTTCGTGCTCCCCCAAGATGGCCGCCGCACGGTAACCATGGAGACGGGCGGAAAGCAAGCTGCCCCGTCTCCTGTCTCCGCCGCCAAAACGCCAAGCAAAACAGCCTCAGCCGACTCCTCTCGGCGCCTGTAACCCCTGCTCGCACTAATGGTCCTTTGGAATCCACGGAGCCATGCGATCAGCAGGAGGCAAGTCCGAGTGGCGCGATGGGGGGGGGTTTCCATCCGACGGCAAGCGCCTCCCCCCCACTGAGGGCCAGACCATCAACCTCACTGACTGGCTCTCAGGTATATTCGCCACGGGAGGGGCAGACCCCCCCGAGGCATCAACCTCTTCCTCTCCCCTGGGGTCTACCTCGGAGGTAGTTTCCCCGGGTGCTCACTCCAGAACCCCCCTGCAGCCAGTGTGAGGGTTCTGAAAAGGAGGAGCTGCAGTCTCATGGATTAACCCACTGGAGGTTTGAATCCAGAGCTGCCTGAGGAAACATCCCCCAACTGCACCTAAAGGAGAAAGAAAAGAAAGGAAAAAAAGTGATTAGTACATATAAAATTCACAATCAATGTAAAATTTAATCAGAGAAACAAACTCAAAGTCCCTTTACTGCGACTGAGTTTTTAGACTGGAGGGCTAAGGGGGCGGTGCCTGCCTAATATTTAAATTAAACTCAGTCCCGACCAATCAGACTGTAGAATTACCCATCTTGGACTCTCCTTGCAAGTGCATTGGAGAATGGCTGTGGGTTTTGCCTCCCAAGGATAATCCCATCTATCCATCCATTACCCTGGGAGGGGGAGAATTATTGACCCCCTCAGAGAGGGTCCGCAACTTGGGCGTCTCCTTGATCCACAGCTAACATTAAAACATTATCTTTCAGCTGTGGCAAGGAGGGCATTTGCCCAGGTTCGCCTGGTGAACCAGTTATGGCCCTATTTGGACAGGGAGTCTCTGTCACTCGTGCCCTCATCACCTCGTGCCCTCATCACCTCAAGATTCGACTACTGCAATGCTCTCTACATGGGGCTACCTTTGAAAAGTGTTCGAAAACTTCAGATCATGCAGCATGTGGCCGCGCGAGCTATCATGGGTCTTCCTAGGTATGCCCATGTTTCATCAACACTCTGCGGCTTGCATTGGCTGCCTATCAGTTTCTGATCACAATTCAAAGTGTTGGTAATGACCTATAAAGCCTTACATGGCATCAGACCAGAATACCTACGGGACCGCCTTCTGCCGCATGAGTCCCAGCAGCCGATTAGGTCCCACAAAGTTGGCCTTTTCCGGGTCCCGTCATCTAAACAATTCCATCTGGCAGAACCCAGGGGAAGAGCCTACTATATGGCAGCCCCGACCCTCTGGAATCAACTCCCCCCAGAGATTTGAATTTACCCCACCCTCCCCATCTTCCATAAGATGTTAAAGACCCACTTATGTTGGCAGCACTGATTCCCCCTCCTTTGCTGATTATAGCACTTGAGAATGGTATGTTTGAGTAGTACTGATTGTTTTTAAATATTAAGGGATTTTAATTTCAGTTTTATTAATACAGTGAGACCTCATCTTATAAATCCCTCATCATAAAAACTTTTCGAGATACAAACCCGGGGTTTAAGATTTTTTTGCCTCTTCTTCCAAACTATTATTACCATACAAATCCAAGCCGCCGCCACTGGGATGTCCTGCGTCTGGACTTTTGTTGCCAGCGAAGTGCCCGTTTTTGCACTGCTGAGGCAAAAATGGGCACTTTTAATTAATGCGTGCAAGCCCAAAACTCATCCCTTTTGCCAGCCAAAGCGCCCATTTTTGCACTGCTGAGGCTCTCCTCCATGGGAAACCCCACCTCTGGACTTCCGTTGCCAGAGAAGCACCCGTTTTTGTGCTGCTGGGATTCCCCTGCTGAGATTCCCCTGCAGCATCACAAAAACACGGAAGTCTGGAGGTGAGGTTTCCCATGGAGGGGAGCCTCAGGGGAATCCCAGCAGCGCAAAAACGGGCGCTTTGGCTGGCAAAAGGGGTGAGTTTTGGGCTTGCACGCATTAATCGCTTTTCCATTGATTCCTATGGGAAACATTGTTTCACCTTACAAACATTTCACCTTACAAACCTCATCCTGGAACCGATTAAGTTCATAAGATGAGGTATCACTGTATTAGATTTGTGCCACTGTTTATTGTATTTTATTATTGTTGTGAGCTGCCCCGAGTCCTTGGAGAGGGGCGGCATACAAATCTAATAAATTATTATTATTATTATTATTATTATTATTATTATTATTATTATTATTATTATTATTATTATTATTATTATTTTTCCAGGGGGGAAGAAACTGCAGTCATTAATTTATCGTACTGCGGTCATTAATTTATGCGGACCATTGAAGCTACTAGTTGCATCAGTTGCAAGAGCTAAATTTTATTTTATTTTTTATTTATTTATTTTGTCAAGCATGTATAAACATGGTTATTAATATATGAAATGGATACAAATAAATGGGGACATTAGGACAGGAACAGTAGGCACATTGGTGTGCTTATGCACGCCCCTTACAGACCACTTAGGAATGGGGAGATGTCAACAGTAGATAGTCTAAGGTTAAAATTTTTGGAGTTTGGGGCAGGGGTGGGTTTCAGCAGGTTCTGACCAGTTCTGGAGAATTGGTACAGGAATTTTGAATAGTTTGGAGAACCTGTAAATACCATCTCTGACTGCTCCCCCACCTGCCTCCCGAGTCCCAACTGATTGGGAGGAAATGGAGATTTTGCAGTATCCTTCCCCTGGAGTGGGGTGGGAATGGAGATTTTACAGTATCTTTCCCTTGCCATGCCCACCAAGCCACACCCACAGAACCAGTAGTAAAAAAAATTGAAACCCACCACTCGTTTAAGGGGAAGAAACCACAGAGTCAGGTAGTGTATTCCACGATGACCACTGTTCTGCCGGGCTCTCTGGTAGGAGCCTCCTGAAAATTCAAGGGTACAAATTTCAGACACACACATGTTTGAAAATTCAAAACAATGTTCTTTATCCCAAAAGGCAAAATAAACTAAGCACTCTTTTTGTATTGCAAAGAGCACTCATCCCAAAACAACCGGGTAGTCTGTACAATTAACCTTAAGCAGTCATTAAGTACTTAGCTAGCAGCTGTGAAGAAACTTCACACCCCTTCTTCTTCCAACGAAGTGACACACACATACACACATTGCTCTGCTTTGTTTTCAAAGGCATGAAAAATCAACAAGCAAAGTCCAGAAAACAGCAACCCAGGATTCCTGACGAACTCCGATCAGATACTCTTCCACAACGGCCAAACTCACATGCTGCTATTTATAGCAGCAGCCCTAATTACTGAAGCCCCACCCAAACACAGGTGGCCGCTCTTATCTCCTGTAATATGTCCTTACTTGGTTTCTTCTACGCATAATTCTGCGCTTGCGTGGATCCAAAACGTCTTCATCCGAATCAATGGAAGATAAGGGAGATTGACTGCCTGGGCTGTGTGCCAAGCCCCCTTCTGCCGAGTCACTCCCACCTTCTTCTTTGTCCAAGGAAACTAAACTCTGAACTGAATCTGTCGGCAATAACACAGGCCTGTGACATGTTGAAGTTTCCCCTGCATCCACCTCCGCATTCCCTGGGGCAGGAGCTGGGCCCACCACAACAGACCACTCTGTTGCTAAAGTCATATTTCCTGCAATTGAGTTTGGTGTGGTTTACCTTAAGTTTGTATCTATTGTCTACTTGTACATTGTTGTGACTGAAGTTGAAGTAGTCATTGACAGGTAGGACACTATAGTATATAATTTTATGGGTAGTGTATAATTTTATACTTCTGAATACCAAGAGCTAAGAAAGACAGAAATCTCACACTTGTTCAATTACCTCTGAACTCACAAAGTAATTAAGAGGAGTCTGGTAGCACCTTTTCTGACTAACACATTTTATTAAAACACATAAGCTGCAGCTCATGAAAGCATGAAGCCTTTAAATAAAATGTGTTAGTCAGAGAAGGTGCAACCAGACTCTTTATTTTTTGCTGTTGTAAACTAACATGACTTTTCTCCTACAATCTGTGAAACGGCAATATCCTACAACCATGAAATAGGACAAAAATGTTAGGTTAAATCTAGGCCAAGAGAAACAAGAACCTGCTGCTGTTCCAAAATCAGCTCAGCAGTTTCTTAAAATATGTCTTCCCCTTTGAAACTTTATTTCCCACCTTATTGGATAGTTCGAGATTATTTTTCCCTCAATTTCTCTTTCCCTGTTGGATATGGTTCAAATATTACTGTTCTTGGTTAGACCTATTTATAAATATTAAATAAATGGACACCTTTCCATTACTGTGTAGTACTGAGATAGAAAAACATCCCCAAAATATGAACAAGCAGGATGATACCTCCCGCCTACCAGACATCTGGAAACCAGCCCTCATTAACAAACGTATCCCAGCCATAGAAACTGAAACCAGACTCAGAACACACAGTGCAAAACAATCAAGTAGCCTGCAAGCTCCAACTACTCAGGATATCACGCCTAATCCACAATAATTAACTAATCAGCATACCTCAGTTACATCAACGACCCCAGGTGTTACCCCACTGACTCACTAGGAAGTTTCTACACAGCAGGCAATTGCTGAGCCATCAAACCACACCCAGCCACCAGTATTTATAGAAGGAAGGCAGCTCAGGTCTTGCTGTGTTCGCCCTAGAACAAGGACAGAAGCACCAGCCGGAAGATGATGAGTGGGACCTCATCGAAACGTCACCAGAAATTTCCAAATCCTACACGGGAAGAAACCCAAATATGCCAAGACCGTCATATATATATGGCTAGCTGATGAGGCCAGACCAAGGCTGAAATGGTACCATCCTAGTCTCCCTTAATTTTAAAATTTCAGCTAAAAACATTTGACACATACAGAATATAGTTGTCGGCTATGAATAAATTAACTGCCTTGAAATGGTCCTGGGTTGGGCCTAGAGGCAAAAAGGAGCTGTGACGTTCCTTCAATATACCAGGGTGGTCCGACATAAAAAACATATAGCCCCTCCCTGGTACAGAGCTGGAGGGATCAGGTCTGGTGGCTCAACTGTTAATTCTCTGCCTTACAAGGCAGAAGCTGCCAGATCGAATCCCAGTAAGGGTGTGGCTAGCAGATGAGGCCAGAACAAGGCCGAAATGGTACCATCCTAGTCTCCCTTAATTTTAAAATTTCAGCTAAAAACATTTGACACACACACATACATACATATATATATATATATATATATATATATATATATATATATATATATTCAGAAAAACAGAATAAAAAACAGAATAACACAGTTGGAAGGGACCTTGAAGGTCTTCTAGTCCAACGCCCTGCTTAGACTGGAAACCCTACACCACTTCAGACAAATTGTTCTATCTATCTTGCACATTCTGTCTCATGTAAGTACACAGACATCTACAAAACATAGTATTTGGTTCAAACAATCTACCTACCAAATTAATATCCCCCTCTAGATCTAAATTCACTATTATAAAGAGTTATTTTACTTATTAGAGCTCTGGTTTAAAGAAAGCATTCATTTATTTTATTTCTATATGGTTTTTATGTTCAGAAGTCCAATAGTAAAATATAAAACATGATCAATTAAAATAGGATAAAAAATAGGTAAAATCAAATATTAAATAATTCAAACTTTTGCAGAAAAACTGGTTAAAATAGGTGGCTTGGAACTCCTTTTCTATAATGAGAAAATTAAGAACTGAATTTGCCTGAAATTGATGAATAGTTGCAATCATACAACATCGTAAAAGCTAAACTTGGTTAATGCAAAATAAATGTTGCATTCAGTGAGCATACTACAGTGATCCCTCGAGTTTCGCGATCTCGATCTTCGCGAAACGCTATATCGCGATTTAAAAAAAAATTTAATTAAAAAAAACCCCACTTCCGCGTTTGGCTTCAGGACTCATCTGGGAAGCGGCGCGGCTGTTTTAAAAGGTCGCAGCTGGCCTGGGGGGCTTCCCAGCACCTCCCCTAACCCCCAACCCGGGTTCGGGGGGTGCTGGGAAGCCCCCCAGGCCGGCTGCGACCTTTTAAAACAGCCGCGCCGCTTCCCAGATGAGTCCTGAAGCCAAACGCCAAAGGCGAACTTCCACGTTTGGCTTCAGGACTCAGCTGGGAAGCCGCGCGGCTGTTTTGAAAGGTCGCAGCCGGCCTGGGGGGCTTCCCAGCACCCCCCAAACCCCCAACCTGGGTCTTCCCGGCCGCCCACGCAAAGGGGAAACCCCGGCTCCTCGCTGATGCCCGCCGCTCGCCCGCCCGCCAGCAAGAGGGGGAAGACCCAGGGAAGGTTCCTTCGGCCGCCCAGCAGCTGATCTGCTCGGTAGTGCAGCAGCAGCAGCGAGGAGCCGAATCGGGTTTCCCCTTTGCGTGGGCGGCAGGGAACGCAAACTCCACCATCTACGCATGCGCGGCCATAGAAAAAAGGGCGCGCATGCGCAGATGGTGTTTTTACTTCCGCAACCCTACATTGCGAAAAATCGATTATCGCGAGGGGTCTTGGAACGGAACCCTCGCGATAATAGAGGGATCACTGTATATCTTAATCTGAGGGCCTAGTTTACACAGGATTCTAACAAGTTAAAAATGGTTGCTTTTTATTTTGCCTACTTCATTGTATGAACTCAGCCACTCAGATTTTGCCCAGAAAACATTTTAAATGGAGCATCCTAATTCTTATGCCGTTCTTGATACTTTTTAAATCACTGTTTATTCATGCTATTTTTTTAATAAACAATGTAATGCACATGCATTCAATACTAAGTGTTCCATAAATTTATGTAAACAAGAAATCATGATGCTCTTGCAAGGAGTCAAACACAAATGTAAAGATAGTAAAGAAAAAATGTTTTCGAGCAATTGGTCTGCATTTTCCAGTTCAAGATACAGCCACTAGGTAGCAAAAGATCTTCAACTTGATCTGATACTTTAAAAGTTTGAAAATAATTCAAAGTAAATGAAAACAATTTTTAGACATTCTTGTGTGACACGCATGCCAACTGGTTCATTTTATGTTTGGAAATGCAATGCTGGGAAAATTCTTGCTTTAAACTTTTTAAATTCTTGAATTTTCTATTTAAGTGCAGTGGTACCTCTACTTACTTAATAAATACCTGGAAAAAAATTAAGTCTAAACTTTACAAAGGAATCCCCACATGGTATGCCCCACTAGAAGCATATGTGCATCCTAACTTCCATAAAAAAAATAATATAATAAGGTACAAGGATATATTAAATTCCAATGGTGAAATTAGGTCAAGAATAGAATTAGAAAACTTTGGACAAAAAACGGAATGGTGGGAATACTTACAGATACAAACTAAATTTAACAAGGATAAAAGTAATCCTGGAATAATTAAAAATGCCCCGCTAGACAAACTCTGTACAGATTCCCAGGAACAATTATTTTAAAAATTCTATTGTTACTTAAATTATAACGAATTGGACAATATTAACACAAAAATTAATGTAAAACAATGGAATCTGGACTTCAAAAAAGAGATTAAAGAAGAGGAATGGCAAATACTTTGGAGCAGAAATTATAAATTGACTATTGCCACATCCTACAAAGAGAATTTAGTTAAAATGTTTTACAGGTGGCATATTACCCTGATTAAATTAAGTAAACTAAATAATAAACTCTCACCTTATTGTTGGAAGTGTCACCAAGAAATAGGCACCTATTTCCATTTATGGTGGCAATGCACAAAAGCTAAAACCTATTGGAATAAAATCGGAACCTGGATTGACGAAATACTTAATCTGACAATAGAAAAAACTCCTGAATGTTTTCTTCTGGGCATTATTAGACAAAAGCTACCTAAATTCCAAATTCATCTAATCGTCCACTTAATAACAGCAGCCAGATTAACCTTTGCGCAGTGGTGGAAGAATGAGGAGATACCGTCGAAGGACGCAATAATAAAAAAAATTACATACTGCGCAGAGATGTCAAAATTAACTATATTAGTGAGAAACGAAACTATGGCTACATTCAATAACTGCTGGGATCCTTTCTACAACTGGTTGGGGAAAAAGAGTGAGAATAACCCGTCATAAGATCGATACGATGATATAAACACGACCAGATACAAATCTGGTATATAGCTATTTCATATTTTAGATTGTATTAAGAGACTTTTTATATAGATTGATAGTATCTTCACCACTACTCCTTAAAATCTTATAACTTGATTAACTCAACACTAGCATCTACCAAACTAGATAAAAAAAATAAAAATGGTTGCTTTCTATTTTGCCTACTTCATTGTATGAACTCAGCCACTCAGATTTTGCCCAGACAACATTTTAAATGGATCATCCTAATTCTTATGCCGTTCTTGATACTTTTTAAATCACTGTTTATTCATGCTATTTTTTTAATAAACAATGTAATGCACATGCATTCAATACCAAGTGTTCCATAAATTTATGTAAACAAGAAATCATGATGCTCTTGCAAGGAGTCAAACCCAAATGTAAAGATAGTAAAGAAAAAATGTTTTCGAGCAATTGGTCTGCATTTTCCAGTTCAAGATACAACCACTAGGTGGCAGAAGATCTTCAACTTGATCTGATACTTTAAAAGTTTGAAAATAATTCAAAGTAAATGAAAACAATTTTTAGACATTCTTGTGTGACACGCATGCCAACTGGTTCATTTTGGGTTTGGAAATGCAATGCTGGGAAAATTCTTGCTTTAAACTTTTTAAACTCTTGAATTTTCTATTTAAGTACAGTGGTACTTACTAACTTAATTCTTTCTATGACCAGGTTCATGAGTAGAAACGTTTGTAAGAAGAAGCAATTTTTCACATAGGAATCAATGTAAAAGCAAATAATGCGTACAATTGGGGAAACCACAGGGAGGGCGGAGGTCCTGTTTCCTCCCAGGAGAGTCCTAGAGAGGCCCCACGGAGACTTCTCCCTGCCTTTTCCAGCCCTGTTTCCTCCCAGGAGATTCCTTGAGAGGCCCCATGGAGGCTTCTCCCTGCCTTTTCCGGTTACAGTTTTAGAGGCTTGAATTTGTAAGTGGAAAATGGTTCTTGAGAAGAGGCAAAAAAATCTTGAACACAGGGTTCTTATCTAGAAAAGTTTGTAAGTAGAGGTGTTCTTAGGTAGAGGTACCACTGTAATGTTAACAGTAGAGAAATCTTTCTCTGTAAGGTATTACACTGCTCAAAAAAATAAAGGGAACACTTAAAACAACACAATATAACTCCAAGTAAATCAAACTTCTGTGAAATCAAAAACTGTCCACTTAGGAAGCAACACTGATTAACAATCAATTTCACATGCTGTTGTGCACATTCAACTTTGTACAGAACAAAGTATTCAATGAGAATATTCCATTCATTCAGATCTAGGATGTGTTATTTGAGTGTTCCCTTTATTTTTTTTGAGCAGTATATTTATACACCATAGACTGAATTCTGTTCACTTCTAACGTAATCCAAACAGCAAGATAAAAATGTCCTAATTAACCATTCTTGCACATTCCTCCTTTTTGTCATGATTGCTAAAAGAGACATCAGTCTTTAAGTGAAGCATATATTCGTAAAGCAAATGGACCTTGTTTGTTGGAAATTAGCTAGGAAAGTTGCAAATGGTGATCACATGACCCCGGGACACTTCAACCCTCATAAATCCATGTCAGATCCAAATTTTGATCATGCGACTGTAAGGTCATAAGTGTGAGATTAGTCATAAGCCAATTGTTTTAGAGTTGTTGTAACTTTGAATGGTCACTAAATGAATAATTGGAAGTTTTTAAGAAGATGCTGCATGACCATTTTTCTGAAATGGTATAGGGCAAACCTTTTTTCCTCGAGTGCCGAAAGAGCATGTGGGTGTGTTATCACGCATGCGCAAGTGCCCACATCCATAATTCAATGCCTGGGGAGGGCAAAAACAACTTCCCCCACCCCCAGAGTCCCTCTGGAGACTGGAAATGGCCTGTTTCCCAACTTCTTGTGGGCTTGTGTTTCACCCTCCCCAGGCTCCAAAGGCTTCCCTACAGCTGGGGGAGGCTAAAAATGTCCCCCCATCCACCCCGGAAGCTCTCTGGAAGCCAAAAACACCCTCCTGGAGCCTCTGTGCAAGCCAAAAATCAGATGGCCAGCATGCATGACAACATGCATGTGGATGACAACATGCATGTTGGAGCTGAGCTAGGGCAACAGATTGTGTGCCAGCAGATATGGCTCTGCGTGTCATCTGTGACACCCATGCCATAGGTTCGCTGTCACTGGTATAGGGCTTCCAGCCAAAGCATGGGGTTGGACTAGAAGACCCCCAAGATCCTTTTCAACTCTGTTATTCTATTCTAAGTCTACCATGTAAAAGAGCCCAGATGGAGAAAGCCCAGATGCTTAATCATGTGCTTTGATGGAGAAAGTTAACTTTCTCAGACTCAATACTGCACGCTAAAGAAAGGAAGCAAAGGAAACTGATGAAATCCAATGCACAACAACTTCGTTATCTGATTTAGGAACAGAACTGGCTCAGTTTCATGGGAAGGATCAAAATGATTTCGTGTTTCCTGCTTCGTCAAACTTACTGACAACAAACAATGACTATCTATTCCTAGGAAACGGGGTGAAGCTGCAAACTGCATTGGTTATCAAGCTGCAGACTCTAAACAGAAGAGAATATACAGTACATTCAGTAAATTCAACTGATTGTGCCAAATTCTAAAGGCAAGCAGCCACTTTTCATGCTGTTTTTAGTTGTTACAAAAAAAAAATTCCCCTTTGCAAGTAAGATGTTAAAATACTCGGAATTTGCATAACATTTTAAGCTACCTTAAAATAAATCTAGTGTATCTTCCTGAACCAGTCTGTGGGCCAAATTTTGATTAAAGCAGCATGACCAATCTATGTACTTCAAGCTGAGCAAGTATCTTCTGTCATCTAGACCCAAAAGGAAAGGTTGACCTGAAATTAATCATATTATTGTCATCATCCAGGATGACCACAAAATACAGCTGTTGTTGTTGTATTATCTCACATTGTCAATGTGGGGGGAGCACTGTTTTCTACCAGGAACCAATGAGGGGGGAAAAATAGAAGAAACGTTATAGGAGAAAACAGTATTTTCATAAATCAGCAAAATAGTAGTGATTTCTGACAGTCTCAAAATGGGTGAACAGTGTGGTCAGGAGGTAGGAGAAGCAAGTAGAATGCTTGGCTGCATAGCTAGAGGTATAACAAGCAGGAAGATGGAGATTGTGATCCCCTTATATAGAGCGCTGGTGAGACCACATTTGGAATACCGTGTTCAGTTCTGGAGACCTCACCTACAAAAGGATATTGATAAAATTGAACAGGTCCAAAGACGGGCTACAAAAATGGTGGAAGGTCTTAAGCATAAAACGTATCAGGAAAGACTTCATGAACTCAATCTGTATAGTCTGGAGGACAGAAGGAAAAGGGGGGGACATGATCGAAACATTTAAATATGTTAAAGGGTCAAATAAGGTTCAGGAGGTAAGTGTTTTTAAGAGGAAAGTGAACACAAGAACAAGGGGACACAATCTGAGGTTAGTTGGGGGAAAGATTAGAAGCAACGTGAGAAAATATTATTTTACTGAAAGAGTAGTAGATGCTTGGAACAAACTTCCAGCAGATGTGGTTGGTAAATCACAGTAGATGAATTTAAACATGCCTGGGACAAACATATATCCATCCTAAGATAAAATACAGGAAATAGTATAAGGGCAGACCAAATGGACCATGAGGTCTTTTTCTATTGTCAATCTTCTATGTTTCTAAAATTAAAAGTAACTGTATTCTTTATACAATTTAACATTTCCAGATTAACAGCAATAACCGTTTATTTATAAATATACAACCAGCACTCAGACTTTTGGCTCTTTCTTACTAGAAACCTCACATCTACTAAATGAAATTCTGTTCTGTTTGGGTATTTTATTTCTCACTAGTAGTTGGATACCCGTGCTTCTCTGTGAAACTATGTGAAACTATGTGACCAGGCTTGATAAATTGACAGTTAAAGTTTGAACATTAATGACAAGTTATGATCGGCCTCTCCTTTCCCCTTATCTCCCTCAGGATTGGCCCACCGAAGCCTCTACTCTCCTTCAGGCCGGCCCAATTGATCCTCTCCTCCAGTGAAGGGCTACCAAAATTTTTACTACCACACTGTGGGCGTGGCTTAGGAGATCATTGCAGCCAAAAATGGAGCCTCGGGCGTGGAGCATGCCAACACCCCCGCCCCCAAGGGGGGCGTTTGCCCAGGTTCGCCTGGTGCACCAGTTGCGGCCCTATTTGGACCGGGAGTCACTGCTCACAGTCACTCATGCCCTCATCCCCTCAAGGCTCGACTACTGTAATGCTCTCTACATCGAGCTACCTTTGAAAAGTGTTCAGAAACTTCAGATCGTGCAGAATGCAGCTGTGAGAGCAATCATGGGCTTCCCTAGGTATGCCCATGTTACACCAACACTCCACAGTCTGCATTGGTTGCCGATCAGTTTCCTGTCACAATTCAAAATGTTGGTTATGACCTATAAAGCCCTCATGGCACCGGACCAGATTATCTCCGGGACCGCCTTCTATCGCAAGAATCCCAGCGAATCCCAGCGACCAGTTAGGTCCCACAGAGTTGACCTTCTCCAGGTCCTGTCGACTAAACAATGTTGTTTGGCGGTACCCAGGGGAAGAGCCTTCTCTGTGGCGGCCCCGGCCCTATGGAACCAACTCCCCCAGAGATTAAAATTGCCCCCACCCTCCTCGCCTTTCATAGAAACATAGAAACATAGAAACATAGAAGTCTGACAGCAGAAAAAGACCTCCTGGTCCATCTAGTCTGCCCTTATACTATTTTCTGTATTTTATCTTAGGATGGATATATGTTTATCCCAGGCATGTTTAAATTCAGTTACGGTGGATTTATCTACCACGTCTGCTGGAAGTTTGTTCCAAGGATCTACTACTCTTTCAGTAAAATAATATTTTCTCATGTTGCTTTTGATCTTTCCCCCAACTAACTTCAGATTGTGTCCCCTTGTTCTTGTGTTCACTTTCCTTTTAAAAACACTTCCCTCCTGGACCTTATTTAACCCTTTAATATATTTAAATGTTTCGATCATGTCCCCCCTTTTCTTTCTGTCCTCCAGACTATACAGATTGAGTTCATTAAGTCTTTCCTGATACGTTTTATGCTTAAGACCTTCCACCATTCTTGTAGCCCGTCTTTGGACCCGTTCAATTTTGTCAATATCTTTTTGTAGGTGAGGTCTCCAGAACTGAACACAGTATTCCAAATGTGGTCTCACCAGCATTCTATATAGCGGGATCATAATCTCCCTCTTCCTGCTTGTTATACCTCTAGCTATGCAGTCAAGCATCCTACTTGCTTTCCCTACCGCCTGACTGCACTGTTCACCCATTTTGAGACTGTCAGAAATCACTACCCCTAAATCCTTTTCTTCTGTAGTATTTGCTAACACAGAACTGCCAATACCATACTCAGATTGAGGATTTCTTTTCCCCAAGTGCATTATTTTACATTTGGAAACATTAAACTGCAGTTTCCATTGCTTTGACCATTTATCTAGTAAAGCTAAATCATTTACCATATTACCGACGCCTCCAGGAATATCAACCCTATTGCACACTTTAGAGTCATCGGCAAATAGGCAAACCTTCCCTACCAAACCTTCCCCTATGTCACTCACAAACATATTAAAAAGAATAGGACCCAGAACAGACCCTTGTGGCACACTGCTTGTAACCTGACTCTGCTCAGAATACTCGCCGTTAACAATAACTCTCTGATGTCTACGCTTCAGCCAGCTGAAAATCCATTGAACTATCCAGGGATTAAGTCCAATCTTCACTAATTTATCTATCAGCTCTTTATGTGGAACCGTATCAAAGGCTTTGCTGAAGTCCAGGTAGGCAATATCCACGGCACCACCTTCATCCAACACCTTTGTGACATAGTCAAAGAAATCAATGAGATTAGTCTGACATGATTTGCCTTCAGTAAAGCCATGCTGATTTGGGTCCAATAAGTTATTGTTTTTTAGGTGCTGATTTATCCTCTTTTTGAGTAGAGTCTCCATCATTTTAACTACCACTGATGTCAAGCTAACTGGCCTGTAGTTACCAGCTTCTTCTCTACTGCCCTTCTTGTGGATAGGCACAACACTGGCCATTCTCCAATCCTCAGGAACTTCTCCTGTTAACAAGGATTGGTTAAACAAATCAGTCAGGGGGGTAGCAATGACAGATCTGAGTTCTTTAAGAACTCTGGGGTGGATGCCATCTGGACCCATTGCCTTATTTATCTTTAATCGTTCAAGTTCTTCTAAGACATCGGCTTCTAAGATCACTGGAGCTGAAAACCCACCTTAAAACCCACCTCCGCCACCAGGCATGGGGGAACTGAGATATTCTTTCCCCCTAGGCTTTAAGTTTTATGCCAAAGTTAGAATTGTGATCAATACTTGTGCCAACCTATGATTAGTTGCTCTAAGCTATACTTAGTGGAATGAATGGAAGGTGCTTTATTGAATAAAACTGAAGAAGCCTCTTCCTCTGGTAGAATTCAGTTCTCTTTGCTTTTCTCATTGGCTTGTGGATAACAGGAACTGGTTATATTACAAGTAAAGTGATAAGTTTCTGCACATATTTTTCTTATTTATTTATTTATTTATTCATTCATTCATTCATTCATTCATCCATCCATCCATCCATCCATCCATCCATCCATCCATCCATCCATCCATCCATCCATTTATTTATTTATTTATTTATTTATTTATTTATTTATTTATTTATTTATTACATTTGTATGCCACCTCTCTCCGAAGACTTGGGGTGGCTCACAACAGTAATAAAAACAATATAGCAGTGGAACAAATCTAATATCAAAAAACATATAAAACCCTATCATTATTTTAAAAAACCAAAAAGCACATTCATATCAAACATAAAAGAAAGTATAAAAAAAGCCTGGGGGAAAGGTGTCTCAACTCCCCCATGCCTGGCGGTATAAGTGAGTCTTGAGTAGTTTACGAAAGACAGGGAGGGTGGGGGCAGTTCTAATCTCCGGGGGAGTTGGTTCCAGAGGGCCGGGGCCGCCACAGAGAAGGCTCTTTCACTGGGGCCTGCCAAACAACATTGTTTAGTCAACAGGACCCGGAGAAGGCCAACTCTGTGGGACCTTATCGGTCGCTGGGATTCATGCGGTAGCAGGCGGTTCCGGGGGTACTCTGGTCCAACGCCATGTAGAGCTTTAAAGGTCATAACCAACACTTTGAATTGTGACCGGAAACTTGTGATTATACCATAGTTAGCTGCCATGGTTCCCCAAGACATCACCTTATGATTACATTATTTAAGGAATGAATGCTAATAACTCTTGTAAAAACAGTCATATATGTAGTTTCTGCATTGGCATCCTTCAGTCTCAAAAGACCATCCACCATACTAACTTACCCAGACTTCAAGCTCTGGGGAATCCAGAACATGATGTAGTTTCTAGACACATATGTAATAACCTATAATAAATACTTTATATATTATAAATTGTCTATGTTCATAAATGTAAGCCTCAGGTCTTTATAACTTTTCTGAAATTTTGAAAACCAAATATCGTTTTCTTATTTAGAGTACTGATGTAGCTCAATTAATTGCTTGTAGCTGGATTTTCTAGGAATTTTCCTGTTCAGTAAACTCCAGCTTCTGTTCATTCTGGATTGTTCCTTGCAAGGGAAACTATTAGTTCCTCTTCCATTAGTCACTGGTTGGGTTTACATTTCCTTGGAAAGACAGAGTTAGCTAGTATGGACACAATGTGCATAACAAATTGGTGTAACAGAAATCTTGCTGTCCCTGAAATGCGTGGCAGAGACTGTCAGTGCTATAACTTCACTTCCATATATGGAGAACGCTAAGGGCAGAGCTGAAGATGATCAGTTCTTGGACTTCGACATAAAAAGCTGGACAGTCAAATACTGGTAGTTCCTGGCTGCCCTCTTTTGCACTTTCTCTAGAGTTTCAATGGTGACTAAGTGGAGATTATCTACCTTGGAACCAACCTAAATTTTAAATTCCTTAAAAGTGGTGAGTAGTGAGAGAAGGGTGAGGGTGTGGCTTGGATAACTGCTGGAGAGGTAAGGCTGGATAGGAGTATGTAGACAAATAAGCCTATTTTTCCAAGACGGGATGTAGTCCTTGGGAACATGCTTGGATGGAAAGCATGGGTGCAGTTTTCCTTGTGTTGCATGGCTCTCTTAGTGTCCTCTCCCCCAGCAATGTGAAGGAGGAGGAGGCAGCTTCACCAAGGCTCTGTTGAAGTTTATGAAGTTAGTGCAAGTCTATATTATATGTGGAAAGACCGATGACCCAATGGTCACTGGTTGTCTGGTGTATGCTAAGTTCACTTGTTACAATTACTGCAATGCAATACATTTTGTAGAAGAGAACTCTGTAAAAAAAAAACATGTTTTCAGTTTAGACAGGCAAGGACTTCAATAAAAATTAGAGAAAATAATCCTCCCACTGTATAAACTTGTCATATATGTTCACCGTTGACATAGCACATTAGAGAGTGGTGGTCTCCAGTTGAGAACCATAAACTTGACAACTTTAAGATGTGTGTTCAACTCCCAAAAACTTACCCAGCCAATTTTTGCTGTCAACTATAGAATTGAGTTCTAGGCTTCATTTTGTGGCTGTTTTCTGACTGAACCACTGAATGCTGCTTTTCTGACATTGCTGGACAGAAAATACAGAGAAATTGTAGTGTATGCATAAACAGTCATGATACGGCTATACAAAGAAAATCTTCCATACCAAAAGAGTATTTCCAGAATATTACACAGCACATTATTGCCACAGGCATGTACACATTATGGTCCTGAATACATGCCTCACACAGCTCAGCCTCCTTTGTATCATCATCATCACCCTGTCTAACACAATCCTCATCCCCTCTACAAATAAATCCAAATGAAATTATTAACCGCTCCAAACTTGACTGTAAAAAATATGACTTCAGTAACCGAGTTGTCGAAGCGTGGAACTCATTACTGGACTCCATAGTGTCATCTCCAAACCCCCTACACTTTATACTTAGATTATCTATAGTTGATCTATCCAGATTCCTAAGAGGTCAGTAAGGGGCGAGTACAAGTGCACTAGAGTGCCTTCCGTCCCCTGTCCTATTGCTCTCCTATATCTCCTATACCTTTCTTCTATTCCTATATCTCTTCTTCTATTCTTTCATTGATATGTTCTATTACTATACCTTCTTTTCTATTATTTCTTAGATATATTTTACTATGAGTGTCTCCTCTATAACCTTCATCATGTATTTTACTATGTGTATATAGATGTATACCCACTGAAACCCTCATTGTGTATTGGACAAAATAAATAAATAAAACAAATAAATAAATAGATTAAAAGATAGATTTTTAAGCACCGGAGCCCTGCAGAAGACATAGCCTTCCGTCCCCTGTTCTATTGTCTCTCCTGTATCTCATATATCGTATCTACTATTCTGCTATTCTATTCTTATATTACTCTCATAATATCCTTCTATTCTCTAATTGATATATTCTCTTCCTAAATTTTCACTTCTATTTGTTCTCTAATATATTTTACTCGAGTATAACTTCTATAGCCTTCATTGTGTATTATTGTGAATTGGACAAAATAAATAAATAAATAAATAAATAAATAAATAAATAAATAAATAAATAAATAAATAAATAAATAAATAAATAAATAAATAAATAAATAAATAAATAAATAAATAAATAAATAAATAAATAAATAAATAAATAAATAAATAAATAAATAAATAAATAAATAAATAAATAAATAAATAAATAAATAAATAAATAAATAAAAAAAAAAAAATAAATGAAATACTGTCCCCAGTTCCAAAAGACTGCCCACCCATTCCATGTTGATTGGAATAAGCTAACTACACAATAACTTTCTCAGAAAATCCTTGGGAAAAGAATTTCACTTTCTAAGAGTTATTTATCACTTCAAATGAATGTTAACTGTCCTTTAATACACTCAACAATTCCCTGGGTGATTTTATAAAGTATATTAAAACCAATCCAGATCCAAAATCAACATATGGCTGGAACATACACACAACTCCAGTATCTGAGCTGATGATTCAAGAAACAATACATTGTGACATTTTCTGACATTTCCCGCACTATTTTGGCACAATGCTACTTCCAAATTTCATACTCTTTGCTAACTGATATGGGGATATGTTTATTTTTTTCAAAAGTATGCCGCTTTTCATGAACTGATGGTTATGAGCATAACCAAAAAACTGCATGTAAAAAATATCCATGGAAAATGATAAATTTTCTTGTAGAACCATCTTGTATAGTTTATCACGTATAAATTTGGCTTAGTGAAAGAATGTAAAGGAATTCTTAGAGAACTCATCTAGACTTATTTAATATAGCAAAAAGTAATTAAAGAGAATTTGATGACTGTCTAGCTTCCATCTGACGAGAACTGATCGTAACCAGGAGTGTTGATCTCCTCCAAATATTTCCCAGCCAGAGTCCTTCAGCTCCTAATAGCATTTATTCTCATCAAATCAGCCAAGATTTCCACCCACGGTGGGACCTCCGAGCAGTATATTCCTTCCTTTCTGTGGCAACCAGTAACAAAAAGAATTCCCACCTCTAATTGTAACTCTAATTTTTGCAGCTGTTACTTGTTAGGAAATGCATACAGGATATGAACAGTTAGCCACAGGTACAATAGAACTGTCAACAATGCTAAGCTATTGAACGAAGTACGTTTCCAAAATCCAGGACTTACTACACAAACCACATGTCTTCCCTGCCCCCTCATTTCCCACTTTCGCAACCATGCTCACTGCATTTTATTTATTTTTATTTATTTATTTTGTCCAATACACAATAATACACAATGAAGGTTACAGAGGATATAGTAGAGAAGAAATAAGAGATATAGGAGAGATTATAGGACAGGGGACGGAAGGCGCTCTAGTGAGCTTATATACGCCCCTTACTGACCTCTTAGGAATCTAGAGAGGTCAACCGTTGATAGTCTAAGGGTAAAATGTTGGGGATTAGGGGATGATACTACAGAGTCCGGTAATGAGTTCCATGCTTCGACAACCCGATTACTAAAGTCATATTTTTTACAGTCAAGTTTGGAGCAGTTAATATTAAGCTTGAATCTGTTGTGTGCTCTTGTGTTGTTGTGGTTGAAGCTGAAGTAGTCTTTGACAGGCAGGACATTGAAGCATATGATCTTGTGGGCAATACTTAGATCATGTTTAAGGCGTCGTAGTTCTAAGCTTTCAAGACCCAGGATTGTATGTCTAGTTTCGTAGGGTATTCTGTTTCGAGTGGGGGAATGAAGGGCTCTTCTTGTGAAGTATCTTTGAACATTTTCAAGGGTGTTAATGTCTGAGATGTGATATGGGTTCCAAACAGATGAGCTCTATTCGAGCTTGTGTGTCTTTTATCATGTGTGTATCATATGTATCATGTGTATCATATGTGTATCATGTGTAGACTTTTAGTCCCCACTTCCATCTCTAAATGTAAGTTAGATAAATCTCATTTATCACAAATACTGTAACAAAATATTTCAGTACCCGCCACAGGACAAAACCGTAAGATCTCCAAAATTCCTTCTAATCTTTACATGTCATGATTCTATGCTAGTCTTGGAAATTATTGCTTCTTCTGTGTTGGCTTGGCACCAAGAAAACTAAAATTCTTATCACCTTATTTGCGCCCGAGGAAAAAACCACCCCTCTTTGCTGTTATTAAAATAAAAAGAATGTTCTTTGCATACTTGCTCTGTTTACATTGGCAATGAAATTATATCCATCTCGTGCTGCTTGTCACCAAGAATTAGTGTTCAGAAACACTTCCATGGTTTCCTCAACAAATGACAAAGCAATTGAGGTTCTGGATTATTTCATGCAACTATTCCTCACTGAAGATGAGGTCTTAAAACTCATTTTGAATTAAAATATACCAGGGCTAGAGTTTGATGAGTTGCTATTAACAAGAGGAAAATAAGAGTTCATTTACCAATGTACCACCCATAAATAATCACTTCTTGGTGCTCTGTGGGCTTCTTAAGATATCTCCCCTAAATTGCTTAACAAAACCAACACTTTTGGAACTTACAACTATAAAAAATAATTTTGAAAAATGTTTCTGCATCATCCTCTTTCATGGTTATAGCCACCTAAGTGGCTGTTTTCACACTTAGAACTACATAGAATTTATGGCTGAAGCAAAGATGAATTTATTTATTTATCTTCCAAATGAATTTTGTTTTTATTATTCTGCCTTTATTCTCCTCTTCCTATCAAGCTCTCCTTGAACTAAATCCTTCTTTTATTACCAAGAGGAAATGTGTTCTATGATGGCCTATCTGTTTTAGTATCAAAACAAATCTCTTGTTATTTCTCTTTGTTTTGAGAACCCATTCATCATAATGGAGCGTGAGTACCCATGTTCCTTAACTAATCTTTCATACACCTGTGATTGCAGTCATTAAGTCCACTCTCCAAGCCTTAAAAGGCCAGTTTGAATGCACTTCAATGCTTCGCTGTAATCATTCCACAGGGCTTGCAGTGGGTGTCAGGGGAATGAAGTCTGCGGATACACTGCTCCGATAAAACTGACATTTAGCTTCTATGAACTAAAAGCATTTGGGAAATTCAGGCAGCAGAAATGCTATATAACTACAAGAAATGTGTATTGTATTCTTCAGCAGGAGACTAATGCTGTTTATTCATTCACTTAAGTCCATTATCAAACTGTGACAGCAAAAATTCTCATCAAGAGGTTTTGCATGCATTATAAAGCATCATTTAATGGGGAAGGAATTGAAGCATGTCAGAAGCCCATTGTTATGTTATGAGCTGAGCTCATATTAGGGAGTCTTTCAAAAAATGGCAAGTCTGGGCTCCTCAATGTGTCTTTGCCAGGAGAAAGAATAAACATTACAGTACATCCAGTTGAGAGGTCATGCACTAGAAGGTGAAGATAGGCTTGCTTGCTTACTGCATAGAAGCTGCTGGTTGGCTCCCAACAGTTGACTAGAGCAAAATTACATCAGTAGCTGCTAAAACTGGCTTGTGACTTTATGAAGGTGAACAGTGATCAGACAGAAAGGTACAATTAGCCATAGAGTGTTCAAAGAATGGCTGCTAGCACACCCAGACCTCAGCAGCACTGCTAATAGCCACTTGTTATATTATTGGTAAATTGTATGAAGGACGGAAGATTTACAGGACTGTCTCCTGCTGTATATCTCCTGGAGGCCAATAAGCTTACACAGGGTTGGCCTTCTCTGGGTCCCGTCGACTAAGCATTGCAGGTTGGCGGGGCCTTCTCTGTTGTTGCCTCAGCTCTATGGAATCAACTCTCCCCTGATGTCCGTACTGCTCCCACCCTACTGGCCTTCCATAAGGCCATGAAGACCTGGCTTTGCTTGCAGGCCTGGGGGCCATGAATTGACATCTGTTATGGCCAAATTGTATGAATTGTATGCATGTATGTATAGTTTAACTATGGGTTTTAATTAGGGTTTTATAGTTTTAGACTGTATATTTGACTTCTTTTTTATTGTACAGTATTTGTAATTTTATATTGTTGTAAACCACCCTGGGTCTTTCGGGATTGAGCGGCCTAGAAGTTAAGTTAAGTTAAGTTAAGTTAAGTTAGTTAAATTAATAAATATTAAATGGCAACAGTCTTGACTGTACCTACCAGTCTGGCCTGCTAGCACATCTTCAAAACTGAACAGGAAGAATACAGTCTAAAGCCCACCATCAACATCTGTCAACTCCACAGATCACTGTGGAGATGTAATGGTACTTTAGTCTTGGTTATAGAGTCAGAGTGGAGGTTTTTCGGTTAGATTCCTCATACACAGAACACGAAAACTTTGTAATGGCAGAGCAGTTTTTCCAAAGAATTAAAGTATGTCCTATAATGAAAAAGTATGAACTGTGGTGGTGCAGTGGTTAGAGTGCAGTACTGAGGGTACTGCAGGCTACTTCTGCTGATTGACTGCAATTTGGCAGTTCAAATCTCACCAGGCTCAAGGTTGACTCAGCTTTTTATCCTTATGAGGTGGGTAAAATGAGAACCCAGGTTGCTGGGGAACAATATGTTGACTCTGTAAACCCCGTAGAGAGGGCTGTAAAGCAGAGTAAAGCAGTATATAAATCTCAGTGTCATTGCTATAGGATGAACATGAAAGACAGGCTCTCTGTGGACATTTTAGTTGCGGTTTGGAGTATCACTCTTGTTTTTTTTTAAGAATCACAATAAATATTTTTTTTAAATCTGAGAATTTTCTTTAACTTTCTGGAAGGCAGTTTATTCTGTTGAATTGAATACATTGCCATAATTTTCAAAGGCTCTTGTTATTCTTATAATCATAAAATGCCTAAGCTAATCAAAATACACATGAATTGAATTTATTTTGAATTGAACTTATTTGACTTCTATGCCACTCAGTTCCATAGAATTCAGGTAAATTACATTGAAAGTAAATTACATTGGATTCAAACATAGATTCAGTAATCCAATCAATAAAGATGCATAGCAGGAGACCATTCTTCAAGTGCTTTATAAAAGAGCTCCATTTTACTAGCCCTCAGAAAGCTGTCAAAGAGGGGCTAATCTTGTCAGGTTTAGCAATCCATATTTTTAATTTTTATTTATTTATTTATTTATTTGTCCAATACTGTACACAATAATACACAATGAGAGTTATAGAGGATATAATCAGGTAGAATGTATTAAGTCTCCAGAGAGGGGCGGCATACAAATCCAATAAATTATTATTATTATTATTATTATTATTATTATTATTATTATTATTATTATTATTATTATGGAAATAGAAGAGAAAATAAAGGAGTGAAATATAACTATGAGAGAATAGCAGAAAAAGATATAGGTATAGAAGAGGAGATATAGGAGAGACAATAGGACAGGGGACGGTAGGCACTCTGGTGCACTTATGTACGCCCCTTACTGACCTCTTAGGAACTTGGTGAGGTCAATTGTGGATAGTCTAAGAGTAAAGTGTTGGGGGTTTGGGGATGACACTACAGAGTCCAGCAATGAGTTCCACGCTTCGACAACTCGGTTACTGAAGTCATATTTTTTACAGTCAAGTTTGGAGAGGTTAATACAGTCATACCTCGTCTTACGAACCTAATTGGTTCCAGGGGGAGGTTCATAAGACGAAAGGTTCGTAAGACAAAACATTGTTTCCCATAGGAAACAATGTAAAGTCAATTAATCCGTGCAACAACAACAAAAACCCCGCAAAAAAACGCTGCCGCCCGGCTGTCACCTTTTAAAACAGCCGGGGGGGCTTCCCAGCAGCCTCCTGAATGCGAACGCCAAACCCGAACCTCCGGGTTCGGCGTTGGGAGGCTGGTGAGAAGCCCCCCGGCTGTTTTAAAGGGTGACAGCCGGGCAGCGGGGCTTCTCAGCGAAAGTTCGAATTTGGGAGGCTGATTTGGGTTTTTGGATGGGGAGGAGGCAGGAGGTCTGGGCTGACACCCCCCACCCCAGCGCTTCACCTTCCCCCCCAGCCACAAACCCAAAGGTCCCCACCACAGCACCCGCTGCAGGAGACTTAGCCTCCTGATCCTCCCCGCCCGTCACCCGTGGCCTCCCGAGCGCTTTTGCCTGATGGGAAGTGAAGCGCTGGGGTGGGGGGGGTGTCCTGACAACTCCCACCCCAGTGCTTTGCCTCCTGCCAGGCAAGAGCGACCTTCTGCTGGCCATGGGCAAAGGGCGGGGAAGCCTCTTGCAGCAGCTGCTGTAAGAGGCTTCCCCGCCGCTCGCCCATGGCCAGCAGGTCGCTCTTGGCCGGCTTCCCCCGAGGCAGCAGGTCAGCATCCTGGGTGGGCAGGCGGCGGACGAGGAGGCAGGGAAGACGGCGGCTGTGGCAGCTGCTGCAAGAGGCTTCCCCGCCTCCTCACCCGCTGCCTGCCCGCCCAGGATGCTGACCTGCTGCCTTGCGGGGAAGCCGGGAAAGAGCGATCTTCTGCCAGCCATGGGCGAGCGGCGGGGAAGCCGGCGGCTGTGGAAGCTGCTGCAAGAGGCTTCCCCGCCGCTCGCCGATGGCCAGCAGAAGATCGCTCTTGCCCGGCTTCCCCGCGAGGCAGCAGGTCAGCATCCTGGGCGGGCGGGCGGCGGGCGAGGAGGCAGGGAAGCCGGGGGCTGTAGCAGCTGCTGCAAGAGGCTTCCCCGCCCCTGGCGGCCTCCCAAACCCGAACTTTTGCCGAAGTTCGGGTTTGGCGTTCGTAAGACGAAAAAAGTTCGTAAGAAGAGGCAAAAATTTTCTGAACCCCGGGTTCATATCTCGGGTTGTTCGTAAGACGAGGGGTTCGTATCTTGAGGTACCACTGTATTAAGTTTAAATCTGTTGTGAGCTCTTGTGTTGTTGTGGTTGAAGCTGAAGTAGTCGCCGACAGACAGGATGTTGCAGCATATAATTTTGTGGGCAATACTTAGATCATGTTTAAGGCGTCTTAGTTCTAAGCTTTCTAGACCCAGGGTTGAAAGTCTAGTCTCGTAGGGTATTCTGTTTCGAGTGGAGGACTGAAGGGCTCTTCTTGTAAAGTATCTTTGAACATTTTCAAGGGTGTTAATGTCTAAGATGCGATATGGGTCCCAAACATATGAGCTGTATTTGAGGATGGGTCTGGCGAAAGTTTTGTAAGCTCCGGTGAGTAATGAGAGATTGTCAGAGCAGAAGCTACATAGGATTAGGTTTACAACTCTTGAAGCCTTCTTGGCTTGTTACAGTGGGCTTTGGCACTTAAGTCTTTTGTTATGAGCCGGGGTGGCGCAGCAGGTAGAGTGATATAATGCAGGCCACTGAAGCTGACTGTAGATCTGCAGATCAGCGGTTCAAATCTCATCACCAGCTCAAGTTTGACTCAGCCTTCCATCCTTCCAATGTGGGTAAAATGAGGACCCAGATTGTGGGGGCAATATGCTGGCTCTGTTAAAAAGTGCTATTACTAACATGTTGTAAGCCGCCCTGAGTCTAAGGAGAAGGGCGGCATAAAAATTGAATAAATAAAATAAATAAAATAAATAAATATTAATATACCGAGGTCTTTAACCGAGTGGGGGTTATCTGTGATCATTTGATTATTCAGTTCGTATTTGGAGTTCAGATTCTTTTTCCCAATGCTGGTTGAGATTTGGAGTTGCCATGTGTTAGACCACTCAGAAACAGCGTCAAGGTCTTTTTGGAGAGTAGTTGTGTTATTGGTGGTGTTGAAGAGTTTTACATCGTGGGCAAAAAAGACACAGTTGCTTGTCACTGATGTAGAGAATGAAGAGCGTTGGTCCTAGTACACTACCTTGGGGAACACCGCTTTTAACAGGGATGGGGGGGATATGGTGCTTCCTATTTTGACCACTTTTGATCACCATATAAGGTAAAAGGTAGAATGTAAGCATGCTAATGCTGAGTCATTAGGTGTGAACTACAACCTGATTGTTCTGCCGGACTCTCTGGTAGAAGCCTCCCAAAAATTCAAAGGTACAAATTTCAGACACATACACATTTGAAAATTCAAAACAATGTTCTTTATCACAAAATTCAAAATAAACTAAGCACTCTTTTTGTATTGCAAAGAGCACTCGTCCCAAAACAACCTGGTAGATTGTACAAGTCTCTTATCAGTTCGTAAGTACTTAGCTTGCAGCTGTGAAGAAAGTCACAGCCCTTCTTCTTCCACAAAGTGAAACACACTTTGCTCTGCTTTGGTTTCAAAGTGGTGAAAAGTCAACAAACAAAGGCCGGAGTCAGCAAGACATTCATGAAACACAACGATCAGATAATTCTCCACAATGGCCAAACCTACATGCTGCTATTTATAGCAGCAGCACTAATTACAGCAGCCCCACCCAACCACAGGTGGCCTCATTTACCTTTGTAATAATCCTTTAGTTGTTGCTGCCTATGCATCACTCTACGCATGCGTGCATGTGTCATTAATTCTTGTTCAGAATCCAGAGATGATACAGATGATTGATCTCCTCCTGGGCTGTCTGCCAAACTCTCCTCCTCCCTGTCACTCAGGCCTCCTTGGTCAGAGGAGACTTCGTGGGCAGATTCCACTGGGAGCAAAACAGGCCTGCAGCATGTGGATGTCTCCCCCACATCCACCTGCACATTCCTTGGGGCAGGAGCTGGGCCAGAGCTAACCACAACACTGATTGGGCCAAGGCATTATAAGATGCTGATCAACTTCACCATTTCCTTGTGGTCGTTTGCTGTTGATGGTGGTTGTTAATTCTCTGGCTGGAGCAGTTTGAGCATGAGTTAGATATTGAGTAGAACTGAGATAGTGATACGAAGAAACCTGGATTGGTTTTGTATCTACCTGTAACCTGGAATGATTGAATATCTACTTGTAAGTAAGCTGAATATAGCTAATGTAAAGTTCCTGTCAATAGAAAACTGAAGATATTTTTCACTGAAGAGTAAACTACTGTTTTATACAAATGTGTCTTCGTCATTTATCTGGTTCATTAAAATGCCACAATATATTCTGATATCTTATCTAGTCCTCCTGCATAACTCTGCATATATATATATATATCTGGACAAATCTATCTACTTCCCACTGGACAGATGCCACTACTGAAAAACAGCATTTCCAAACATTATCTGTTACTCATAAAGGGTGAAACCATCTTTCCTGCAAAAAAAAGGGGGGGAAGGGGTTGGTTCCTTTTAGAAAATGCAGCTCTGTAAGTATTGTAGTCACCATGTATTGTAGTCTAAAGGTTTATAATAAAGAAACACTGTAACGTGAAACATCTACACAATTATTTTACCGGGGCTCTTCACTATTCCTTTTTTTTCTATTCTTCTGGAGGTGATGATGAATTGCGATCTTATCTTGCATGGGACAGAGATTCAACTGCCCAGTTGCTTTGCCCTTTCAAAAGTTGGCCAGCTATGTTAGAATTTTGCTTTGCTGTTAAGATCTATTATATATTCAATGGCTTGACATGTCTGTTTTGTGTCTTTTCTTGGCAGGCGAAAATCCAAAAGTAAACAAAAACAAAATGGAGGAAACAGGAAAGGTCAGCGGAATTCTGGATATTTTTAAAAGCCAGAGTTATAGATTATAATTTGTATGCTTTTCAGGGCATGTGGAACCATTTTTTAAAGTTGAATTTAATTTTTTGTTTCATTATGAATAGTTTTTATGAAGAAGTAAAATGGAAAGTAGCATGACACTTCATTTTATAGCACGTGAAATAAAAATAATGAGTGAATAGTGAAAATTTCTGCCACTGCTATGTGAGAAAAGGTCCAAACCGGCACAATCCACCTCTGACACCTGGTCAAATCAGTCCAGAAGAATAGTACCTAACAACTGCAAGAAAAGGAGACCACAGCACCGTTCCCTGTAAGCTGTGCACGTGCACGCGCGCGCGCTCCAAAATACCCCCGTGCGCACCTTTTTCCTCGGGCGCGCAGTCCCCATCCCCCTGCGGGGAGGCGCGGGCAGTAGAAGGGAGCTGCGGCCACACCTGCCTCTCCATGGTGCCTCTGGCCCCCTCGCGCTCCTGGCCTCTCGGCCCTGCCCCCCACCCACCCGGCCTCTCTTTCTCCTCCGCTGCAAGAGAGGGGGGAGGGGCAGGTGTTCTCCGGAGGCTGGCGGGCACGCGGGCCGGCGCGCGCTCTTCCCATCTCCCTGCCTGCGCGCCCGCCCGGAACATTCAAAGTAAGAGCGAAGGGTTTTCTTATTTTGAATGTTCCGGGCGGGTGGGCTGGCAGGGAGATTTGGGGAGCGCGCGCCGGCTGCCCCCGAACACCTGGCCCCCCACCCGCCTGGCCTCTCTTTCTCCTCCGCTGCAAGAGAGGGGGGAGGGGCAGGCGTTCTCCGGAGGCTGGCGGGCGCGCGGGCTGGCGCGCGCTCTTCCCATCTCCCTGCCTGCGCGCCCGCCCGGAACATTCAAAGTAAGAGCGAAGGGTTTTCTTATTTTGAATGTTCCGGGCGGGTGGGCTGGCAGGGAGATTTGGGGAGCGTGCGCCGGCTGCCCCCCAAACACCTGGCCGGCCGGCCGGCCGGCCGCCGCTCGCTGCCCGCTCCGCCTCTCTTTCTCCTCCGCTGCAACACGGCGCCCGGCCACGCTCCGCCTCCCGGGAGCCCAGCTGAAAACAAAACGGCTCCAAAAGTCGGCTGGGCTCCCGGGAGGCGGAGCGTGGCCGGGCGCCGTGTCTTTGCCTCCGCGCGCCGCCTCCGCCCGGCCGAAAACAAAACGGCTCCAAAAGTCGGCCGGGCTCTCGAGAGGCAGAGCTTGGCCGGGCGCCGTGTCTTCGCCTCCGCGTGCCACCTCCGCCCGGCCGAAAACAAAACGGCTCCAAAAGTCGGCCGTGCTCCCGGGAGGCAGTGCGCGGCTACTTCCTCTTCGCTGCAGAGCCGCACGGAGGCGAAGACACGGCGCCCGGCCACACTCTGCCTCCCAGGAGCCCGGCTGACTTTTGGAGCCGTTTTGTTTTCGGCCGGGCGGAGGCGGCGCGCGGAGGCGAAGACACGGTGCCCGGCCACGCTCCGCCTCCCGGGAGCCCAGCTGAAAACAAAACGGCTCCAAAAGTCGGCTGGGCTCCCGGGAGGCGGAGCTTGGCCGGGCGCCTTGTCTTCGCCTCCGCACGCCGCCCGGCCGAAAACAAAATGGCTCCAAAAGTCGGCCGGGCTCCCAGGAGGCGGAGCTTGGCTGCTTCCTCTTCACTGCATAGCCGCCGGGCAGAGGCGAAGACAACGGCGCCCTCCACTCTCTCTCCATATCTCTCTCTCTCTCTCTCTCTCTTTCTCTCTGTTGCCGGCGTGGTGAACGAGAAAGAGAGAGAGAGAGAAAGGAGGGGAGAGAGAATGAGAAAGAAAGCGAGAAAGCAAGCAAGAGAGAAAGACAGGGAAAGAAAGCAAGAGAGGGGGGAAGGAGGGGGAGGGAAAGGCATAGAGGGAGGGAAGGAGGGAGAGAGAAAGAACAAAAAAGAGAGGAAAGAAGGAAGAGAGAAAGGAAGAGGGATGGAGAGAGAGGGAATGAAAGATGAAGGAAGGGAGAGAGAAAGGGGGAGGGAGAGATAGAAAGGAGGGAGAAGGGGGTAGTTAGGGAGAGGGAAAAGGAAGGGCTTGGAGAAAGGGGGAAAGAAAGATAGAAAGGAAAGAGGGAGGGAGAGATAGAAAGGAAAGAGGGAGGGAGAGATAGAAAGGAAAGAGGGAGGGAAAGATAGAAAGAAAAGAGGGAGGGAGAGATAGAAAGGAAAGTGGGAGGGAGGAAAGAGGGAGGAAGACATAGAAAGGATAGAATTATGGATGCAAGAACTTGCTCATGTGTGATAGCGCAAGCCCACACTTCCTTTATTTATTTATTTATTTATTTATTTATTTATTTATTTATACTTATATGCCGCCCAGTGCCAAAGGGACTGCCGCTCAGACACTATACTTTTCCGCTTACCCCGAAAAAAAATTAGAGGGAACACTGGACCACAGTAGTCTGAAGTAGCCTATAGAAGCAGGACAGTTGTCAATTGTTGATTGCATCCTTACTGAGGAAGTATACGGCAAATACAGTGGTACCTCATCTTACGAACGCCTCTTCTAACGAAATTTTCAAGATACAAACCCAGTGTTTAAGATTTTTTTGCCTCTTCTTCCAAACTATTTTCACCTTACGAACTCAAGCAGCTGCTGCTGGGATGAAGGGGTTTCTTTTTTTCCCCTTTTTTGAAGAAAGAAAAGGGAGGGGCAGCTTGGAGGAGTAAAGATTTTGCATGCTTGCAAAAGCACTGAAACGGTGTCTTTTTAAGAAAGAAAAGGGAGGGGCAGCTTGGAGGAGTAAAGATTTTGCATGCTTGCAAAGGCACTGAAACAGTATCTTTTGAAAAAAGAAAAGGGAGGAGCGCCCCCCTTGCCTTTCTTCCTTCCCACTCACCCTTTAGCCTAGCCTTGCTTCTTCCACCCGCCCCCTTTAGCTGCTCCTCCCTGCCCTCTGTTCGCCTCCCTTCTAAAGTTTGGGATTTTCCTGAAGGATTTGCACGCATTATTTGCTTTTACATTGATTCCTATGGGAAACATTGTTTCATCTTACGAACTTTTCACCTTACGAACCTCCTCCTGGAACCAATTAAGTTCGTATGATGAGGTACAACTGTACTGTGTTAGGAAACAACTCTTGTCAACTTAAAATGAATTTAAATGGCTTTTTTTGTTTTGAGATAAAAAGCACAAGATAAAGAGCTCAGTTAGTTGGGGGAAAATTTTAGGCTTCATTTTATTTGTTTATTTATTTTTCCATTTCATTTAATCAGATTTCTATTTATTTAATCAGATTTCTATGCCGCTCTTCTCCTATTTTATATAGCTAAAAGTGACCCTGATGGTATCCAATGAAGTTAAAACAATTTAAAGATAGTAAAACAGCTATCAATATTTTTAAAAAACTAAAAAAACCCTCCCCCATGCTTTTCAGACCCACAGTAGTACAATAGTAGAATGCAGTTCCGGTAGCAAAATTTGGAGCTCCATCCAGAGCACCCAATTTGCACTGAAAGATTTATTTTATTTCTATTTATTTATTTTGTCCAATACACAATAATACACAATGAAGGTTATAGAGGATATAGTAGAGAAGAAATACAAGATATAGGAGAGACAGGGGACGGAGAGCGCTTATGTACGTCCCTTACTGACCTCTTAGGAATCTGGAGAGGTCAACCGTGGATAGTCTAAGGGTACAATGTTGGGGGTTAGGGGATGATATGATAGAGTCCAGTAAGGAGTTCCATGCTTTGACAAACCCGATTACTAAAGTCATATTTTTTACAGTCAAGTTTGGAGCGGTTAATATTAAGCTTGAATCTGTTGTGTGTGCTTGTGTTGTTGTGGTTGAAGCTGAAGTAGTCTTTGACAGGCAGGATATTGCAACATATGATCTTGTGGGCAATACTTAGATCATGTTTAAGGCGTCGTAGTTCTAATCTTTCAAGACCCAGGATTGTAAGTCTAGTTTCGTAGGGTATTCTGTTTCGAGTGGACGAATGAAGGGCTCTTATTGTGAAGTATCTTTGAACATTTTCAAGGGTGTTAATGTCTGAGATGCAATATGGGTTCCAAACAGATGAGCTGTATACGAGGATGGGTCTTGCGAAAGTTTTGTAAGCTCTGGTTTAAGCCACGCCCACAGTATGGTAGTAAAAATTTTGGTAGCCCATCACTGCATCAGTCCCACCAGAAAGAAGCCCCTCCACTTTTACTAACACTTGCTAGCCAACTCTGCCATGAGCAGCTCAAACAAGCCCTCTCTGGTATAATAAGGCGAAGTCTCAACCCTCTAATTATTTTGACCAGAGTGACTTTCCTCCATCTATTACCAAGGCCACCTTGTAAGCCACCTTTCCCTTCAATACTCTGGTAAAGCTATACTGCACTAGCCTGATCAGACTAGACCAGTCTTGTCTTGTCTTGCCTGGGTCTACATGAGCTGTTATCAATAGATGTTTGGACAAAAGGAATGAAACCATGTCCCCACATGAACCCTGATTGGATTCATATCCTCCCACCAAAGTCCTTGGGATAAAAGGAAAGACTAGCTGGCAGGAAAGGCATGAATGAAATGGAGAAGGGAAGAGGTGAATTCAGGATGATAAAGGAACTAGAGGCAACAGCAAGAGAATTCGCTTCTATTATAATGGGGCAAAATCTAACTTTAAAAAAATGTTTGTTATTAAATATTTAAACATTAAAAAGACAAATCTAGTAAAAAAGAGAAGAGGAGGCAGGGAATGAGGGAAGGAAGGAAGGGGAGGAAGGAAAGAGCAAAGAAAAAGATAAAAATAAAAATAAAACAGAAAGTAACAAATTAAAACAGATACGTTCCAAACTTATTTTCAACAGTTAGGCCAACCCATTAACTTCCTAGCTAGGGCAGAAGGCCCAGATTCAATCTCTGGATATTTAAGGGCTAAAAAACCCCCCCATTAGTGCCATTACATGGCAGTGGCTGATATTATGCTAAGTTAGTATCTGCTTTAATTGCAAGGCATTTAATAACATTGGACATTTGGAGACAATACCATAAACATGACTGATGAGTGGTTAAATTCTCTTCCCATAGGAAACTTCAGTGTGAACTAACAAATCATGAAATCAAGGCTCTTTTGCAATGGCAAATTTTCTATTTATTTTTTTTTGCTTTTCTCAAAATACTTTAGCTTTATTAAATGACTTCGTAAGCCCTAGTTACTTCTATTAGATCTAGTTGGTTGCAGCTTTTAATTATTCCAGAAATCCCTTCAACCTAAAACAGAAGGCTAAGTGACAATAATGCTAAGAATAAATACTGTGCAGACCAAAAGGAAGAAAAAGAAAGGCATCTTCATGGCATGTTTAGTGGACAAGAGGATAGGTTTGAAGTCATCTAGCCAAACTGAGATACATCCTGGTGGATTGACATCACTTTTGTTGGAAGGCAGAATGATGTGAAATTCCAACTAGACTACCTAGGAATATAATTGCATTTTCTGCCCTCTCCGCTCAATAGTTGAAATGACAATACAAATAAATAAATCTGAAGCTGAAGAAATAGAACATTTAAAAAAACACTAATCCAAGACCTCCCAACTACCATAACCAACCAGAGACAAACATCAATTTCAAATAACTTTTACTAAGTTCTTTTACAAAGAACTTTTGACTCACTGCTAAATGGATAGTTCTACTGTCACAAAATGCATGCAATCATAAAACAAGAACAACTTTATTTGATTGGAATTCTTTTATGCTTTTAATTTTTTTCTAAAAGGCCATTTACTATCCATAGCCTGGAGGAGAGGCGTAGACATTCTAATCAATAGACTTACTTTTTCCAGAAGAAAACAACTATTTATTTATTCGTTTTATTTATTTATTAGATTTCTATGCCCCCTTTCTCGAGGCAACCAAATAACTATATTTAGTAAAGAGACAACAATTATTGGGCCTTGGTTTTGTCTGTTTTGATGGTGTTTATAGAGATTTGAGCTCTTTAAGAAGATGACCCTTCATGAGGCCATATACAATATAGATAACGTTGTGATGCATTGTGATGCATTGTATATCACTCTCTGCGGGGGCCTCTTATAAAAAGAAAAAGGTCAAATATCTATATACACCATCAGGATAGACATAACCAGCTGAGGCTTCATCTAGTGGTGGCAACGTTTACCTTCAGTCCTGACCAGGATTAGAAATCCGGACCATGGGGAGGAGTAGCAGCTTCAATTATTTGCCGCGGTCACACAATGACAAGTGCGCAGCAGCCCAAACAGGGACCTTCCTGGGTGTGGATGAGAGATTAGATTAGATTAGATTTATTGGATTTATATGCCGCCCCTCTCCACAAACTCGGGGTGGTTCACAACAATAATAAAAAACAGTACATAATAACAAATCCAATGCCCACCAATGTAATTACAATTTAAAATTAGTAATTTCATAAAACAATCCCAATATATATAAAAAAAACCAGGCACACAATCAATCAAATGGCAAAACAAACATGGGCAAGGGGGAGATGTTTTAGTTCCCCCATGCCTGACGGCAAAGGTGGGTCTTAAGGAGTTTACGAAAGGCAGGGAGGGTGGGGGCAATCCTAATCTCAAGGGGGAGCTGATTCCAAAGGGTCGGGGCCCCCACAGAGAAGGCTCTTCCCCTGGGTCCCGCCAGACGACATTGTTTAGTCGACGGGACCCGAAGAAGGCCGACTCTGTGGGACCTAACCGGTTGCTGGGATTCGTGCGGCAGGAGGTGGTCCCGAAGATAAACCAATAGTAGCCTGCTATTGGTTTATCGCTAGTAGTTGGGATGAATCCTAGAAGGTGATTGGTCAGTGAGCATTTCCTGTGCCTCTACTTTTCCTGTCACTGATAGCTGGAGGGATTGTGAGGGGAATGTTTATGTTTGGATGGAGGCAGCTGGCAGCGAGCCAGATAAATGGCGTCCATGGGCCGTATTTGGCATGCGGGCCATAGTTTGGGGACCCATGTTTAATTTCCCCACAGCACACCTGACCATGTCTCACAGCACACTAGTGTGCCACGGCACACTGGTTGAAAAACACTGCTTTAGAAGATGGGGAAGCTGTTTTTGCCCTCCCCAGGCGTTGAATTATGGGTGTAGGCACTCACACGCGTGCATCCTCTTTCAGCACTTGAGTGAAAAAAGGTTCACCATCACTGCTTTGGGGGGGGAGGGGAAATACACAAAAATATGCAATCTCTCTTTTATCACAAGATGAAATACTAACAAATCTAAATAGCTTTATTCAAAATGCAATATAATTACCACCACAGACTCTACTGATTGACTTGTTGGAGAAAGTTTGTCAATCTTGTTTACTACCAGTCTGGATGGTAATTACATAAAAAGTGACAATGATATACTATGATGAACTTAATTGATGTTTACTTCAAAGGACTATTTTCTATTTTTTATTACCATTTCAATCAAGATTTAAAAACCCGGGGGGGGGGGAGAAAATCACCCTCAACCAAATATTTTCATAGAGATCAGTTCAAGATCTGCTTCTACAATATTTCCCTCAAGTTCACGACATTTTTCTGTACAGTGGTACCTCTACTTAAGAACGCCTCTACTTAAGAACTTTTCTAGATAAGAACTGGGTGTTCAAGATTTTTTTGCCTCTACTTAAGAAACATTTTCTACTTAAGAACCCGAACCCAGAAAACTTTCCCAGGGAATTTGAGAGTGGCATGAAGGCCCAGCCAGTTTCCTGACATTTCCCTTTTAATCCCCGCCATCTTGGGCTGCGAGAAGAGCCTTTCGGTGGCGTTTAAGGAGGCTTTGGCAGTCCAGAGCGAACGAAGCATTTTTCTGTCTCTGTGCGCTTGGACAGGGAATAAACCTCTGCCAGTGCCCAGATAAAAGAAACGTTCTCTTCGCTCTGGGCAGCCGAGGAGTCACTGCAGTGAAGAAAAAGCACCAGCTACAAAACCAGTGAGCGAGAGGAGCCCTTCAGCATGGGAAGGAAGAGGCAGCAGGTAGCAGCAGCAGCAGCCTGTGTATGGGAGGCAGTGTATGGGAGGCTCATGCTCCTCCTCGCTTCCTCAGAGTCCCTCTTTTTTTTTTAAGCCTTAAAGTTTTTGATTTTTTTGATTCCCCTTCCCTCACCTTCTTCCTTCAGCAGCGACTCTCCTCCTCCTCTTCCTGCTCCTCCTCCTCCCACCCAAATTCCGAGTTTTTATTTCTTTCCTAATGGGTTTGTGTTGTGGTTAGCTCTGGCCCAGCTCCTGCCCCAAGGACTGTGGATGTGAGGGAGACATCCACATGCCGCAGGCCTGTTTTGCTTCCAGTGGAATCTCCTGATGAAGGCTCCTCTGACCAAGAAGACATGAGTGACAGGGAGGAGGAGAGTGGGGCAGACAGCTCAGAAGGAGATCAATTATCTAGCTCCTCCTTGGATTCAGAACAAGAGTTAATGATACAGCCACGCATGCGGAGAGCGATGCATAGGCAGCAACAACTGAGAGATTATTATCAAAGAAAATGAGGCCACCTGTGGTTGGGTGGGGCTGTGGTAATTAGTGAGGCTGCTATAAATAGCAGCCTGTGGGTTTGGCCATTGTGGAGGATTATCTGATCGTTGTGTTTCGTGCCTGCCTTGATGACTTTGACCTTTGTGTGCTGATTTTTCCCCGCTTTGAAACTAAACCAGAGCAAAGTGTGTTTCACTTTGTGAAAGAAGAAGGACTGTGAATTGCCTCACAGCTTGCTAAGTATCTCACAACTGATAAGGGACTTGTACAAATTACCAGTTTGTTTGGAGACGAGTGCTCTTTGCTATACAAAAAGAGTGCTTAGTTTATTTGAATTTTCGGTATAAAGAACATTGTTTTGAATTTTCAAAGGTGTGTGTGTCTGAAATTTGTATCTGTGAATTTTCGGGAGGATTCTACCAGAGCTCGACAGAACAGGTTTGTATGCATTATTTGCTTTTACATTAATTCTTATGGGAAAAATTGCTTCTACTTAAGAACCTGGTCACAGAACGAATTAAGTTCTTAAGTAGAGGCACCACTGTACTTTTATTTGACAAGACAAATAAAATATATATATCACAATATGTATATGTTCTTCACTCTTTCTCATTTTTCTTCTACAAGCTTTGCTGGTTAGTGGAATGTCCATGTATCTTACTTTAAATGATTGGTAAAAAAAACTAAACAAACCCGGGCCACCTCAATTGATATGAGTATTGGAAAGAGAATTTGCTTTTATGGATGAAATGTGGTGTTCTCACACTTATGGTCACAAAGGGATGTTTATGAATACTCTTCTCCAATATAAAATCATTTCTCCAGCACTTTGTACATTTCATAAGTTCCGACACAAGAAGAAGGAAAAAATCTTGCCCTAGGGCTTTTTCAAATTGCAAAATGTGGATGACAAGTATTCAGAGTGATGGGGAAATATGTGACAGATAACTCAGTTCTTCATAAGGAAAAGGAACACCTGCAATTTACTATCAACAATGTATGGATTGATGGATAAGCTTCACTGCATCTTTCTGAGATGGTGTCTTCTTAAGGAGACCGTGGTTTGTTCTCTCTCATCGCTAACAAAACTGGCCAATTTCCAAATTGTTGAAACTGTCATTGGGCTTTAGCTTCATTAGGCTGCAAATGAAATTCTGGGTGCTTTGGTTAAGGTTCAGTTCTAGATATTGTGTTGATAC
Organism: Erythrolamprus reginae; assembly: GCF_031021105.1. NCBI lineage: Eukaryota > Metazoa > Chordata > Lepidosauria > Squamata > Dipsadidae > Erythrolamprus > Erythrolamprus reginae. Next base: position 325,746,868 of record NC_091951.1, on the reverse strand, counting down.
AGTATTGATTATGTCTCGTGATGATTTCTTGAAGGACAAAATAGTAATACGTCCATCCTAGCTCTTCTTGATGTGTCAGTGGTTTTTATTCATAGTGTCTTTCAGAACCAACTCAGGGGAATGGGTGTCAAAAAACTGTGTCACAGTGCTTCTCTTTCTCTCACAATCAGTTCTAGTTAGCATCCATAGGAGGAAAAGATCTAGCCTTAAACACCTGCTTTGTGGAGTTCCATTCTCTCTCTACTTCTGGGTATCACCTACATGAGCCTTCTGGGCAAAATCATCTAATGGTATGGTGTTGATATCATCAGTATGCTGATGATACTCAATTATAACTCTCTGTCCTAGGTCAACCAAATATTTGGTTAGAACAGGCCCAGTCTTAGCAAGACTGAGTGCATGTCGGTCACCTCTAGCAAGACTTAGCAAGAACTACTGGATCTAGTGATTTTTCATCTTGCTTCAGATGAAGTGCAAAACAGATTTTAACACAGTATTACCAATACAGTGTTATCTCTACTTACGAAGTTAATTCATTCCGTGACCAGGTTCTTAAGTAGAAAAGTTTGTAAGATAAAGCAATTTTTCCGATAGGAATCAATGTAAAAACAAATAATGTGTGTGATTGGGGAAACCACAGGGAGGGTGGAGGCCCTGTTTCCTCCCAGGAGATTCCTAGAGAGGCCCCACGGAGGCTTCTCCTCGCCTTTTCCGGGCCCGTTTTCTCTCAAGAGATTCCTAGAGTGGCCCCATGGAGGTTTCTCCCCGCCTTTCCGGTTACAGTTTCGGAGGCTCGGATTTGTAAGTGGAAAAGGCAAAAAAATCTTGAACACCCAATTCTTATCTAGAAAAGTTTGTAAGTAGAGGCATTCTTAGGCAGAGGTAGCATTGTATTGGTAATACTGGATGTATTGTCCAAGTTTAGTCCAAATTTCTTTAGTCTCTTGAGATTTTTTTAAAAAAAATTCTATGGAGTTTTCCAGAATTGTTTACACCTGAATAACATATTACCGTAATCAGTCACCTAATTCACCTTATCACAATCTTCCCTGTTATAGTGAGTCAGTTTGCTTTGAATTACAATTATATTAAAATCATTACACTCCATGCATATGATGAAATAGAATTATAGTTCACAAAGCTTATCCTTTTTAATAAAATATTTTTGTTTGTAAAACTGCTAGATTTCTCCTCATTTCCCCCTAAATGTGTAAAGAGCTATCATTGGCATATAAACATTTCATTTATAGGACAAATTCAAAATGGTGGTTTCAAAAAATATAGAACTTACCCAGGGAAATTAAAGCCTCCGAAACTGACTGTAGTGACAGAACTTTATGAAAATCACTAAAACTAGCTGAAACCATCTATGTTAATCAAGTCTCACTACCAATAGGAAGAAAAGATGAATGGATGGACAGATGATAAATTGATAATCTTAAGATTAGTGATGGGCGAACCGAACCCGCACAATTCAGGTCCATGCCGAATTTTGCGGTGTTCGGTATGCCGAACCCGAACCCGAACTTTTTTGAAACTTCGGGCAAAGTTTGAGGTCACGTTCAGCGTTCGGAGCTTTGACGTCACTGGCAGGTTGCTAAGGACACCAAGGTGATCACTTCCTGGATTCCATGGAATCCAGGAAGTGATCACCTTGGTGTCCTTACCAACCTGCCGGTGACGTCAAGGCTCCGCCCCCGGAATCTCTTCGTGGGAAGGATTCCCCAGATCCTTCAAAGGGAGGTCTTCACGTAAAAATAAACATTGTTATTTTTACATTAAAGGACACCGCAGCAGCGCTGCAAGCAAAGGGCGGTCCTTTCATGTAAAAATAAACATTTTTTTTTACATGAAAGGATCGCCCTTTGCTTGCAGCGCCGCTGCGGTGTCCTTTCACGTAAAAATAAACATTGTTATTTTTATGAAAAAGGACGCCGCAGCCGGTATACGTGACATCAAAGCTCCGCCCCCAAAATCTCTTGGTGGGATTCCCTGTTCGGGTTTGGGTACGGTTCGGGTTCGCCCATCACTACTTAAGATACAAATGTATAGTTTTAATATACCATGTTACATTTTCCTGTATTATTATATGTCCATTTTTTTCTTTTGATACACTATGATTTCCTACTCCATCTGGCTTTAATAAATCATATAGCAGATAATTAAATTGTAGGTAAAGAATTTAGGATTTCACTGTCAAAAGGAGCATTTGAAAAAATATCTAACCAGAAATATCATTTTACAAAGTACACTTTTATAGAATCTATCCAGAAGGGAAGGCGTGGAGAATTAAATAAAACAGAAGAAACTCTTCTTTTGGTATTTGTCAACTGGACAATAAAATAACCTCAACATCATTTACTGGTTTTATATGCTGCTCCCATCACTAATGATAAAGTGAACAGAGTGCTGAAAGGCACTGAGACTGAGAAAAACTGCTTTATATCAGATTGCTCTTCAGCTAAAAGAATCCAAGAATGATTAGCAAATACCATTACTAAGATAGCCTTAACTTTCAAACTTGTAGTGTAAAAATTGTGACATACAAGGGAAAGGGAGAGTTCAACTAGATTCTTAAAGTTTGGTTTTGTTTTTCATCACAACCATCTGGAATAGAAGCAATTCTGTATATCATTATAACAGCTTCTTGAGCTCCAAATGAAGAAACAAGATATGGATGATAAGAAACAGGGATTACACATGAACTTCATTAGAACTTTTGATTACTTTGCCCCCCTAACCCTAAACTACTGGGGATGGGGGGAAGCTTCATTTTCTTTTGCTGTCAACAAAAGATATTATTCCATTCACCCACTCATCTAAAACCAAGGCGGGAAACTGAGTCAGGTTGGAAAGATCCAATAAACTCCTGCATCTAATATTTTGCAGGTAACATCCAGAATGCTGGTTCTTCCTCTTTGGCTTATAGGGCCCTTTGTGTGTGGTGGGGGGGGATTTCTCCCATCATTTCAAATTCAGTTTCCAGAAAACCTTTTTCTAACATGCTATCTTTGGAAAAGGTGGGCTAGATGATTGCCTGTTTTCCCAAACTAAAACTACCTCATGCAATCAGATTTCTGTCTTCTTTGACTGCCAGTTTTAACAAGTGTAAATTGCATTGCAACAACTGCCTGGAGTAGTTTATCAGCTCTGTCCTAAACCTCGTCACTCCAGGATCATAAATACATTCATGCAAACTTTATATATCAAATACAATTTTATAGAAGTCCCATCCGTTTTCTGTGCTCATTTCAATGAAATAAATTACGACATCCTGAATCTCAGGAAAAGGAAGTGACTATTTTTCAGGTTAAATCTTCCCCAAAGTTCACTAAAACTTATTTTGATTCAATGTTTTGACTTCCTTCACTAATCTTGTGTGTGTTAGTTATATTGTATATTTCCTGCTGCCTAATACATGAACTTTGTTGAAGAGTATCTCTGGCATGGGAATTCTCATAACACTATTGTGGTGAGTCCAAACTAAAGGAAAATAGCATTATGTTTTTATTAAAATAATCTGTTCATTCTATGAAAACAATGTATGACTTCTTAATGACAGTAACAGACACAGTTCTGATAATCATCAATTAGATAAAATTTTCACGTATTTGATATTCCTGGAGGCGTCTGTAATATGGTAAATGATTTAGCTTTACTAGATAAATGGTCAAATCAATGGAAACTGCAGTTTAATGTTTCCAAATGTAAAATAATGCACTTGGGGAAAAGAAATCCTCAATCTGAGTATTGTATTGGCAGTTCTGTGTTAGCAAATACTACAGAAGAAAAGGATTTAGGGGTAGTGATTTCTGACAGTCTCAAAATGGGTGAACAGTGCAGTCAGGCGGTAGGGAAAGCAAGTAGGATGCTTGGCTGCATAGCTAGAGGTATAACAAGCAGGAAGAGGGAGATTATGATCCCGCTATATAGAATGCTGGTGAGACCACATTTGGAATACTGTGTTCAGTTCTGGAGACCTCACCTACAAAAAGATATTGACAAAATTGAACGGGTCCAAAGACGGGCTACAAGAATGGTGGAAGGTCTTAAGCATAAAACGTATCAGGAAAGACTTAATGAACTCAATCTGTATAGTCTGGAGGACAGAAGGAAAAGGGGGGACATGATCGAAACATTTAAATATATTAAAGTGTTAAATAAGGTCCAGGAGGGAAGTGTTTTTAATAGGAAAGTGAACACAAGAACAAGGGGACACAATCTGAAGCTAGTTGGGGGAAAGATCAAAAGCAACATGAGAAAATATTATTTTACTGAAAGAGTAGTAGATCCTTGGAACAAACTTCCAGCAGATGTGGTAGATAAATCCACAGTAACTGAATTTAAACATGCCTGGGATAAACATATATCCATCCTAAGATAAAATACAGAAAATAGTATAAGGGCAGACTAGATGGACCATGAGGTCTTTTTCTGCCGTCAGACTTCTATGTTTCTATGTTTCTATGTTTCCAGGAAAGTGTATGTTAAAATGACTGTACAGTTTTACCCAAAAGCTTTATTGAAGTCGGATTTCTCTTGCTGAACGCCCTCCACTGTGTGGACTTCCATTTATACATTTATTTATACAGTCATTTGTATGCAACCTACTTGCAAAACTCTAGATGGCTTGCAATTGTTTAAAAAATTATAACTTTTGTTACAATTTTGTTATAATTATTGTAACAATAATCAGTTAAAATCACAATAGAAATCCTTCCATTGTTTAGTCAAACCTCTCCACATCAAAATTCCTGTGGAAGAAAACTGGTTTTACAACCTTTTAAAATATTAACAGTGTGATATGGGGCATCCTGACCTAAATGAGTAATCTGTTCCAGAACTGAGGAAGCTAATGCTAAGGAATCATTTTGTAGTGCTCCCTCCTGGTTAGCATACATTTGGTAAGTAGATTCCACCTGAAGCATACAGTTGCAAAGATAATGATGGACTAAAGCATAGAAAACTTTATAATTAGAATCTAAAATAACAATAGTACATTTAAAAAGTCTAAAAAGCAAGGAACCCCAATATAAAAAACATACATACAGTCATATCATGCACAAAACTACATAGACAGGGGGAGATGTCTCAGTTCCCCCACGCTTGACAACAGAAGTGGGTTTTAAGAAGTTTACGAAAGCCAAGGAGGGTGGGGGCAGTTCTAATCTCTGGAGGGATCTAGTCAGACTCAAGGTTGACTCAGCCTTCCATCCTTCCAAGGTCGGTAAAATGAGGACTCAAATTGTTGTGGGCAGTGTAAACCACTTAGGGAGGGCTGTAAAGCACTGTGAAGTGATATATAAGTCTGTGCTATTTCTATTACACATATTTTAGTGTCATTTTTAATTGCAGGTGTTACTTCATATTCCGTGATTAGATTATCAGCTGCCCAGGACCTTTGGGAATCTACTGCATTAAAATAAAATGAACATAGTCGATCCTTCTGCTGGGCAGAGTTTGCTCAGTGATCCCTCAATGCTCCATTCCAACTTTATAATCCTGCAGTTATTTCTCCGAAAGACAAGAATACTCTAAATAAAAGTTTATACTGAAGCAAAGTGTATTCTGTATTTCCTTCTTATTCATTACAGAGGAATAAACTTTGTGGATGTGAATACAGTGATCCCTCGAGTATCGCGAGGGTTCCATTCCAAGACCCCTCGCGATAATCGATTTTTCGCGATGTAGGGTTGCGGAAGTAAAAACACCATCTGCGCATGCGCGCCCTTTTTTTCATGGCCGCGCATGCGCAGATGGTGGAGTTTGCTTGGGCGGCAGGCGGCACCCAGGGAAGGTTCCTTTGGCCGCCCAGCAGCTGATCTGCTCCGCAGCGTGGCAGCAGCGAGGAGCCGAAGATGGGGTTTCCCCGTTGCCCAGGCAAAGGGGAAACCCCATCTTCGGCTCCTCGCTGCTGCCGCGCTGCGGAGCAGATCAGCTGCTGGGCGGCCCGAAGGAACCTTCCCTGGGTCTTCCCGCCGCCCAGGCAAAGGGGAAACCCCAGATCGCTTGCCACTTGCCGCTTGCCCGTTCACCCGCCCGCCCGGCTGCTCGCTTGCCGCTTGCCGCTTGCCCGTCACCTGCCCGCCCGCTCGCTTGCCGCTTGCCCGTTCACCCGCCCGCCCGGCTGCTCGCTTGCCGCTTGCCAGTTGCCCGTCACCCGCCCACCCGCTTGCCCGTTCACCCACCCGCCCGGCTGCTCGCTTGCCGCTCGAGAGCAAGAGGGGGAGAGATAGAGAAAGAGAGAGAAGGAAAGAAAGAGATGAGAGAGGGAGGAAGAGAGTGTGAGAGAGGAAGAAGCAAGATAGAGAAAGAGAGAGAGAAAGAAAGATGAGAAAGGAAAGGAGTGACGTCATCGGGTGGAAAAATCGCGATATAGCGTTTCGCGAAGATTGAGATCGCGAAAATCGAGGGATCACTGTAGTGAAATAGGCTGCCAATTTTAATTACGAAAATGTACGTCTCAACTATCAGAAAACAGGAAAACAAAGGGTTATTATCTGTGATAACATGCAGAGTGAGACAACATCCCCACTTAACAATGCCACTTTTGAACTTATTTATTTCTTCATTACAAAAAGGCACAGCAGTCATACAGCCAAGCCTGCTTTAACTGCTAGTCCTTGACTGTTATTTATTTTATCAGTCTTCCCCCTTGCAGTTCTTTTGTGCTAGCCCAGCAGAATCAAGATCAAATAACCACACAGGCTTTCAGAAAATGGATAGAATTTCTAAAGAAGGATTTTTTTAAAAAAAATAATGCTTGACACCAGTTTTTGATTTTTAGATAGATTGTAAATAGAGTGCCCATGACCACTTTTTCTTGCCTTGGACTGATCTGGAAATCATGCATAAACATGTAGAAATATAGCATTTGCTCAATTTGTATTGCTTTGTTCATAAGTAGTGATGGGCGAACCGAACTCGCACAATTCGGGTCCGTACCGAATTTTGCAGTGTTCGGTACGCCGAACCCGAACCCGAATTTTTTTGAAACTTCGGGCAAAGTTCAGGGTCGTGTTCGGTGTTCGGATTTTTGACATCACAGGCAGGTTGCTAAGGACGCCAAGATGATCACTTCCTGGATTCATTTTATTTGTTTATTTTTACGTGAAAGGACCGCCCTTTGCTTGCAGTGCCGCTGCGGCGTCCTTTTTCGTACAAATAACAATGTTTATTTTTACATGAAGACCTCCCTTTGAAGGAGCTGGGGAATCCCTCCCACGAAGAGATTCCGGGGGCGGAGCCTTGACATCACCGGCAGGTTGCTAAGCACGCCAAAGTGATCACTTCCTGGATTCCATGGAATCCAGGAAGTGATCACCTTGGCGTCCTTTGCAACCTGCCGATATACGTGACGTCAAAGCTCCGCCCCCAGAATCACTTGGTGGGATTCCCCGTTCGGGTTCGGGTTCAGTTCGGGTTCAGCCGAATTTTGCCTAAAGTTCGTTCGAACTTGCCGAACCCAAACATCCTTGGGTTCGCCCATCACTATTCATAAGATATTTTCTTTCCTTCTCTTTTTTTTGGTGGGGGAGCTGAGGGGGTTAATTTCTTACATTGTTACCTATGCAATATATAGTATGCATTCTCTTTCTCTTAGTTTGATTAATTTTACTACAGATTTAGGGTCTGAATTCTTGCATGCTGTTACACAATGTAAAATATTATAATTTGATGAAAATGGTCCCTTCTGAAATATAGAAAAAGTAGCTCGAATGTTCTCATAAAATCTGAGGCAGAAATAGTAACTACAGCTAATTTGTGTTAGTGATCCTTAGCAGATGCATTTTATTATCCTCAAAGGAACAAGAGGAAAATTCCATAAACTTTCAATTATTTGCCAAATTTCTAGCTCCAGAGCAGAAGGGTGTGGGCAAAGTTTATTCAAACACTTGAGATCCATCTGCTTTGCACTACATTTGTATGTACCGTTACAAGAAGTCGTCTTAGCTCCCACTGTTTCACAAACAATAACATAACATACTAGTAAGATCAAAGGCACAACTGTAAGATCTGAGCTTTGGAAATAAAGAGAGTAGAAAAAAATTGGGAAGCAAACATTTCATCAAGACATACACAAAAATTGCAACCCAGGCACCCTACTTGCCAAAACAAGCATATCAATCGTTCAGAATGCAAAACCTGCTAATGATTCTAATCTAGATCAGGGGGTCTCCAACCTTGGCAACTTTAAGACTTGTGGACTTTAACTCCCAGCTGACTGAGGAGCTCTGGGGGTTGACATCTACAAGTCTTAAAGTTGCCAAGTTGGAGACTCCTGATCTAGATTATCCCAATATTTGTTTAGTAGTTAATTGGTATATTTTTTAAAAGAAGAAAACTGAACAACTGATTAAAAACATATATGAAAATTTGATTGGTGTTTTGCTGATGAATTAAAGCAGAGACCCACAACCTTTTGGGCATCAGGGACCAGTTCTGTGGAGAGAGGTTTTTCTGCGGACCAGAGAGGGTGTGGTTTTGCATGCTGCTTTCATCTCATGGATGGGGCTTCACTTCTTTGTGTGGCTCAGTTTCTGGCATGCCACAGCCCAGTGTCAGTCCACAGAGTGGAGTTTGTGGACCCTTGATTTACTATAAAACACTTTCACAGTAACTGGAATGTGACAGGTAGCAATGAAGAAGCTAGATTTCAAACATTTTGCATAATATAGTGATACCTTATCTTACAAACTTAATTGGTTCTGGGATGAGGTTCGTAAGGTGAAAAGTTGGTAAGATGAAACAATGTTTCCCATAGGAATCAATGGAAAAGCGATTAATGCATGCAAGCCCAAAACTCACCCCTTTTGCCAGCTAAAACGCCCGTTTTTGCACTGCTGGGATTCCCCTGAGGGTCCCCTCCATGGGAAACCCCACCTCCGGATTTCCGTGTTTTTGCGATGCTGCTGGGGAATCCCAGTAGGTGAATCCCAGCAACACAAAAACTGGCCTTTCGTGGCAATGGAAGTCCGGAGGTGGGGTTTCCCAGTGAGGGGAGCCTCAGTGAAATCGCAGCATCACAAAATCACAGAAGTCTGGAGGTGTGGCATCCCAGCAGCAGCAGCTTGGGTTCGTAAGGTGAAAATAGTTCGGAAGAAGAGGCAAAAAATTCTTAAACCTCGGGTTCATATCTCAAAAAGTTCGTATGACGAGGGGTTCGTAAGATGAGGTATCACTGTACTTTTCCAAATAGCTTTGGGAACTAACATATTGTATAGTTGTCTGTTTGGAGAAAAGGCCAACAATTGTCTCTATTTCTAAAATGTTCAGGGTTTTTTTAAAGTTTCCAATTATTGTTCCATTTTGGCTCACACAGAGAGAGCATTTCCTCCAGAAAATAATATTCCACCTTAAATTTCTTTTCTACAATCCATACTTTCCTCAAAGACAAGAAGTCTAGAATACTTGTTTGGTGTCCATATGTTAGCTCATTTGAACGTTGGGGATTTAGTGTATCATCTGTCTTCAAAGATTATGCATTACTTGTAAATATTTGCACACATAGCAAACAAATTCCTACAATAGTCTGAAAGCTGGTAGCTGGAGATAAAATTTGCAGATAACAGGCAATTCAGTTGAGTAAAGGCAGCTGGGTGACCTTGTGTGGGCCAGTCAGTTTATGTCAGCTCCAGGATGGAGGCAATGGAAACAACTGCTTCTGAAAAACCTTGCAAGAAACCTGCATGGACTTGTTCAGTTAGTCTCTGAGAATCGTACATGATTGAATAGAAGAGAAAAAAATCCAAGTGAAGCTACTTTATAGCTCTTTATCCTTTCTACTTTCCCACAATAAGTAGAGACTTCTCAACACTGCATTCCAATTTACACCAGGGATTCCAAGCTACCAAAAACATTAGTTCTCCAGCTATCATCAAAAGTAGTATAGGAAAACCTCTAATCATTATAATATGACCGGCCAACTAATATCAACTTCTAGTTGTGCAATGACAATAAATGCTTATAAGCAGAGTAAACCTTTAGCAGCCCAACACAATCAATCATTTCTTTGTTTTCCCCCAACAAATAAGGCGTACTTAGAATTTACTACACAAGCAGTGGTAAATGGCCCCTGCTTCTTCTAACATCACAGTAGGACTTTAATCATCCACAAATTTCATACGTTTGCATCTGGGAAGCCTTTGCATGTATAGCTGTGTATGCAGGGCTTGAGTTGAAGCCTTTGTGTATACTAGAGCTTAATTTCTGTAAAGATTCTGTGCTGCAAATTGTTGAATTGGATTTGTGAATGAGCTACTCATCAGTGTTTGTGTGGGGATACTACTTTAAGTGGAATACAGATACTCAGGTGACCAGACGTCCCGCTTTCCGCCGGACAGTCACACTTTTCAATCATTTGTCCCACGTCCCGCAACGTTTTCAAAATGTCCGGACTTTGGAATGAAGAGGGGGATGGCAAGCGGCGTGGAGAAAGCAGGAGGAGAGGTGCTCGGGGGCCACCGTAGCAGCCAGCGCCGTGAGGAGCCGAGGAACTCTTAATCTGCTTTCCCCCTCCCCTTTGATGGTGGGGAGGAGGCGGCTGTAAAATTCTCTTGCTGTTTTCTGTAGATTTGAGTGCATTAAAAAGTTTTTCTTGGCTTTTTGTGTTGTGTCCTGGCTATCCCTTTATAATAATTCCCGCCCCCTATGTCTCCAATTGGTCCCTTTCGCCTATTGCGTTAATGGTAACTGACTTTGTTATATATAAATGGTTTCCTTCCCCGGTTTTTCTAGTACGATCCTGAGATCCCCTCCCTCCTTTCCCCCCCTCCTTCCCAAAACCCCTAATGGCTCCTGCGTGTTCCACCTGTTCCTTCCCACTTCCCCCTTGGCATGGCCAGAAACTTTCCAAAACTTTTGTGTGTTCCAATAGACTGGGGGAGGGGAGGCGGGTATAAGGGAGGAGAGAGGAAGCCCCCAAACCCCCCAGGCTGGCTGCCACGTTTTAAAACACCCGCGCCGCTTCGCAGCTGTCTCCTGAAGCCGAACGCTAACTTCCGCGTTCGGCGGCAGCGGGTTTTTTTGTTGTTGCATGGATTAATTGACTTTACATTGTTTCCTATGGGAAACAATGTTTCGTCATACGAGCGTTCCGACTTACGAGCCTCCTTCCGGAACCAATTAGTCTCGTAAGTCGGGGTTCTACTGTATTTGACTTGTCATTGTATCTTGCCACCATTTTCCCAACTATTTATTGGTTATCTGAGACGCAAAGGTAGTGACTGGATTGAACATAAGAATATAAGAAGAGCCATGCTGAATCAGGCCAAAGCCCATCGAGTCCAGCATTGTGTCACACAGTGGCCCACCAATTGTACATGGGGATCTTGGGCAGAAAGAGAAGACAAGTCCCTTGACCCCCAACAAATGGTACTCAAAGGAATCCTGCCTGCATCAACCAACAAAGACGCGGCACTTGGACATCCGTTTCAATAACCACCAATACACTTGGCATCTATGAATCTGTCTAATCCTGCCTTGAAGCTATCCAGGCTGACAGCTGTCACGACCTCTTCTGAAGTGAATTCCATAAACCAACGACCCTCTGGTTGAAGAAATATTTCCCTTTATTTGTCCTCACTTTCTTACCTATGAGCTTTAGGGACTTACCTTCGTCTTAGTACAGTGGTACCTCATGATACGAACCCCTCGCCATACGAACAACACAAGATACGAACCCGGGGTTCGGATATTTTTTGCCTCTTCTTACGAACGTTTTCCGTCTTACGAACCCGCCCCTGCTGCCCGGCTGTTGCTTTTTGAAACAGCCGGGGGGCTTCCTGAACCCGAACGCCAAACCCAAACTTTCAGGTTTGCCGTTCGGGAGGCCGCCGAGAAGCCCCCCGGCTGTTTCAAAAGATGATAGCCGGGCGGCAGGGCTTCTTGGCGGCCTCCCGAACGCCGAGCCTGGAAGTTCGGCAAAAGTTCGGGTTCGGGAGGCCGCTGAGAAGCCCCGCCGCCCGGCTGTCAGTTTTTGAAACAGCCGGGGGGCTTCCCAGCATCCTCCTGAACCCGAACGCCAAACCTAAACTTCCGGGTTCGGCGTTCGGGAGGCCGCCGAGAAGCCCCCCCCGGCTGTTTCAAAAGACGACAGCCGGGCAGCGGGGCTTCTCGGCGGCCTCCCAAATGCCGAACCCGGAAGTTCAGCAAAATTTCAGGTTCGGGTGGCCGCCGAGAAGCCCCGCCGCCCGGCTGGCCATCTGAACCTGAAATTTTGCCGAACTTCTGGGTTCGGCATTGGGAGAATGCTGAGAAGCGCCCGGCTATTTCAATTGAAACAGCCGGGCGTGCGGCATTTTTTTGCGGGGGGGGGGGGTGTTTCGTTGCACGCATTAATTCATTTTTCATTGTTTCCTATGGGAAACAATGTTTCGCCTTACGAACTTTTCGCCTTACGAACCTCCCCCGGGAACCAATTAGGTTTGTAAGACGAGGTATTACTGTATTGTGTGATAGAGAAAAGAATTTTTCTCTATCTACCTTTTCTATCCATGCATGATTTTATACACTTCGATCATTGAGGACTGTATGAGAGGAGAAAATAAAGCAATTTATACTAACATGAAAATGGCAGTGTTTGTCAGTCTTAGCAACTCAAGAGATGTCCAGAGTCCAACTCCCAGAATTGCCCACCCAACCTAGACTAAGGTCTACTCATCCTAACTACAAAGCACACCAAAACTGCAGGTATCACCCTGCAAAATTAAGAGTTTTGGGAAAATTTTCATGAAGTCAAATCCTCCCACAACTCTCACACAAAGACTTGCTTTAGGTTGACGGGGACATTTTTAAAGAATGATGTAAGTGGAATAAAATTCAACCAACCAAGGGCAGTCTGACATTTGAATGCATCTTGAAGTTTTAACACACTTTACTCATATAGTACAGCTTTGTTTCTTGAGAAAAGGAACGTTTAGAAACGCATTTCTTTTTTAAAAAAAGTAAGTCTGAATCAAAAAAAAGAAAAAAGGGGAAAAGGCAGGGTTCCCAAAATTGTCTTTTAACTATATTTGCACTGGTTGCCTAGTATCCAAAGATGCCCATTAATTATAAGCACGCAGATATCCCTTTAAGGTTTGCTTTGCTAGCCTGCAGCCTTTAGCCTAAACACTGGCTGTTAAATATCTGACTTTATTTGTACATGTCTCCTGACTTTGAGCTCTTGCCACATGGGAGTTTCAAAGGCTCACAGCTTACTTGGGACAACGGAAGGAGTGGGGCTTGTTAGAGGAGGGAACCATTCGACTTCATGTGTTGGGGGGAGACTTGGACAACAAACAGGAAATGCCTGGTTCAATTGCAGCGGCTGCTGATACAGAAGGAGACCAGAAGCAGCAGCAAAGCCTTGTGAGCAACAGGACTTCTATTCCAGCTTCAGCCTGTGTTTGCCCACAAGGTTTCCTGTTACACTTCAAGCCATGGGATTTGGCTCCCTCACTGCCATCTGCAGCATCACGCGTGTCTCCATCCCTTGTATGGGAATTACAGGTATGTCCACCTTTTTTCTAATGTAGGAAACTTTCTTCACTTGTGAACAATATTCCACCCCTTTAAAGACTTTTTCCCCAAACTAAACTTTCTGCCACTCTCTTTTGGAGTCAGTTTTTGCTCAGAGTTAAAGCTGCCTGTGTGCTTTTAATACCAACATCTGTGATGTCACACACACAAAAATAACGGGGGAGAGTTAAAAGAGAGAAGACAGATTTGCAAGTGTTCTCTAGACAGATGAGATTGAAGTGTGCATCAAGGCAAACTTGTTGATTAAAACTTTGGGCTACTAAAGAAAAGGATGAACTTGTGCCTAGTTAAGTGCCCAGACGTGAAATAGTGTGTTGTCACTGGGTAAATTGCCAAGAAAACATGTGGTCTTTTAATTTACGGATGTTATGTTCTTGAGGATTTCTTAAAGCGAGCAGTGTAATGAAATTCAAGTTGTAGCTGGAAGACAGGAAACTAAAATCATCATAATTATTTAGAATCTTGTGGTCTGAAGAGTAGTTCTCCTGAATGCATTGGGCAAAGCAGGCAAGGAGGTTGGAAGGGTGGATAATAATGTTTCCAAAGGCAGAAATTAACTTGCAAATTTTTTCCTAAAGGGTAAAGAGCTGCTTTTTTCTCTCTCTCTTATCCTTTATGTTTTTTTTCATAAACTTCTACATGTTTTATTGATTTTAGTGAGCTCAGTGTATAGTAAGCAGATTAATCTTTCAGTTGTGTTCATTTGTGGAAGGTCTTTATTTCTGAATGAATATGCAGCAGTTACGTTAATGCTTAATTACAGTAATTCAGCTTTCCCAAGTAATTATAATACTCTGCGTGCATATATCGCACCATTCTAACTTTCGGAATTATACAGTGATGGTCCACCCTTGTTGGTATGGTAATTGTGGTAAAGATGGTTTTATGTCATTATGGTTTTCCATTTCTGGACCCTTGGAAAATGTGATTTTGTACCACCCACGCTTAGCTGAATAAATTACTGTTAAACTTTAACTTGGAGAAAATAAGTACATACAAAAGCTGAAAGGGCGAAAGGATTGAATCTACAAGAGTTCTTAATGAGTTCCATGCATTGTTGATTATCAGATACATCTCCAAATTCCTGAAAGATAGCAATAAGCATGGAATATTCCACTTTTCCTGGATACAGTGTTTTTCCGAAAATAAGACAGCGCCTTATATTAATTTTTTCTCCCAAAGATGTGCTACATCTTACTTTCAGGGGATGTCTTATTTTTTTTTTCAATTAATTGTATCCTGTATCCTGCTGCAGCAAAAATGCATCCAAACACACAGACACATGTTGGATGCATATTGGATGTGTTTTAAAACTAATTGATGCAGCGTTTGGGGATGCAATTTATGGACAGCAGTGTTATATATATTCTGTTCAGGAATGTTGCAAAATGAAAGGTCTCCTATGTCTTACTTCCGGGGGATGCCTTATATTAGGCAATTCTATGAAACCTTTCCTATGTCTTACTATGCTGCATTTTATTGATCTTCAGTTGACTTCTTGCATAGACTCCATCTTCATTCCCAGTGTGCTTGCAAATGCTGTCTTGGATACCTCCTCAATTCTATCATTTGTCTGTCTGTCTATCACTTGCGTCTATCTATATATCTATATCTAACTATCTACCATGTTGTACCATCTTTATTTATAAGAGGTTTCTGGACCACAAATATTGTATAGCTTCTAAGAAAACTAGGTATGATGAGTGACTGCAATTGAATGCTCTGCCTGGAATACCCACCCACCCAGACAGAAAACAAAAGTAAATTGGTGGTAATTATAATATCACAGGGGACTTTAAAGACCAGGGAACAACCTCAATGTTTGTCTTCTTAAAATATTAGCTTTGTCAGTGAAATATACCTTCTGATCCCAAACAGATTAAGTATTCCTAATCCAAACTAATTTTTCAAAAAGCTGCATTTGACATGAGATGATATAATACATACATTTTAACTGGTGTATGATTGGGAATATTTCAATCATTCCTAAAAAAAATCCCTCATTATTCGAAACTACAAGCATCAATTATGAATAAAATTGTGGATTATGAAGATTTGTTTTTGTTTTCTCTTCCACTTACCCAGCCACTGTTTTGTCAAGGTTTGTATATGGCATTAATATGTATAACTTGGAGCTGGATTGTCTTTAATACAATATTCCTCTTATTTCTACTAGTCATCCTGTATGCAGTAAACTTTTTTTCTACATATCCTGTATTAACTATGAGTCTGTTAATCATAGTTAATAGTCCACTACATAGTAGTACTAAATAGACATAATTAGTCAACCTTGTAGTCTGGAAATATTTTTTTCCAGGTTTAACTTCCAGATTTGTCAGTACAGTGGTACCTCTACTTACAAACTTAATTTGTTCCATGACCAGGTTCTTAAGTAAAAAAGTTTGTTAGACGAAGCAATTTTTCCCAAAGGAATCAATGTAAAAGCAAATAATGTGTGTAATTGGGAAAACCACAGAGAGGATGGAGGCCCTATTTCCTCCCAGGAGATTCCTAGAAAGGCTCCACAGAGGCTTCTCCCTGCCTTTTCCGGCCCTGTTTCCTCCTAGGAGATTCCTAGAGAGACCCTACGGAGGCTTCTCCCTGCCTTTTCTGGTTACAGTTTCAGAGGCTCAGATTTGTAAGTGGAAAATGGTTCTTGAGAAGAGACAAAAAAATCTTGAACAACCGGTTCTTATCTAGAAAAGTTTGTAGTTACCACTATAGTTACATTCTGGGATCACCCCTTTAAGTACCTACATTTACCAGTCATGTCAATCAGCAGACTACATTGTGGTTGTCTCTTTGGACTATCAACATTTAACAGCTGGAATTGCCAGTCTTCAACTTTAGGAATACCTCCTCCTAGGTATTCTGCATTTGTTTCTTTTTCCCTTCTCACTAATCCATTGAACTTTATCAAAATTAGCAGCATGCCAAGTACACCTTGTTTTCTGTACATTACTTTGTATAAACTACAGTATGAACATAAAGATTAAGACTCAACCCAATTAAAGTTCCTTTAATTAAAGTGAGATACTGCAATTAAATACTGTAAAAAGCAAATTGTGGGTAGAGAAGAAAGGAATTCAGGGTAAGTTGGGCTAGATTTCTTGTTAATGCAAAAAGACTCATGACTGATGATGCATTTAACACATCCCTTTGGGCTCAGCCAGTTATCTCCTACCGGAATATCTTATTTCCATATTGTTCTTGCAGTCTGTCATTTTTAACTCCACTTTCAGAGCAGTCTCAGGCATATCTGGGAAAGCTTGTTCCTTTTCCATACATCTTTTAAATACAGTCTGTCTATACTGACAGACATTCCTAACTCCTGTATCCATTGTTCACATATATCCTCCACAATGCCCAATGGTATTTTGCCCCATTCTTATTAGTAATACAAGTGTTTTTTTCTCTTCGAAAGAATCTGTAGTTCTTATTGGTTCCCTCTAATGCCAAATCTTCAAAGGCATGTATCATTTTTAAAAAAAAACAATTCAAAACAATAGCATTTCCCATGTGAAGGATTCTTATAATTTCAAAACCTTAACTCCATATCTGGCTTCCTAGTTCATTTGTAACCTTCTAAAATCAGTGTTATAATCACATTTTGCTGTTTATCTTTTCTTTAAAAAATGTGAAACTCATGTTAAAAATTATTTTAGGAAGAATTGAAGGAAATCCACCCAGTGCTGTAAAAAAAATTCTTGTTCCAAGTTCCTAATAGCTGAAAAGCAATTAATAAGCTATTTCTAAAAATGATTATGAAAGAAAGTATATGAATCCTGTATCCATAAAGGAGCCAAATATAGTTTAGGCAAAGGTGCCATTCCCTTGTCTTGCAGGGCTCCAAATGCACCAGGGAATTGTCTTGTGGTCTCCTCACAAGGAGCAACTGTATGGAGCATTTTTGGACAATCACAAGTCTTTTATTTATTTATTTGTTTGTTTGTTTGTTTTGTCCAATGCACAATAATACACAATAATAGAGGATATATAAAAGTAGAATGTATCAGAGAGTATAGAAGAAAAATATAAAAGTAAAATATAACTAGAGAGAATAGCAGAAAATATAAGATAAAAGAGATATAATGGATAGAAGAGATAGAAGATATAGGAGAGACTATAGGACAGGGGACGATAGGCACTCTGGTGCACTTATGTACACCCCTTACTGACCTCTTAGGAACCTGGTGAGGCCAACTGTAGATAGTCTAAGGGTAAAGTGTTGGGGGTTAGGGGATGATACTACGGAGTCCGGTAGTGAGTTCCACACTTCGACAACTCAATTGTTAAAGTCATATTTTTTACAGTCCATTTTGGTGCCGTTAATATTAAGCTTGAATCTGTTGTGCGGTCTTGTGTTGTTGCGGTTGAAGCTGAAGTAATCATTGACAGGCAGGGAGTTGCAGCGTATAAGTAGAGTAGGATGGGGAGAACAGAGGGTCCAGAGTAGTATAAATATTTAGATCAGCTCTGCAGTTTGACTTTCAAGTTGTCCAAGCAGATTTTTTTAAAAGTTGACTATTCACGATTATATATTAACTTTATTAGATTTCCTCTTTTTGTGTGAGCAGTAATGAGGGGAGGGTGAGTTCCTCCTGTACGTACAATTTGAAATTGTTGCTGGTATTTTTGGTTTATTTTGGTTTTTTTACTTAGGATGCTTATAGAACAACAATTTCTAATTTTAAGAATATGCTTACATATCCTCAAAAAAATCTCCTTTTGCTAAAAAAGAAATAAGATGCTATGAATAAGAAGCAATAGGGACCATGCTAAAGCTTGTCTTATCTAGCTTTAGTCTAGCTAGCTCCAGCTTTTCAGAAACTCAGATTCTCTCCTCTCCTAGCCTGGATAGCTCCAACTCCTTCCTCTCCTCCCTTATCAGATCCTGAAGATAACTAAATGCATCTTAAACCCCACACTCTAGATCATGGGTGTTAAACTAGTGGCTCAAGGGCCAGATGCGTCGTGCACAGGCCATACCCGCCCCAGTCTCTGAATTTTTAATTCAATTTAATTTAATTTTTTAATTTAATTGATTTCTATGCCACCAAATCCCAGTGGGACTCATGGCGGCTTGCAACAGTATAAAATACAAGAATAAAAAGTCAAATATTAAATGCTAAAAAACAATAAAAACCATTATAAACCCCGGTAAAATTTCCAGTCCGACATCCATACCAAACACTCACAATTCAGCTGTAACAAGATGTTATCATTCACGGCCTCCAAGCCTAAAAGAAAAGCCAGGTCTTCACAGCCTTCTGGAAGGCCAGTAGGGTGGGAGCAGTTATAGAAGGGAGCATTATGTAACCATGTAGGCAACTGGAAAGAAATTTTTGACATCCACTTCAGGCAAGAAGGAAGGTGGATGCAAGAACGAAAGGTAGCACACTCAGAAACCAAGGACATAAGTCCAACCTGTCCATTTCTGTAGCAATACACAAGGATCAACCATTTTTGCTATTGAGAAACAATGAATTATTATATGGCAATGTAAGGTCAAGCTGGAGACTGCTATATAGAGACTTAAATGCTAAAGTCTGCAGACCTGGTTTTGTTTCCAGGGATGGGCTAGAATCCCTGGCTAGATCCAGTATTGATCTGGGTGAAGCATGATAACAGAAATGATTCTGCCAGCAATGGATCACTGAAGATTCCAATAGAAATTGTATGGGGTAGAATCTTCTTCATTAGCATACATGTATAAATCATCATTATATTACTGAAATACTTTCTTTCTCCAGTGACCTGCCTGATAATGCCCATATAAACTGTGGAACACCTGAAAAGTTGCAGTTCTCCAAAGGATGCTGTATGTGTTTGATAATACTGCAATTAATTCAATTCAACCTTTATTGTACAATGAGATTGTCTGAGACTCTTTTAATGCCCCTCCCCAAACATAAATACATATCAATAACTCACAGTGAAAAGAAGAAAAAACCCTAACCCAATAAATCATAATAACAACACATAAACCTCTATACATATATGTGTATAACATTACAGTATAATATATTGCACCAATATGAACATGTTGCACTGGTCTTGTAAGACTATCATACTGCATACCTATGATGTTATGTTGCAGTCAGGAATCTAACAGCCCACAGATAAAAGCTGTTCTTTAGCTGTTCTTCAGCCTGGCTATGCTTCTATATCTCCTACCCGATGATGGGAGAGTAAAGAAGTGCTAACCAAGGTGTGAGATGTCCCTGAGGATTTTCTTCACTTTTCTAAGGCAGAGAGTCCTAGCGATTTCGTCTAGTGATGTCAGGGAACAGTCCATTATGTTTTGTGATATACTCATCACCCTTTGTTGTGTCCTTCTATCTGTGGTTGTCAACCCAGCATACCATATCGTAATGCAATAGGTGACAATGGTTTCCATTGTGGACATAGTTCCCTCTAAGCTGAGCAGTGAGCAATCGCTCACTTAAAAATCATCAACTCAGAGTTTTCCAAACCTGCCCAGAAGCCGAGAGGGAAATAGTGAGAGGGAAGGAGAGAGAGAGGAAGAGAAGAAGAGAGGAAGAGAGAGAAACAGATAGAAAAAAGAGAGGAAGGAAAAGAGAAAGAAAAAGAATGGGAGTAAGGAAGAGAGAAAGAAAATCAAAATCTAGTTTGAAACTAGCTCAACTATTTAAGTGGCATTTTGATATTGATAGAGTTGCCCTATTATGAGCTCACTGTTATAGACACACAGTACAGTACAGTACAGTATTTTATTTTGAAATTCTCTGAGGCAAAACAGGGTGGGGTTTTTATTTGTTTGTTTGTTTATTTATTTATTTAGTTATTATTTCTGTGCCGCCCAGTCCCGAAGGGACTGCCGCTCAGACACTATACTTTCCTGCCCACCCCCCAAAAAAAATTAGAGGGAACACTGATTGTGGATAAAAAGTCCATCTTTTCTTTTGCAAGACCCTAAGGAAGTAGAGTTTCTGTTGGTCCTTCCTGGCCACCTGGGTTGTATTGTTTTTCCAGGTGAGATCTTCGCTAAGATGGATACCAGGAATTTGAAGGAGGGGATTCTCTCCCACACAATCCCTCTCGATGTAAAGTGGGGCAGGTTTCTCTCTCTTCTTCCGGAACTCCAGCACTATCTCCTTTATCTTGCTGATGTTCAGGTACAGGTTGTTTTCTGAGCCCCATGTGGATAAGTTTTGAGAGAGAAAAAAACATGCTGCTTCGTCTCTACCTGTAATGAGTCCTAATCCAGTGGTATTATCTGCAAACTTGATGATCACAGTGGATGGGTCAGAAGATATGTAATCGTATGTGTACAATAAATACACATATGTATGAATGAGCACACCCTGAGGAGAGCCAATGCTCAGCTTCAGGGAGGAGGATATGAAAGACCCAGCCCTCGCTGTTTGTGGCCCGTCCATTAGAAAGTCTTTAATAAAATTAATATAAAGAAACAAAGTATTATTCAAGTATTAAATGCAGTAGTACTAATTTAAAAAAACCTAGAAATTTTTTTAAAACCCTGTACAGTGATCCCTCGATTTTCGCGATCTCGATCTTTGCGAAACGCTATATCGTGATTTTTCCCACCCGATGACGTCACTCTCTTCCTTTCTCATCTTTCTTTCTCTCTCTCTTTCTCTATCTTGCTTCTTCCTCTCTCACACTCTCTTCCTCCCTCTCTCATCTCTTTCTTTCCTTCTCTCTCTTTCTCTATCTCTCCCCCTCTTGCTCTCGAGCGGCGGGCGGCGGGCGGACGGGCGAGTGGCGGGCGAGCAGCAGCGAGGAGCCGAAGATCGGGGTTTCCCCTTTGCGTGGGCGGCGGGGAAGACCCAGGGAAGGTTTCTTCGGCCGCCCAGCAGCTGATCTGCTCGGCAGCGCGGCAGCAGCGAGGAGCCAAAGATCGGGGTTTCTCCTTTGCGTGGGTGGCGGGGAAACCCCGATCTTCGGCTCCTCGCTGCTGCCGCGCTGCCAAGCAGATCAGCTGCTGGGCGGCCGAAGAAACCTTCCCTGGGTCTTCCCCGCCGCCCACGCAAACTCCACCATCTGCGCATGCGAGGCCATGGAAAAAGGGTGCGCATGCGCAGATGGTGTTTTTACTTCTGCACCACTATATCGCGAAAAATCGAGTATCGCGAGGGGTCTTGGAACGTAACCCTCGCGATACTCGAGGGATCACTGTATTAACATATTTTCCCAATATTAACTATCCAAGCTCCAAACTTGGCACTTTGCTATTTCTAGGAATAACTTTAGAACCTAAGAAACAGATATCTAAATGTGGTGACTCTCTCAAAAGAACCACTTTAGATCTCAATAACTTAACATAATACAGTACATTATTTTACATTGCCCTGGGTCAGTTAATGAGATAGGAAACCATATAAATTTGCTAAATAAAATAACATAAATAAAAGTAAACATTGTACCAGGTAGCACCTTAAATACCCACAGCTTTAGAGTAGAAGTGGCTCACTTGCAGCTTTTGTGCTAAAAACATCCTCTCACAATGAATTTTTACCATTCCTGCCATCCCCAACATTTGGCAAGAAATTACCAAATTTCAGAGATATTATTTTTCCCACAGATTAATTTAAGAAAATAAATATACCTATAGTATAAATGTTGCTTTTAAATCTTCCCACTTGGACCAAAATACTCCATCTCCTTATTTCACTCCTTCCTTCTGCAGCCTCAAAGATAGAATTCAATTCAATTCAATTTATTAGATTTATAAACCGCCCATCTCCAGAATGGACTGGAGAGATTGACTAGAAAGCAGTCCCAAACCAAAAGTAGGTTGATCATCTGTTGTGTAAAGGCTATCTAAATATTAAAATCAATATCTTGCATCAAACCTGGAAAAAGATGCCATCCCATGTACACCTTTCAATACCAGAATAATATGAACATATATAAAACTCAGATGAGCAACAAGAAAAAAACTTCAACAGTCTTACAAACAGCTCCTTACAATATTCTAAGTACTGTATGTTCTAAACAAGGAGAAACCACTGCTGTAAATCATTTTCTCAAAGTGTGCAACTAACACACCATTCAACCTCTGCAAATGTAGTCCTTGCCATTTTTGTCTCAGCAACCAAGGGTTAAGTATATTTGTAGAAAGCTGAATAAACAAGTTTAATAACCAAGTATAGGCCTGAAATACACCCTGCATTCCAAACTTTTCATCCTCTAAACAACTGACTGTGTGTCAAGGATCAAATACTCTATCTTTTCCATTACAACTTTTGAACTAGCTTAAGACAAGACATTATGAAATGTTATTCAGATCTGATTAAGCCAATATACAGTAATTTGTACTAAAGCTACGTAGGGGACCAAATTCTGCTTCACAGCATAATCCATTGTCATTTTTATAAGGTCAACGTGATAGTAAAACAACTATTTTGTGCTGATATTCCCAGCCATTCAAATTTTCTGAAGTTTGGTTTTACTCTAAACCAGGGGTGTCAAACTCAATTTCATTGAGGGCCACATCAGGGTTCTTTTTGACCTTGGGCAGCCAAGCCAGCTTGATGTCACTCTTGTTGGGGCATTTGTGGTGGCCCAAGTGCTCTGCCAGCAAAAAACGGCTCAAGAACTCAATTTTCATCTGTGATGACCTTCTGCCAGCTAAAATGGATCTCAGTGGAGCCTTGAGCTTCATTTTCATTGGCAGAGGGTGGTAGACTGTCATTGCAGCTGAAAATGGAGCCGGGGGGGGGGGGGGGCACGCATGCAGCCCTCCCAAGCTCAGTTTGTGCTGACAGGCACCATGGGTTGGTCCTTCACTGTTTCCAGGGTGGCCCCACAGGCCATATCTAAGCAGCCCATGGGCTGGATCCAGCCTGTAGGGCTTGAGTTTGACATACCCCTACTCTAGACTTATCATCTCAAATAGTATCTTTCTCTGAAGTTATTTGACTTAGTAAAGAAGCAGCCTAATAGTCAATGATATCTATTGAAATAATACATTTTTTTAAAAAAAATGTTGCAGCTAATCTGTCTCAATGTGAACTACACTATGCATAACAGATTTCTAGGAATGCTACCATCTATTCAAATCATGCTACTTAGAATACTTTTTTTCCTATTAATCAAATAATTTCTATTTCAATGCCAAAGTAAATAATAGGTTTGGACTTTGGGGGTATTCTCCCCCCCCAAATAAGAACAGAATGACTTTCTTAATTAGCAGCCAGTCTCTCTAGCAGCAGAAATAGATTGTGTCTTCCAAGTACATCATCAAATTTAGCCTTTCATATACTCCAAACGATAGATTGTAATTAGCTTGAGTGTTTTTGTTCTTGGAAACTTGCTCAGTTAATGACTTTCTTTTTTACTATGTTAAGAATGAAAAAAATATGGATTTGTATATGTAGAACCATCTTTCTGATGGGTTGAAAAAATATAAATAAAATAAAAGTAATACAGTGATCCCCCGAGTATCGCGAGGGTTACGTTCCAAGACCCCTCGCGATACTCGATATTTCGCAATGTAGTGGTGCGGAAGTAAAAACACCATCTGCGCATGCGCGCCCCTTTTTTCATGGCCGCGCATGCGCAGATGTTTTTACTTCCGCACCTGGGAAGACCCAGCAGCTGAGGAGCCGCCTGCCTGCCCGCTTGTCCACCGCTTTTCCACCGCTTGTCCGCCCGCCGCTTTCCCGCCCGCCGCTTGTCCGCCGCTTTTCCGCTTGTCCGCCGCTTTTCCGCTTGTCCGCCCGCCGCTTGTCCGCCGCTTTTCCGCTTGTCCGGCCGCCGCTTTTCTTGTCCGCCCGCCGCTTGTCCGGCCGCCGCTTGTCCGCCGCTCCGGGAGTTGAAGACCCAGGGAAGGTTCCTTCGGCCGCCCAGCAGCTGATCTGCTCGGCAGCGCAGTAGCAGCGAGGAGCCGAAGATGGGGTTTCCCCGTTGCCCACGCAAAGGGGAAACCCCATCTTCGGCTCCTCGCTGCTACTGCGCTGCCGAGCAGATCAGCTGCTGGGCGGCCGAAGGAACCTTCCCTGGGTGCCGCCCGCCGCTCGAGAGCAAGAGGGGGAGAGATAGAGAAAGAGAGAGAAGGAAAGAAAGAGATGAGAGAGGGAGGAAGAGAGTGTGAGAGAGGAAGAAGCAAGATAGAGAAAGAGAGAGAGAAAGAAAGATGAGAAAGGAAGGGAGTGACGTCATCGGGTGGAAAAATCACGATATAGCATTTCGCAATGATCGGGATCGTTAAACTCGGGGGATCACTGTATATTTATTTGGTGCCTTTGAGTCAATCTTGTCTCCAGGCTACTGCCTGGACAGGTTCCCTGAAGTTTCCTTGGCAAGGCTTTTCGGAAGTGGCTTGCCATTGCCTTCTTCCTAAGGCTGAGAGAAAGTGAGTGACTCTTAATTGGTGATATGTTTAAGGTGGCACTAAGACTCATGGTCTCTTGGTTTGTAGCCTGATGCCATAATCACTGCACAAAACTGGGTCTCATATTTACCGTGAAAACTACCAAATTTATCCAAAATGTACCATAGGGGGGAAAACTGTAGTATGTTAAAACAGCAAAAACGACCTTTATATTTTAGATATATACATCTTTCCAATGCAATGGGACAAGAAGGAAAATGTTACTATAACTAAAAATTCTCATAAATTGGAAATTGCTATATAACAATGATTTTGATATCTTTTGTAATTAATTCTTTGCAAACCATTCTTTTTACATCTTTTTGTTTAACTGCGGTGGTTGAGAAAACCATAATTTGCATAAAATGATTTCCAGACTGTTTTCTCAACAGATTTCAACAAACTTATTAAAAGAAAATAAATGTGGAGTTATATAATCTAGATCATTGATATTTTACTTAAGAAAACTCGCTCTTTTCTCTTCGCTTAGACAAGTGTGCTTAAAAATTTAGATGAATTTAAATTCAGTGGTCTTTGCCAAATGAATGTTCGTAAGACAACCAATTTAAATAATATATGAATGATATTTTGCATTAAGATTCACAAAAATTTATCAAATGCAATTAACAATAACCCCAAAATCTGAGGATGGAAGATGTGATGTGCATATAATGATTTTTTATTACACCACCAGGGGAGATGAGAATATCTGAAATTTCAAAAACTTGTTTTATAGAATCGGTGATAAACGCTCAGTTCATAGAAAGCAATCTCTGAAGGTTGTTACCAGTACCCAGTCTAGCCTCCAGAATTCCTTTTATGTTTCTGAGCCTTTTTTTTTCTTATTCTTTTACTTACCCAAATAATCATTGGATTACTGTTATTCATTAATTCTATATTCTCAGAAGGCTTTTAAAATATATGTAGGGCTCAGAAACCTTCTAATGTTGGTACCATATGCTTATTTTAGAGTCCAATATTTGAAAAGACACCATAAAAACATATATATGTGTAGTAAAAATATTAACATAAATGCTTAGTTGTGACAAAAAAGGGACCCATCTGAAAATGCACAGCACATAAAGAGATCACGCCAGAGCTCAAGAATATTTGGTAACAGCTAATTCTCTGGAGCAGCAGTCACCAACTGGTGGTCCATGGCCATTGGTGGTCCTCAGAAAAAATATTTGCATTTTTTTTTATATGGCACTAAATACTGTTTACTTTTAAAAAAATCATATTAGTGGTCCACAGGATTTTAAAGTATGAATTTAGTAGTCTCTGAGGTCTGAAAGGTTGGTGACCTCTGCTCTGGAGGCATAATTCTGGCACAGGCATAATTTGGTACCATGCACAGCAAGACTAATCTTAACACTGCTTCCTCAAAGTATTATACAATAGAAGTTCTGGCTGCTTTTCTCTTTTCCTCTTTGTACAAACTTAGATCACACCTTTCCTCTGTATCCATAACTTCCTGAACAATTAAATTACTCCGCAAAAGAATAAAAAGGCTTGCAGCTTTCTAACAAAAAACGTAAGCACTTTCTTCCTGTAATGCAATCTGATTTCAGGGGTTGCATGCCTGTTCTTGGAACTTTTCAACTTCCTGCTTCTTGAGGCGAAGTGGGAATTCAGATATATTTCTTGTTCCTGACTGTTCTGAAGCAATCCAACAGAAACACAGAAAGACGAAGCAATCGATGAAAAGTCTGAGTTCCCAATGATAGCAAAAGAAAATCTAAAAACCAATATTATTATGTATCATTTGAATGAGGCTTTTGATAAAGTCACAGAAATAATGCCCAGTACATTTCCAACAATATATACAGTGTTTTTAAGTTTCCAATAAACACTGGCATTGTAAATCATCTCTGGAACAGAACTATGTAAAGAAGCAAGGTCAACAAGCGAGATACAGTACATAACTTGCAGAATCATAATCCAACACATTCCCGTTGCTACACAATGCCCATGTAAGGATTTCCAGAGTGAAGGCTTGTAGAAAAAGCACTAAACACGTTGGTAGCAACTGTCCAAATAAGAACAGCATCTCAGATGATGTACTGCCCATACATAAAGCTGCTAATACTTCTTTTTCAAATGTTAGATAAATATTAAAATTGTAACAACAGAACACTTCAAATAGATCTTTGACCAGATGCTGTTTGGAATAAGGCATGTACAGTGATACCTATACTTACAAACTTAATTCATTCTGTCACTAGGTTCCTAAGTAGAAAAGTTTGTAAGAAGAAGCAATTTTCCCCCTAGGAATCAATATAAAACCAAATAATGCATGTCATTGGGGAAACCACAGGGAGGGTGGAGGCCGTTTCCTTCCAGGAGATTCCTAGAGGGGCCCTATGGAGGCTTCTCCTTGCTTTTCCCAGCCCTGTTTCCTCCCAGGAGATTCCTAGAGTGGCTCCATGAAGGCTTCTCCCCACCTTTTCTGGCCCTGTTTTCTCCCAGGAGATTCCTAGAGAGATCCCACAGAGGCTTTTCCGGTTAATTTCGGAGGCTCGGGTTTGTAAATGGAAAATGGTTCTTAAGAAGAGGCAAAAAAATCTTGAACATCTGGTTCTTATCCAGAAAAGTTCTTAAGTAGAGGTGTTCTTAGGTAAAGGTACCACTGTACTGTGGTAAAACACTCCAAAAGTAGAGAATGCTATAAGATTTTTCTGACATCATGTTTCCATCATCCCTTTATACAACGACCAATAAAAACTGAACCCAAAAATTTGAATAGTACTGCTTACTAGATTGATAAATTTACACCAGATTCAAAGGTTTTCAACAGGTTCATTCACCTTAACAAAGTAACACGGAAGAAGTGCAAACAATATTTCTATATACTTAATATATTTTTTTCATATATTTCTATACTCAATTATCATGCTTGTCTTAGAGATTACCTCATTTTGTATTACTGGAAAAATATATAGTACATTGCGTTGGCATGGACACTATTAATTATAGGTTTTAATTTTGGCTCTTACTCTGTTACATAAAGAGGAAGGGCAATGAATCATCATTAATTTCTTCTGGAAGTCAGAAATCATAACCAACAGGACCACATAAAAGCAATTTACGGTATGTAGTAATTGGAAATTCAATGCATTCCATTATTCAAATGGCATACAGGCTTCCCCCTTAAAGCTTGCTCAAATTAAAAAGTTGTGGATCTGTTTCCTCTGTTTTCTTCCTGTGCGTACATAATGAATAATAACGTTGAATAGCAGTGAGCCATTCAAAGAAAATCCTCCCTTACTTTCCAAGTCTAGTTTCCAGTTTAAAACAACTAACGCATAAAATATGTACCACCCTTATGCTGTGGTAGAGAAGATGACTCTCAATTTCCATCAGAGCATAGCGGGAAACTAAATGAGTTATAAGACTGACACGATGTCTGATTATTTTGAAATAATTTGAAATACACTCCTTCCAATGACTACCTACCAACTTCCATTTGGACGTTAGGCCGTACTGTACCCTGATCAATAAGGAAGTATGCTTTATTAATAAACCAAGTTCCATAAGCATTCCATGCTATATGATCGTTTA
Organism: Erythrolamprus reginae; assembly: GCF_031021105.1. NCBI lineage: Eukaryota > Metazoa > Chordata > Lepidosauria > Squamata > Dipsadidae > Erythrolamprus > Erythrolamprus reginae. The sequence continues at coordinate 325,718,424 of NC_091951.1, read as the reverse complement.
ATCCCACACCTATCCAGGATTTCTCACTGAATCCCATCCCCAACATATATATCGCCCCTCAAAGCACTCAAGTCGGGTTAATGAAAATGGGTGGGGTTATGGGAAAAGACTGAGAGGCTTAGAACATTGAAATAATTATGTTGCCTTTTAAGATTGTTTTTATTGTACCGAGCCTCTCCCTGGGTTGGCAGTTGCTCTTCTTTAAAAATGCAACAAAAATGAAGCTCGGTCCATAAAACTGAGGGTTAAGGGTGTGCAAAAGTGCACCAGTATGCCTTCCGTCCCCTGTCCTAATTTTTCTCTCTTACTAGTATCATGTATACAAACATTATTATATCTTTGTATACTACCAATTCATAGTTAACAAATAAATAAATAAACTCTCTGAAAACTTGGGCCAGCTCACAGATCACACCAACCTGGTTAAATACCCTCTTAAAAGAAGGCTGTTACTGTATGAGCCAAAGCAAGCCCTGGAAAATGAGGGCATTTAAAACTGGTTTCAAATTAAAAACCGATTCATTTGCTTATATTACATACCCAAAATCTCTTTTTGGTTTCAAAACTAAATGTATGTAGTTTATAATCCAAACGTATGATCTAAATATAGTTCACAAAATCATTTACCCCCATGCCGTATCGGTCAATGAATACTTCAGCTTCAACCGCAACAACACACGCATACAAAATAGAAACTCAGACTGCAGAAAACACAACTTCAGCACGAGTGTGATCAATGCTGGGAATTACCCAACTTTGGTTTGTTCCCCAACCCCCAAAACTTTAACTTTAGACTGTCTACAGTCAACCTCACACCATTCTTAAGAGGTCTGTAAGAGGTATGCATAAGAGCACCATCGTGCCTACTGCCCTACTGTCCTTTTTTCACCATTATTTTTTACTTATGTTACACTTATACAAACTACTATCCTATACATGTTTGACAGACAGACAGACAGACAGACAGACAATCAACGTCATATACCAGTGATGGCGAACCTTTTTTCATTGGGTGCCGAAATAGTGTGCACGCATGCTATCACACATGTATGAGTGCCCACATACATAATTCAATGCCTGGAGAGGTGAAAACAGTTTACCCAACCCCTGGAGGCCCTCTGGAGGCTGGAAACAGCTTGTTTCCCAACTTCTGGTGGGCCCAGTAGGCTCGTGTTTCACTCTCCCCAGGTTCCAAAGGCTTTGCCCCCATTCTCCCCCACAGAGGATCTCTGGAAGCCAAAAATACCCTCCCAGAGCCTCTGTGCAAGCCAAAAATCAGCTGGCCGACACACACATGCATGTTGGAGCTGAGCTATGGCAACGGCTTGCGTGCCAGCAGATATGGCTCCACGTGACACCTGTGCCACAGGTTCGCCATCACTGCCATATACAAACCTTGGCAAAACAGTGGCTGGGTAAGTGGAAAAGATTTTTAAAAAATCTTCATAATACACAATTTTATTCATAACTGATGCCCTGTCCTACTGTCCAAATTTACCTATACCTACTTTGCTTTTATTTGTGTTTATTCCATACCTATTATCTTGTAGACGTTTTGACAAATAATTAAATAAAATGTATTTATCAATGGAACAGCTTGCCTCCAGAAGCTGTGAATACCCCAGCACTGGGAGTTTTTAAGCAGATGCCTGAAGTTATGCAGGGCTTCTTGCATAAGCAGGGGGTTGGACCAGAAGACCTCCAAGGTCCCATCCAACTTGTTGTTTTCCTTCTCCTCCTCATTATTATTGTTGTTGTTGTTATTGTTGTTGATATTATTAATAATAACCCAAAGGCGCTTGCAGACAGGCGCAAGAGGCATGAGGCTCACACCACGACGCACCCTTTTTAAACGTGGCTTAGACGGGAAGCCATCGACGACTATGCCTCCCGCTGCCAATCCGAGGCCCCAGCTTCGCTCTCTTTCACTGTGTGTGCCTAACGGAACCCGGCTTAATCGCGTCAGCGGGAAGGGAAGCCCTTCCCTTCCGCAGCGAAGTCCCGCCGGCAAGCCAACCAACCAGCTTCTGCCTCGTATCTCGCCACTCCCCTTCCCAGGACTCTTGTCATCTTTCTATACGCTCCGCCCGGGGCCTGGTGCTCCTCCCGCTGCGGGTTGGCGCTTCCCCTTTCCCCTCAGCCATGGCGCCTCTCTCCACGCCAGCCATTCAATGAGGGGCTGAGAGGAGCAGCCGCAAGCGGGCCGTAAGCCAGGCGCCTCCGTGGCTTGGTTGAGCCTCCGGCGTCGGCCGCATCGCCCGCCCTGGGGCGGTCGTTGGAGTCGGTCGGCTGAGAAGAGAGGAGGAGAGCGGCGGCCTTTTTGGGGGGTGATCCCGGGTTGTTTTCCCGCCGCCACGATGAAGCTGCTGCGGAAAGACATCGAGAAAGACAACGCCGGGCAGGTGACGCTGATGCCCGAGGACTCGGAGGACATCTGGCACGCCTACAACCTGGTGCAGGTGGGCGACAGCCTGCGGGCCTCCACCATCCGGAAGGTGCAGACGGAGTCGTCCACGGGCAGCGTGGGCAGCAACCGCATCCGCACCACGCTCACCATTTGCGTGGAGACCATCGACTTCGACTCGCAGGCCTGCCAGCTCCGCGTCAAAGGCACCAACATCCAGGAGAACGAGTACGTCAAGATGGGCGCCTACCACACCATCGAGCTGGAGCCCAACCGGCAGTTCACGCTGGCCAAGAAGCAGTGGGACAGCGTGGTGTTGGAGCGGATCGAGCAGGCCTGCGACCCGGCCTGGAGCGCCGACCTGGCCGCCGTGGTGATGCAGGAAGGCTTGGCCCACATCTGCCTCGTCACCCCGAGCATGACGCTGACCCGGGCCAAGATCGAGGTCAACATCCCGCGGAAACGACGCGGCAACTGCTCCCAGCACGACCGGGCCCTGGAGAGGTTCTACGAGCAAGTCATGCAGGCCATTCAGCGGCACCTGAACTTCGAAGTGGTCAAGTGCGTCCTCGTGGCCAGCCCGGGTTTCGTCAGGGAGCAGTTCTGCGACTACATGTTCCAGCAGGCTGTCAAGACGGACAACAAGTTGTTGCTGGAGAATCGCTCCAAATTCTTACAGGTAATTTAGAAGTTAAGGGGCTTCAGTACCATCAGTTTAAGTGATTTTTCTGTCTGCAAGTGGAGTTGTGTTGTATATACTACTCAATAAATAAATAAATAAAGGGAATACTGAACCAACAGAATATAACTCCAAGTAAATCAAACTTCTGTGAAATCAAACTGTCCACTTAGGAAGCAACACTGATTGACAGCCAATTTCATATGTTGTCAGCGCATTCAACTTTGTACAGAACAAAGTATTCAATGAGAAGATTTCATTCATTCAGACCAAGGATGTGTTCTTTGAGTGTTCCCTTTATTTTTTTGAGCAGTGTAGAAATGGGAGATGTAGAAATAACTAACCATGTATTTTTAAAAAAAAAAACTTTAATTTTAATGACACATAAAATACTAAATTTGGATCATCTAAATCTGCCTATAATTTGTCTATGAACTGGGACGGGGGGGGGGGGAGAGAAACAGTGGTTCTCAACCTTTCTAATGCCACAACCCCATAATACAGTTCCTCATGTTGTGGTGACCCCCAACCATAAGTCTAGCAACAATTCTCCCAACAGAGCTTTAAGCTGATTGGCAGAAAGGTCAGCGAGACACCCCTACTGTAAACGCTTGATTGTAAAAAGATTGATTGATTGATTGATTGATTGATTGTATGTTCCAATGCGCCAGAATAAAAGCTTTAGTTCCTTACACCATGATAAATTTGTCTTTTCCCATGGTTTTAGGTGACCCCTATGAAAGGGTTGTTCGACCCCAAAGGGATCCTAACCCCCAGGTTGAGAAGGCAGATTGCCTTCTGCCGCACGAATCCCAGCGACTGAATAGGTCCCACAGAGTCGGCCTGCTCCTGGTCCCGTCGACGAAACAGTGTTGTCTGGCGGGACCCAAGGGAAGAGCCTTATCTGTGGCAGCCCCGACCCTCTGGAATCAACTCCCCCCCGGAGATCAGGATTGCCCCACTCTCCTTGCCTTTTGCAAATTCCTTAAAACCCACCTTTGCCGTCAGGCATGGGGAAATTGATTCCCCTGGGCCATTCCATTTTATGTATGGTTTGTCTGGGATGTATGGCTGTTTTTTATATTAAGTGTTTTAACTGTTTTTTTTAAAATCATTGGATTTGTACTGTATTTTGCTGTTGTGAGCCGTTCCGAATCTCCGGAGAGGGACGGCACACAAATCTAATAAATCTAATCTAATCTAATCTGAATTTTGATCACATGACCATGGGGATGCTGCAATAGTTGTAAGTGTGAAAAATGGTCATAAGTCATTTCTTCAGTTCTGTCGTAAGTTTGAGCAGTCACGAAATGTACTGTTATAAGTCCAGAACTACCTGTACATTCAATCTTAGCTCCTTTATAGATGTCCATTCCTATTCCTATTGAGACTTTTTCTCAAGATGTTTAATAAGAGCATGATTCATTGTTCTACCAGTTTATTATAAAGCAAATAAAAACTGGTTTGAGATTAATATAGTTCATGAAGGAATATGGAAAGGGCACCTATTAAGTTCAACAAGACATATTTCCCAGTATACTGAATTTTTCGGAATATAAGATGTAACGGAAATAGCAAAGAATTGGAAAAATATACATTATGTCAGTATATTAATGCCATAAAGTTTTCTGAAATATAATCACACTAACTCCTCCCAAAATAGATCTTCTCCAAACATGGTTAAGCCAGGATTTAACTCAGCTGCCTTATTTTAATACTAAACAGGACACTGTTACATTTCACACTATATTTGTACAGACACAGTTAAAATTGATGTGGCTTCCTGGAAGTATACATTATTTTCTGCTATTTAAAAGAAGATACAATATCACTGGGCCTCTTCAGATCAAGCATTTATTTTAAAAAGTTTCTTCATTTTGTTAAGTTGTCTAGAACAATAATAAAGCAGTCTTTAAAAAAATAAGTCTAATCATTTGAACATTCTACAGACATTAATAGTTGATTTACCACTTTACAGTGATCCCCCGCTCGTTGCGAGGGTTCCGTTCCAGGAGCCCCCGCAACGAGCGGGTTTTCGCGAAGTAGCGATGCGGAAGTAAAAACACCGTCTGCGCATGTGCAGATGGTGTTTTTACTCCCACAGCGCTAGCGAGGAGCCGAAGATTGGGGGCGGCGCGGCTGTTTGCCGCCGGCATGGAGGGCTTCCTAGCAGCCCCCCAAACCCGGGTTGGGGGTCCGGGGGGTGCTGTCTCTCGGCGCTTTCGAGCCGAGTCCGGGAGCGAACTCGCTCACGGACTCGGCTCGAAAGCGCCGAGAGAGAGCGTGGACAGGCCCGTTCCTTGGCGCTGTCTCTCGCCGCCTTCGAGCCGAGTCCGGGAGCGAACTCGCTCACGGACTCGGCTCGAAAGCGCCGAGAGAGAGCGTGGACAGGCCCGTTCCTTGGCGCTGTCTCTCGCCGCCTTCGAGCCGAGTCCGGGAGCGAACTCGCTCACGGACTCGGCTCGAAAGCGCCGAGAGAGAGCGTGGACAGGCCCGTTCCTTGGCGCTGTCTCTCGCCGCCTTCGAGCCGAGTCCGGGAGCGAACTCGCTCACGGACTCGGCTCGAAAGCGCCGAGAGAGAGCGTGGACAGGCCCGTTCCTTGGCGCTGTCTCTCGCCGCCTTCGAGCCGAGTCCGGGAGCGAACTCGCTCACGGACTCGGCTCGAAAGCGCCGAGAGAGAGCGTGGACAGGCCCGTTCCTTGGCGCTGTCTCTCGCCGCCTTCGAGCCGAGTCCGGGAGCGAACTCGCTCACGGACTCGGCTCGAAAGCGCCGAGAGAGAGCGTGGACAGGCCCGTTCCTTGGCGCTGTCTCTCGCCGCATTCGAGCCGAGTCCGGGAGCGAACTCGCTCACGGACTCGGCTCGAAAGCGCCGAGAGAGAGCGTGGACAGGCCCGTTCCTTGGCGCTGTCTCTCGCCGCCTTCGAGCCGAGTCCGGGAGCGAACTCGCTCACGGACTCGGCTCGAAAGCGCCGAGAGAGAGCGTGGACAGGCCCGTTCCTTGGCGCTGTCTCTCGGCGCTTTCGAGCCGAGTCCGGGAGCGAACTCGGTCACGGACTCGGCTCGAAAGCGCCGAGAGAGAGCGTGGACAGGCCCGTTCCTTGGCGCTGTCTCTCGCCGCCTTCGAGCCGAGTCTGGGAGCGAACTCGCTCACGGACTCGGCTCGAAAGCGCCGAGAGACAGCGTGGACAGGCCCGTTCCTTGGCGCTGTCTCTCGGCGCTTTCGAGCCGAGTCCGGGAGCGAACTCGCTCACGGACTCGGCTCGAAAGCGCCGAGAGAGAGCGTGGACAGGCCCGTTCCTTGGCGCTGTCTCTCGCCGCCTTCGAGCCGAGTCCGGGAGCGAACTCGCTCACGGACTCGGCTCGAAAGCGCCGAGAGAGAGCGTGGACATCGCCCGTATCTAGAAGAAGTTGCCACCCGAGCGCTCTTGCCCGGCGGGAGGCGAAGCATATGGGTGGGGGGGCTGTCAGGACACCCTCCCACCCCAGCACTTTGCATCCCGCCGGCAAAGAGCAATAAGGCAGCAGCTTCTGCCGGACACGGGCAATGGGCGGGACAGAGAAGCGGGAAGAATCAGGAGGTTCCTTTGGCGGCTGGAGGCTGCCTGGCACCCGCTGCAGCCAAAACAACAAAGCCAGGCAGCCCCCAGCTGCCAAAGGAGCCTCCTGATTCTCCCCGCTTCTCTGTCCCGCCCATTGCCCATGTCCGGCAGAAGCTGCCTCCCGTGCCGATGTTCCCCGCCAAGCCCAGTTCGGCTTCCCTGGCTGCTTGGCCGGAGGGGGGGGGCTCGGCCAAAAGGGGCTGGAGACGCAGCGATTTGCCTCCCGCCCCTCGCCCCTGTGCCACCGGCACGTCATCTTCCCTCCCAGACAAAAAGGCCGGCCTTTGGGGATGAAGGGGTGTGTTCAGCTCTGCGTCTCCAGCTCCTTTCGGCCGAGCCCCCCCCCCCCGGCCAAGCAGCCAGGGAATCCGAGCCAGGCTTGGCAGGGAACATCGGCACGGGAGGCAGGAGACGATCGGGCGACCGGAGCAGCAGCCAGGGAAGCCGAGCCGCGTATGGCGGTGACGGCGGCCGTCTCCTGCCTCCCGCGCCGATGTTCCCCGCCACGCCCGGCTCGGCTTTCCTGGCTGCTTGGCCGGGAGCTGGATGCTGGTGGTGGCGGAGGAAGGCGAATGCGGCTTGGAAGCTGGGAGGGGGGCAGAATATGGGAGGAGAGAGGCTTGCAATAGAGGGTGGAGGAAGCGGCCATGGGAGGGCGAGCTGCCTCAGGGAGGAGGATCGGGCGGGACCAGGTGGGGGCTGGAATTTCTCCGCCAGGGCGAAGGGCGGGCGAGCGGGTGCTGGGGAGGGCTTCTCGCCCTCCCGACAGCAAGAGGGGGGAGCGAACGGCGTGGGCAGGCGAAGGGCGGGCGAGCGGCAGCGAGGAGTTTGCGTGGGCGGTGGGGAAACTCCTCGCTGACGCCAGCAAGAGGGGGAAGACCCAGGGAAGCCGCTGCCATCTACGCATGCGTGCCCGGCACGCATGCGTAGATGGTATTTTTGACTTCCGGGTTGAAAAATAGCGAAGTACCCTGTTCGCAATGGTTGGGGACGCAATAAACGGGGGATCACTGTACATCCAGTTTCAGCAACTGACTAAAACAAGAAAATAAAATTCTGCCTTCTTGCAGCTTTAGTTTCACTTTCATTTTAGCACATGGGCCTGCCTGTATCTTCAATCAGCTGAGGGTCGGGAAATGGCTAATCAGTTGCTTGGCTTAACAGGCTCTGCGCTGTTTGCTGCAAGGAGGTAAATTGCTAGGAGGCAGAGGCTCAAAGGTGGGGGTGGCTGGAGTTACATTTGGTATATAAGACGCACCCAAGTTTTCACCCTCTTTTGGGGGGTAAAAAGGTACGCCATACTACAATACTCTAAGCTAACGAAATCTGAACAGAGCATTCTATTCTTGTAGTTTTTAGCAATTGAATGTACAGGTAGTTTTTGATGTACAGCTATTGACTTAATGACTGTTTGAAGTTACAACGGCAATAAAAAAACTGACTTATAACCATTTTTCACACGTAGGACCAGTACAACATCCCAATGATCGGGTAATCAAAATTAGCATGCTTGACAACTGGCATGTATTTATGATGGTTGAAATGTCTTGTTGGCATGTGATCACTTTTTGCAACCTTCTGATAACCAACATCAATGGGGAAACTAGATTCAGCTAGATTAACCACCATGTTATTAACTTAGCAAGTCCAGTGTGTCCAAGTCAACTGTAACAAGAAAGATCATAAAATGGGGCAAAACCCATTTAACAACTGTGTTACTTAGCAATGGAAATTTTGGTCTCAGTTGTGGTTATAAGCGGAGGGCTACCTGGATTGTCTTTTTAAATGATCTGAGGGAGCTGGAGTTTCAGAACATTTCCCCCCAGATAAGATATAAGAATGTTTTCCATATATTTTAAAAACCTTTACGAGTAAGTCTTTCGATTTATAACCATAATTGGCACCAAAATTTCCATTGCTAAGAAACATGGCCTTTAAGTGATTCATGAACAGTTTTATGACTTTTGCCACAGTTGCTAAGCAAATCATTGCAATTGTTAAGCGAATCAGGTGGTTGTTAAATGAATCTGATCCCCCCCCCCCAATTGACTTTGCTTGTTGGAAGCTGGCTGGGAAAGTTGCAGATGATGGTCATGTGACCCAAATGCTATAACCATTGTAAATACATGCCAGTTCACAAACACCCAAATTTGGTCATTTGCCCAACAGGGATCCTGTAATAGTTGTAATTACGAGGACTGGTAGTAAGTCATTTTTTTCAGTGCCGTTGTAACTGGGAACAATTACTAAATAATTGGTTACAAGTCAACTTATTCCTGTACTTGTTCTTGTTGTTCCTGTATCTGTTCCTGGGAATACAGTTTCCAAAAGAACCTGATCGTTATAGAAGATAATATATGTTTTCTATTATTTTTCATATTCTAGGTGCATTCATCATCTGGACATAAATACGCTCTGAAAGAAGCTCTTTGTGACCCAGCTGTGACTAGTCGACTTGCTGATACCAAAGCAGCTGGCGAAGTCAAAGCTTTAGATGATTTCTACAAAATGCTGCAACATGAGCCTGATCGGGCCTTTTATGGTCTCAAACATGTGGAAAAAGCTAATGAAGCTATGGCTATTGATACTCTGTTAATCAGCGACGAACTATTTAGACATCAGGATGTGGCTACTCGTAGTCGATATGTCCGGCTCGTAGATAGTGTGCGTGATAATATGGGCACAGTTCGCATCTTCTCTAGCCTTCATGTATCTGGGGAACAACTTGGACAACTGACAGGTGTAGCTGCTATTCTGCGTTTTCCTGTTGCAGAACTTTCTGACCAGGAAGATGAATCTAGTTCTGAAGAAGATTGATGATGGAGAATAATTTCACCCTTATTGTATAATGAAACTGCTTCCTTTATAATATTTGTCCACGATAGGAAATACCAAACAAAAATAGAAAAGAATATTTTTTTAAACAACTGGCCAAGTTGCCATTTTGTGAACTTGATATTTATGCATTTTGTGTTGCTGTGGTGATAGTGCTAATAGATTTCCCCTATCAAAACTGGGGTGACCTAACTAATTGGCAAACAATTCTGGTACTTTGTGGAACATGCAAAAATAATAAATTTATCAGGCAAGAAGAATAATGTGTTTATTTGTGTATTTTTAGAGGGAAACAGTCCTTTTGCCCTCAAAGACTATGTTGAAAGGAGAAAATATGTAGTTAACAGGAATAGTCAGAAAGCATATGGCACGTTTAAATCTGTCATAATTATTACTCTGGAAGTTACTAACTTATACAGTGGTACTCCTACTTAAGAACTTAATTTGTTCTGTGACCAGCTTCTTAAGTAGAAAAGATTGTAACTAGAAGCAATTTTTCCCATAGTAAAAGCAAATAATGCATACAAACCCATTAGGAAAAAAATAAAAGCTTGGAATTTGAGTGGGAGGAGGAGGAGGAAGAAGAGGTGGAGGACAGTCGCTGCCCAGAGCAAAGGGAACGTTTCTTTTCTCTGGGCGCTGGCAGAGATTTATTCCCTCTCCAATCGCCCTGAGAAAGAAAAATGCTTTGTTTGCTCTGGACTGCCAAAGCCTCCTTAAGCACCACCCAAAGACTCCTCTGGCAGCCCAGAAAAGCCCGAGATGGTCGGGATTAAAGGAGGAATGGCAGGAAACTGGCTAGGCCTTCATGCCACTCTCAAATTTCCTGGGAAATTTTTTCCGGGCTCGGGTTCTTAAGTAGAAAATGATTCTTGAGAAGAGGCAAAAAAATCTTGAACACCCAGTTCTTATCTAGAAAAGTTCTTAAGCAGAGGCTTTCTTAGGTAGAGGTATCAGATGTTTCCATTTTAGCAATTGACTATTCAAACATTTTCTTTTATTATAAATGAAATTTTAAATCCGTGGTTTTAAATAAATCTTCATTGGCAAAACAAGTGGGCTAAAAGATCACATAAGATCTAATATTACTAAGAAAGTAATATAACTTTCAGTAATATGAAAGTAAATATTTTTAAGAGTTGAGAGGAGATTCCATTGCAATGGAAACATTTGTTAACTGCTTTGGCAAACCTAACCAACCTAACATGTAACCCAAACACTATGCCTGATTATTTGTACTTATCCTTACACAATCCCACAATGAGGGATTGCAGCTATGAGGGATTTACATATTCAAATGCAGAACTGCTGTGGATTAATTAGTTTATAAGAGATAGTATATTTTGTAGCTGATAAAATAAAACTAGGGAAATGGAATTCTCAGTCTTTGGGATCTAGAATCAGTCAGAAGTAGAACTTTTCTCTAATGTGCCTTTCTCCTCCACACACCCATACACTGTTATCAACAGGGCAAAACCCATCCAGGTGCAGTTCCTAAGTAACCTTGATTATGCTTAGATAGTTTATAGAAAGAAAAGCATAGATTACCATATTTTTCAGAGTATAAGCCGCTCTGGATTATGAAACACAGCTAGCTATTTTGGGGAAGGAAAACAAGAAGAAGAAATCTACCTTCCAGCATCCATTTGGTATTCATATGACCCGTTAACTATGGCCCGTTCACTGCCACCCATTTGTCGCTGCCCGTTCACCGCCATCAGTCCATTGCCACGGCTTGTTCGGCACGGCTGATTCTCAGCCTGCTTAGGGTGGCCCATTGGCCTCCGCTATGGCTCATTTGGCGGTGTCCCTTTGCCATCACGGTCCATTCGCCACTGCTGCCACAACCTATTCTAGAACAGCGAATAGAATAGAATAAAATTCTTTATTGGGCAAGTGTTATTGGACACACCAGGAATTTGTCTTGGTGCATATGCTCTCAGTGTACATAAAAGAAAATATACATTTGTCAAGAATCATGAGGTATAACACAATGGTCACGGGTCAAATAAGCAATGAGGAAACAATATTAATAAAAATATTAAGATACAAGCAACAAGTTATAGCCCTAAGTGGCAGGAAATGGGTGATAGGAATGATGAGGAAAAACTAGTAGTAATAGTAGTGCAGACTTAGTAAATAGTTTGATGATGGTGTTAAGGGAGTTATTTGTTTAGCAGCATAATGGCGTTTGGGGGAAGATTGTTCTTGTGTCTAGTTGTCTTGGTGTACAGTGCTCTGTAGCAACGTTTTGAGGATAGGAGTTGAAACAGTTTATGTCCAGGAAATCAGTAAATACAGTGGTACCTCGGTTCTCAAACGCCTCGGTTTTCATACATTTCGGATTTCAAACAAAATTTTCTGCAAAAATTTGCTTCGGTATCCAAACAAAAATTCGGATACTGAACAGAAAATTTTGTTTACTATCCGAAATGTAAGATCTGAGGGGACGAGGTCAGAGGGAATGGGAGTCGGAATCCCGACACACCCCTCCTGGCCGCCCTCTTAACAGCCTCCCAGTCTCTACCTTGTAACTGCTCCAAGCTGCAGGAAGGGTAGGGCTGGCTGCAATACCGGCAGCTTCGGGGGGCTCCTTTCCTCAGCGGTTCAGTTTGGTACCTCCAGGCAGCTGCACCAACTTTTTCCTTCCCAGCAGCGGCGGCTACGGCGGCTTCCCTACGAGGAGGAGCAGCGTCAGGAACGTCATGTGATGAAGGTAAGCCGCCGGAGCCGTCGCTGCCGGGAAGGAAAAAGTTGGTGCAGCTGCCTGGAGGTACCGAACTGAACCGCTGAGGAAAGGAGCCCCCCAAAACTGCCGGTATTGCAGCCAGCCCTACCCTTCCTGCAGCTTGGAGCAGTTACAAGGTAGAGACTGGGAGGCTGTTAAGAGGGCGGCCAGGAGGGGCGTGTCGGGATTCCGACTCCCATTCCCTCTCACCCCGTCCCCTCAGATCCTTATCCCATAGGAAATAGAGGAAATACTGTAGATTTAATTGGTTCCCAGCAAGTCAATGGGCTGGGAACCAATTAAATCCATTTCCATTATTTCCTATGGGATAAATTAATTCGGTTCTCAACCAAATCGGTTCTCAACCACACTTCTGGAACGGATTGTGGTCGAGAACCGAGGTACCACTGTATTTTCACATCTTTTTAACTCGTGCAAAATACAGGTCCTCAATGGAAGGCAGGTTGGCAGCAATTGTTTTTTCTGTAATTCTGATTATCCTCTGAAGTCTGTGTTGGTCTTGGGTGACAAAACCGATTGGCCCACACCAACCCCTCTCCACAATATTCACTGTATAAGACTTACCAAAATTGTCATCTACCTTTTTTTGGAATGGAGTGTATTTATACCCCGAAAAATATGGTAATTGTACACTTTCCCAAAAGTTTTTTTAAAAAAATCTGCTTATTTATACCAGTACTTTATTCATGGTTTTTCCCAAATGTTAAATGTGTGCCTCAATCACCAAAAGATTATCCATTTCTGTTGTAGATTTAAGTGCTCATTTATACTTTCTAAGAATTAAAATGGAGACGCCTTACTCTGTGTAGTGGTTCAGGTTTTCCTGGAATTTCTTGGGAATAGAAGATTTAGTGAGAAGAATAAAAACTGCTGGGGAGGGAAGGAAGGAACAAATGTAGGTGAAAAGCTTGAGTGTCTGTGAAAATTTCCCTGTATCCTCTTGTTTGATAGGGACTGCCTACTTGGTGAATTTAATCTTCTGTAATGAGTAATGTATCCTAAGATAGAATACAGAAAATAATACAAGGGCAGACTAGATGGACCATGAGGTCTTTTTCTGCCGTCAAACTTCTATGTTTCTATGTAATGCTGTGATGCTCTTTTTTTCCCATCCTTGGCCAGTTATTTCTTTCCATGGTCTCATCATCCAGATTTGCCATTACAGTATTCTCTTTTCATCCTTTCCGAGGGCAGCTACCGATCCCATTTCCTGGTTATCTTTTTTTCTTTCTGTTCATTTCTGTGAAAAAGTGAGGAAATTAAAATCCCTGATTTTGGAGGAATTTGTTTTATTATGCTATTAATTCAATTAATAGGCATGTATTCTTGTCCTCATCCCATCTTTTAAAGAACATACGGATTCTTCAAGGTATCTATACAGAAATGCATATATAAATGTATCATCAATGCACATTTATTGGACAGGGGAAAGAAATACTCAGAATTGGTTTCAACTGGAATTGGAAAGGACAGACATTGGGATTATGCAGAAATTTTGTCATCTGTATGTTTCTGTGCATGTACACATACACACATTCACAAGATACAATTTGTGGGGAGAGAGGATAGTATTTTAAATTTACAGTTGTCTGCCTTATGGATAAATATAGTAAATAGGTGTTGGAAATTCATTACATGTAAGAAATTGAAAGGCAAATCCTCTTTCAACAGATGGAAAGAGTAAACACACACATACACAAACATATAGAGGGAAGTAGGGAGAAAAAGAAGGCTTATCCTCACTTTGCTATACAGTGGTACCTCTACCTAAGAACGCTTCTACTTACAAACTTTTCTAGATAAGAACCGGGTGTTCAAGATTTTTTTGCCTCTTCAAGAACCATTTTCTACTTAGAAACCCAAGCCTATGAAACTAACTGAAAAAGGCCTCCATGGGGCCTCTAGGAATCTTCTGGGAAGAAACAGGGCCGGAAAAGGTGGGGAGAAGCCTTCGTGGGGCATCTCTTGGGAGGAAACGACCTCCATCCCAATCGCACGCATTATTTGCTTTTACATTTATTCCTATGGGGAAATTGCTTCTTCTTACTAACTTTTATACTTAAGAATCTGGCCATGGAATGAATTAAGTTCGTAAGTAGATGTACCACTGTATTATCTGGAGTTAGATCAACCCCCAGTTAAAACAAGACATAGTTAGGGTATGTCATAGCAACATGATCAAATTCTAGTCTACCATGTTGCATTGCCTTGGGTTGTATACAAGTTCCATGTTTATACACTAGAAATTTTCCCCAGATTTCCTATCTTTATCTCCTTAGAAAGATAAATTTGACTTATTTGTTCATTTAAATGCGGTCTGAATAAATTATTGTTAATATATGTTACTGTCAGGAGAGCAATCATACATGCTAGGTTATAACAGTCTATTCTTACATCTAAAGAAGCACTGACTGCATGAATTAAGCCTTTTGCTAAATATGTAATTGTGTTTTACTTGTTGCCTACATTTAATAGATAGAACTTTATTTTTAATGTATTTATCGTTTAGGAGTACTAATTGAAAATGTCAGTTTCTCCTTCGGCAAAGGATAAAGATGTAGATAGAAAAGCTAGAAGAGAAGTTAAACAAAAGTTCTTTTATAGTTTATCAGAATAAATAGGCATGTTTGAATTCATCACTGATAAATAGAAAGCTTTGTGTGAGGTTTTTTCAGAAATACTGATTTTTAGCCAAGTGTGAAATTAATAGCAATATACATTTCTGAAGTGGCCTTTAAATAGTCCAGATTAAAGTCAGCTAATAGGGCATGGGGAAAATTCCACATTGATTGCCAACTAGCATATTTTTCAGATGGCAGAGCATTCTAAACACACTAGCTTTTTAATACTGAAATAGCCTGAGCAGCAAAAATCTGGACATAAGTTAGAAGCATTTGATAGAAGGTCATTGAAAACAATATTTTTAAAAAATCTAACTTTTACTGGAAAAGCGGCAAACTATGGCTGATATTCAAATAACTGGTTCAAAGAGGGGAAGGGGAAAATATTATTTACTATATATGAATATCAGTGCAAAAAAGGTGGTCTTTATGAATTCTATTCATAAAATGTGCACTACCTCTACAAGTTTCTTTCTATATGTATTTATTTGAACAATTCACTTAATCTGGCAAATATTTTAACTGCTCAATCCCAGCTATCCGTACAGTATTAAGCATTAAAACTTACATAATTCCTGTACTCTATTTCTTGATTGTCTTAGGTCTGTGTTTTTCAAACTTGTAACTTTTGAACTTCAACTCCCAGAATTTCCCAGCCACATACTGGGGTCCCTAACATCTTAAAATTACCAAGCTGAGGTCCATGCATCTTAAAAGTCGCCAAGTTTGAAAAACACTGCCTTAGATAAAGAACATGGAAGTATGCTTGGATCCAATGCAGATCACAAAATGTTGCAGTATTGAATGTTTGTTTGGGTTTCGTCCAACCCATGACATCTACTTTCTTTGTTTAATTGTCTTGTTTCTCACTTTTCAAATTTCCCCCCTCTCGACAGCTTTGTTGTGAGATGTTTTCTGTCCTTGACTTATAACTACATTTGAAACCAGAATTTCCATTGCTAAGCACGGTGATTTATTTAGTGGGTCACGTCCAATTTTATGAACTTCTTTGCCACACTTGTTAGGGAAATCCTTACAGTTAAGCGAATCATGCAGACACTATCCAGCTTCTTCCCAATGGTTTTGCTTGTCTGAAATCTGCTGAGAAGATTGTAAATGGTGATTACATGATTCCGGGACACTGTAACCCTCATAAATACATGCTGCTTGCCAAATACCTGAATCTTGATCACATGGTGGGATGCTTATTATAACTGTGAGGTTATAAGTCATTGTTTTTCAGTAATTTCAAATGGTTGTAAATCAACAAAGACCTGTGTTTAAAATAGGCCTATGACATCTGACTGTAAAAATTCAGAAGAGTGCTAGAGAGCATCAAATTTATTTATTTTATTTATTTATTGGATTTGTATGCCGCCGCTCTGCAGACTCGGGGCGGCTAACAACAGTAATAAAAAACAGAATGTAACAATCCAATACTAAACAACTAAGAAACCCCTTATTTTAAAACCAAACATACATACAACCATACCATGCGTAAATTGTAAGGCCTAGGGGAAAAGAATATCTCAGTTCCCCCATGCCCGATGGCAGAGGTGGGTTTTAAGAAGCTTACAAAAGGCAAGGAGGGTGGGGGCAATTCTAATCTCTGGAGGGAGTTGGTTCCAAAGAGCCGGGGCCGCCACAGAGAAGGCTCTTCCCCTGGGTCCCGCCAAATGACATTGTTTAGTTGACGGGATCCGGAGAAGGCCCACTCTGTGGGACCTAACTGTCGCTGGAATTCGTGCAGCAGAAGGCGGTCCCGGAGATAATCTGGTCCAGTACCATGAAGGGCTTTATAGGTCATAACCAACACTTTGAATTGTGACCAGAAACTGATCGGCAACCAATGCAGACTTTTTTTCTGTCTCTTTGCTGCCCACTAGCAATCATCTAGACCTGTGATGGAGAAACTATGGCACACGTGCCACAGGTGTCACACGGAGCCATATCTGCTGGCACATGAGCTGTTGCCCTAGTTCAGCTCCAGTGCGCATGTGCACAGCAGCCAGCCATGGGTTTTTGGCTCACGCCAAGGCTCTGCGAGGGCGTTTTCACCCTACTTGGGCTCCAAGAAAGCCTCTGGAGAGGCTAAAAATGAGCCTACCGGGCCCACCGGAAGTTAAGAAATAGGGGAGGAGAGTCATGCATGCATGGGCAAAGGGCATATAGACTTTTTTTGGCCATGCCCCACCTAAACATCTCTAAAATCCTGATGGCACCCCCTCCCCTGTGACATAATTCTTACTATTCAAAAAGTGAACTTCTACTCACGCAGAGGAAATATAAAAGGCCATTAACTTGGTTTAAACAAGGTTCCAATTGCCCCCATTAAAAATCAAATTGCCCTCCTGTGGGGCGTGGACCCCACATTGGGAACTACTAATCTAGACTTTTGCAATGCAGATTATGTAAGTACAGTGGTACCTCAAGATACGAACCCCTCGTCTTACGAACAACTCGTGATACGAACCCGGGGTTCAGAAAAATTTTGCCTCTTCTTACGAACTTTTTTCGAGTTACGAACCGGCGTTCGGAGACTGCTGGGAAGCCGCACGCCTGTTTTAAAAGGTGACAGCCGGGCGGCGGGGCTTCCCAGAAGCCTCCCGAATGCCGGTTCGGAATTCGAACAAAGTTCGTAAGAAGAGGCAAAATTTTTCTGAACCCCGGGTTCGGTTCGGGAGGTTGCTGGGGAGCCCCCCAGCCCGGCTGTCACCTTTTAAAACAGCCGCGCCGCTTCCCATCTGTCTCCTGAAGCCGAACGCCAAAGCTGAACTTCCACGTTCGGCTTCAGGGGACAGCTGGGAAGGGGCGCGGCTCTTTTAAAAGGTCGCAGCCGGCCTGGGGGGCTTCCCAGCACCCCCCCGAACCCGGGTTCGGGGTTCGGGGGGTGCTGGGAAGCCCCCCAGGCCAGCTGCGACCTTTTAAAAGCCGTGCCGCTTCCCATCTGTCTCCTGAAGCCGAACGCCAAAGCCGAACTTCCGCGTTCGGCTTCAGGAGACAGCTGGGAAGTGGCACGGCTCTTTTAAGTGGTCGCAGCCGGCCTGGGGGGCTTCCCAGCACCCCCCCGAACCCGGGTTTGGGGTTCGGGGGGTGCTGGGAAGCCCCCCAGGCCGGCTGCGACCTTTTAAAACAGCTGCGCCGCTTCCCAGCTGTCTCCCGAAGCCGAACGCCAAAGCCGAACTTCCGCGTTCGGCGTTCGGAGAGAGCTGGGAAGCCACACAGCTGTTTTAAAAGGTCGCAGCTGGCCTGGGGGGCTTCCCAGCACCCCCCCGAACCCCAAACCCGGGTTCGGGGGGTGCTGGGAAGCCCCCCAGGCCGGCTGTCACCTTTTAAAACAGCCGCGCGGCTTCCCAGCAGTCGCCGAAAGCCGTTTTTTTGCGGGTGTTTTTTTGGTTGCACGGATTAATTGACTTTACATTGTTTCCTATGGGAAACAATGTTTCATCTTACGAACCTTTCGTCTTACGAACCTCCTCCTTGCACCAATTAAGTTCGTATCATGAGGTATTACTGTATATATTTAAAAGGGGGTTTGAACTAATGCCGATCTTAGAAAATCCATGGGTATTGTAAACTCTAATCTGTTTGTATGGTACTGTGGATACAGTGATCCCCCGATCATTGCGAGGGTTCCGTTCCAGGACCCCCCGCAATGATCGGTTTTTCACGAAGTAGCGCTGCGGAGGTAAAAACACCACCTGCGCATGCGCAGATGGTGTTTTTACTTCCGCAGCGCTAGCGAGGAGCCGAAGATTGGGGTTCCTGGGAAGGGGACTCAGCTGGGAAGTGGCGCTGGGGTTTCCCCACCGCCCACGCAAACTCCTCGCTGCCGCTCGCCCGCCCTTCGCCCGCCCACGCCGTTCGCTCGTGCCGCTTCCCAGCTGAGTCCTGAAGCCAATTCACTTCAGGACTCAGCTGGGAAGCGGCGAGAATGAACGGCGTGGGGCGGGCGAAGGGTGGGCAGGCGCGCGGGCAGGCAGGCGGCGGACAAGCCGTTCGCTCGCGCCGTTCGCTCGCGCCGCTTCTCAGCTGAGTCCTGAAGTCAATTCGCTTCAGGACTCAGCTGGGAAGCGGCGAGAATGAACGGCGTGGGCGGGCGAAGGGCGGGCGAAGGGCAGGCAGGCGGCGGACAAGCCGTTTGCTCGCGCCGCTCGCTCGCGCCGCTTCCCAGCTGAGTCCTGAAGCCAATTCGCTTCAGGACTCAGCTGGGAAGCGGTGAGAATGAACGGCGTGGGCGGGCGAAGGGCGGGGCGAGCGGCAGCAGCGAGGAGTTTGCGTGGGCGGTGGGGAAACTCCTCGCTGATGCCCGTCGCTCGCCCTCCCGCCAGCAAGAGGGGGAAGACCTAGGGAAGCCCCCCAGCAGCTGATCTGCCTGGCGCCATCTACGCATGCGTGCCCATAGAAAAAAGGGCGTGCATGCGCAGATGGTGTTTTTACTTCCGGGTTGCCAAATCGCCATATAGCCATTTCGCAATGATCGGGATCGCAATACCCGGGGGATCACTGTATATCAAAATATCTGATCCTATTGGGAAGAGCAGAACAAAGCGGGCATCTCCATATTAATGTAGTGTTCCATTAAATAGCAATCATTCATGTATACAAGTTTTGGGTTATCCCTCCTGCTTGTAGTCGTAGTCTTCCTATTAAAATTTCTCTGCATACTTTCATAACAGCAAAGCCAAATAAGTGCTGCCGCTTTATCTTCTCTGACCATCCACAATTTTTCCTTTAAAGCTATTTTGTCTCGGTAGTATTTGCTATTTTCTCATGAGTCCAAAGAATACTAATTGAAAGCAGCAAGACATTTCTTCCTTTTTTCAAGCTCTGTTACTATAAAAGGCCCTGAACAATTTGATGGGCCACTCATAAAAGGCATGATGAATCTTAGCATCACTTAAACATCAACAACTCCTTACAATATTTTATGTTCCTGTGCACATAATCCACAAGAAATGTCTTTACTGCCAAAGACATTAAAATGCAAAAAAGATCACTGTGTTCTCTTTCCGGTGGACATAGGATTGAATACACTCAAGTGCCTCAGCAGGGCATTCTTAAGTGCCTGTGATTTAAAATTTAGTAGTGTAGCCAGTTTGAAGTTGTCACATTTACTAAGCTTCCCTATGTGGTGGTGCGGTTAGCTCTGGCCCAGTTCCTGCCCCAAGGACTGTGGATGTGCGGGAGACATCCACATGCTGCAGGCCTGTTTTGCTCCCAGTGGAATCTGATGATGAAGGCTCCTCTGACCAAGAAGACATGAGTGACAGGGAGGAGGAGAGTGTTGCAGACAGCTGAGAAGGAGATCAATTATCTAGCTCCTCCTTGGATTCGGAACAAGAGTTAATGATACAGCCACGCATGCGGAGAGCGATGCATAGGCAGCAACAACTGAGAGATTATTATCAAAGAAAATGAGGCCACCCGTGGTTGGGTGGGGCTGTGGTAATTAGTGAGGCTGCTATAAATAGCAGCCTGTGGGTTTGGCCATTGTGGAGGATTATCTGATCGTTGTGTTTCGTGCCTGCTTTGCTGACTTTGACCTTTGTGTGCTGATTTTTCCCCGCTTTGAAACTAAACCAGAGCAAAGTGTGTTTCACTTTGTGAAAGAAGAAGGACTGTGAATTGCCTCACAGCTGCAAGCTAAGTATCACAGAACTGATAAGAGACTTGTACAAATTACCAGTTTGTTTGGAGACGAGTGCTCTTTGCTATACAAAAAGAGGGCTTCGTTTATTTGCATATTCGGTAAAAAGAACATTGTTTTGAATTTTCAAATGTGTATGTGTCTGAAGATTTCGAGAAGATTCGACCAGAGAGCTTGACAGAACATGTGGTGACCTGAAAGAGGACATTCATAGAACCTAGAATGCCTTCTTAGTTCATTTGTGGTTAGAACTGAAATGTTCTAACTACAGATGCCTAGAATGCATTACCTGACTCTGTGGTTTCTTCCCCAAACTTAAAAAGCTTTAACCTTAGACCAGTGATGTGAACCTCTGGCACGGGTGCCACAGGTGGCACACAGAGCCATATCTGCTCGCATGCGAGCTGTTGCTCTAGCTCAGCTCCAACGTGCAGGTGTTTGCCAGCCAGCTGATTTTTGGCTTGTACAGAGGCTCTAGGAGGGTGACTTCCAGAGAGCCTCCGGGGGGATTGGGGAGGGTGTTTTTACTCCCCCCAGCTGCAGGGAAGCCTTGGAGCCAGGGGAGGGCGAAACACAAGCCTACTGGGCCCACCAATAGTTGGGAAACAGGCCGTTTCCAGCCTCCAGAGGGCCTCTGGGGGGGTGGAAAGCTGTTTTTGCCCTCCCCAGACATTGAATTATGGGTCTGGGCACTTGCGCATGCACAATAGCGCACGCCCATGCTCTTTCGGAACCTGAGGGGAAAAAGGTTCGCCATCACTGTCTTAGACTGTCTACAGTTGACCTCATCCCATACCTAAGAAGTCGGTAAGGGGCGTGCATAAGTGTACCATTGTGCCTACCACCCCTGTCTTACTGTCCTATCGTCCAAATTTACCTGTATATTTATATTTATATTTATACCAATACCTTCTATCTTGTACATATTTGTGACAAATAATTATAAATAAACAAATAAACAAATAAACAAACTTTCAGCACCAAGTAAAGCAATATCTGCTAGTGTACACTTTTTGTTTTGCCATTAAATATTCCGCATCATGGAACATTATGGATTTAAACATAGAGATGTTTTACTGTGAAAGTATGAAAACATTTTTTGAAAAATGTAAAATTTATTTTTGTTTATGTGCAGCAAATTGAAAACAGTTGTAGTCTTATTGTGAAGTTATTTCTAACAATGAAAATATCAGATAAAATATTACTTAAATAGCCAAGTAAGATGGATTTACAACCTTTTTCAAGGTGAGGTTGAAAAACCTCCTTTCGAGTAGCCTGCCAGAGGTTGTCCTGTGTGATTTCTGAACTTTGCTGTCACACATTTAATGTTCAATCCTGGTGTGTGGTCAGGTTTATTTGTCTTACATTAAAACAAAATGTGTTTGATAATAAATCAGACTAAATCATCTAGGAAAAAGAAAAATAAGACTATGAGTCACCAATACAACCAAGAATGTGATGTTCAGATAACAATCTCTATTGTCTTAGGTGAGAGGCTCCACTAAAGACAAAATGGTCTATCTTTTAGAAAACAGTGCTTTGAATTCTTTCCTCCATCGTTGAATAATGCAAGGATAGGGTCTGGTCAAGTTATTTGTCTTTCTGTTTCCTTCAGTCACAGTTGATGACAATATGACAACCTGACAAATTGTACTACAGCTGAGGAAAGATATGAATCCGGTTTTGGCCATAATCAAAACATAAACAACACGCTGTTTGATCATATCCTTGGTCCATCTAGTTCAGCTGTCTGTTTTCCCCAGTGGCCAACCAACTGGACAAGAAAGTTCAGTAATCTTCTAGCAGTAGCTGGCTTTCAGATCAAATCCCATATTCCATCTTCTATATTCCATCCCAATAAAAACTCCATCCATTACACAAAACTGAACAGATGCTGTTGTGGCAACAGAATATTTGATTCCAAAGAAGCTTTACTATTTAACAGTCCACTTAAGTAGCAAATTTAACACACAACAATCCAATTGGAAGCCTTCAATGTATTTGTTATCATATGCTGTCATCAGAGGTGGGTTCTGTAATATCTCTCAATATACGTTGGATCAAACTCAAGTTTATTGTTCTGACAGGAACAAGGTAGCCTAACACAGTCAATTAGCAAGTGTGTATTGAGAGCGCAATACAATGACAGTTCTCAGTATTTATACAAACTAGCCCCAGCAACAGGCAGCTTTTACCTTGCTACAATTTTAGGGCCAAAAGAGGCTAACCAATCAACATGCAATAAACAAATCTGTACTTTTGATTTTTACCCTGGTAACAGGGCAGATAACTGGGCAGCATATCTAACAGGTTCCTTCTAATTCAGACGGGTTCAACTGGTAACAAGCGGCTGGTGATGTCACAATGATGTCACAGAACTGGTTCTGTCAGTCTGAATCGGTCCATGGATGCCGCCATCTTTATTTTTTATTTTTTTATTTTTTAATATTTTTTATTTGGGGGTGGGGGGATTTTTTCTTCTGTGTATTCACAGAAGCTGAGTTTCTGGCACTGTGCATGCAATGCCATTGTTTTTAGCTTTGGGGCGGGGGATATTTCTGGAGGTTTTGGCACTGGGCATGAGACACAGCCATGAGGCAAGGGAGGAAGCAAACCAACAGCAAGATAGGTTAGAAACCACCACTGGCCATCATGTATCATGTATCTTCCAGATCACTGTTGGTGAGAATTTATTTCAATTTCAAATTTCTGAGGGTCTTTAGGCAACATGTAAACTTTGCCATTGGGTCCGGTTCAATCTTCTCCATTCTTAATATTTGTTTTATTTTTTATTTTTTTACAACCCCAACCCCCCCCCCCCCCCAGTTCTTCTGCATCTCTCTTGGTCATTCAATGTTGATGTGAAAGATACGATGACTTTTAGTGGTCCTGTGGAAGACATGTTTGGATACAGTGTGCAGCAATTTGAAAATGAAGAAGGAAAATGGTGAGTTTATTAATTAGTTAATTAATATCTCTCCTTTCCACCCATTCCCATACCTCTATAACAGGGGTGTTAAACTTGCAGCATCAAGTTGTCATTCATTCATTCATTCATTCATTCATTCATTCATTCATTCATTCATTCGCTTATTTATTTGATTGATTGATTGATTGATTGATTGATTGATTGATTGATTGGACTTCTATACCGCTCCACTCCGAGGACTGTTGGAAGGACATACTGTATGTCATGGGACATACCGCAATTTTCCCCCACCTTCACTAACCTGAAGTAGGCATGGCCAGCACGTGATGAATCCAGCCTACGGGCCGCGAGTTTGACACCCTGGCCTATAACCTAATGAGTTCTTAGTCATTTAGAATTTCATAGGTCATAACGAACGCCATGTGTTTTTAGACAAAGAATAACTAACTAGAGAAGCTGCTCTAACTTGCTACTTCTATCTGCTATTATGAACATATTTTTATCCCACCAGCTTTTTTGCATGCAACTTATATTAGACTGTTTTTTTTCAGTCGTTGTGGAAGAGAGTAGTGCTACCTGGCTTGAAGGATATAGCTATACACTCCTTCTCAAGAGATTATCCTTGGATCAGGCAATGTTGGGTAACTTATTTTTCCTAGTTTTCAATCGGTTTCCAGAGACGTTACTGAAAGGCTGGTAGGTGCTTCGCTTCAAAAAGCCCCTGCAAGAAATAGATTCTCTGGACCCTTTCCAACATGCACCTTTTTCCTCCCTAAAAGAAGCTGAAAATTTGGGTGTATCTTATACTCCGAATGTAGCTTTTTTCGAAGCTTTTTTTCAGCCCTAACTAGGTGCTAACAATCTTCCCAGCTCTTACCTTGCAGGTTCTTTCATTGTTACTCTCTGAGAAAAATGTTTTCCAAGCCCTAAGTCTTTGCAGGCTTTTTTTCATTGCTCTACTTCTTTCCAGCCCTAACCAGGGGCTAACGCTGTTCCCAGTTCTTATCGGCTTGCAAGCTCTTTTATTGTTACTCTCTCAGAATAAGGTTTTTTTAAGGCCCTAACCAGGGGATAAAATAATGTGCTGAAGCTGACCAGACTAAGGATGCTAGCCTGATGAATACCTGGTAGACAGATTTCCCCCCCTAATTTCTTCCCAAAAAACTAAGGTACGTTTTATACTCCAGTGCATCTTATACTCTGAAAAACACTGTGTTGACATTATTATTATTATTATTATTATTATTATTATTATTATTGTTATTATTATTATTCTACAGGGTTCTTATTGGTTCTCCTTTGGCTGGTCAGCCCCAAAAGAAAACAGGTGATGTCTATAAATGCCCTGTAGGACAGGGTAATGGTTTGCCATGTGTAAAGTTAAATCTGCCAGGTAAGAAAATCAATGGTAAGAAATTGCAAATTGACCTACCCTAACAAAATCAAGTTAGAAGCCGAAACATGTTTAAATAAAAGGCCAGATATCTTTCAGAAACCTGAGGGTAGAACAAGAAGCAATGGGTGGAAACTAAACAAGGAGAGAAGCAGCTTAGGAATAAGGGAAAATTTCCTGACAGAACAATTAATCCAACACTACGTTTTGCTTCAAGCACAACAGTTTTAAAGAAGATGTTGGATAAACATTTGTCTGAAGTGGTGTAGGGCTTTCTGCCTAAGCAGGGGGTTGGATAGAAGACCTCCAAGGTCCCTTCAAACTCTGCTGTTGTTGTTGTTGTTATATAACAAACATCATAATCAAAGCTCACTCATTAAACAGGTTAAATGATAAAAAGAAATTAAATTATCTCGGCAAAAAGGAGGGTGCTATAAGAAAATATTTTATATAAATGGTACACAAGTAATTGTCGGCTTACAACCACAATTAGAATTGTATTTCTGACCATACACACATGACAGACCATTTTTTACAACATTTCCATGGCAAATCTGCGTTCATAACTCCAAATTCATTCTTCTAGCAAAAAAAAAATAAAATGCCAAGAACAGACAAAAAACAGCAAATCATGATCAAATGTGGATGTGCAATGGGTATTTTAGCTATATTTGCTCCTTCTCAGAATCTTTTCCAAAGGTCCCGAAACTTCCTCCAATGTCAATTATATAGTTTTCACTAACAGAGGAACTAGTGTGAGTTCTATTACACTGCCGTTCCCATAACCTTTATTGCCCACTGAAATATTATGTGTAAAGCTGATAATTGACTGGTCCAACAGTGAAACTATACAGAAAATGAAAAGTTTATTTGTCCCTAATTTTCAATTTTAAATGGATGCATATCTTCTGCTGTCACCCTGTTGCTATTTTGACATTCTCTTTGAGGTTCAAGAAAACTATGTGAAGCATTATCCCAGACAGAGATTCTGGGATGGAAGCCAAGTATTTGACTTGTATTTCATAGTTTTAAACAAGAGGGGACAGGGAGAAAAAAGGAAAAGAAGCCAAAAAGATCCATGTTTTACATACAAAGTTGGCATTTTAAATAGGCCATTATATGGTTTAATATCTTGTTTGCATATATTTATTTTTAATCTATCTATAGCCAACACTTCAATTCCCCAAGTTACAGAAGTAAAGGAGAACATGACTCTTGGGTCAACCTTAGTAACGAATCCCAAAGGAGGGTTTTTGGTGAGTAAATATCTCTTGAGGAAAATTAAAAAAAACAATATGCATATTTACCATAACCAATACTATAATATTTACCACGAAAGCTTTCACATATAGAACAGGAGTGGGTTCTACTTACCTTCCCTGCTGGTTTGCATTGCATTGGAATTGTGCGTTTTTCATGCACAGAGTTGCTTTCAGGAAGTGGAGAAAAGAGGACCAGTTCGAGGGTGTGGCCAGCCAGCATCACTGCTAGTTGGCAAATGGTGGCAAATTCCCGCTAACAGGACAGCCGAACTGGGCCGAACTGGCAGCAACCCACCAGTGATATAGAAGATTTTATAGAAGGAATACAGAACTAGATATTTTTGGATTAAAATTCCTATCACTCTGGAATATTAAACATGTTGATTTGGTCTGAAGAGGTTGGATTCTAACTACTTTTGGGAAATTATACACAATAATGGAAAGCTACTTTCTATCCACATAAGGAAGGCAAAATCACAAAACTACATCTCGCTTATTTTGACCATGTCATGCAGGGGAATTCCCTGAAGAAAGCAATTATGTGTAGAAATTATGAGCAAAAGGAAACCACACCACCAAAGAACATACTGGCTGGACACCATCAAGGCTGATACCAGCCAGAGCATTGAACAACTCAAGGATATAGAAGATGTGCAGGATTAGAAGATGTTGAAAGACCTGGCTCATACAATCACCAAATGTTGAACTGAAATGAATAGATAATATCGTCAGGAGCCATGGTGGTGCAGTGGTTAGAGTGCTGTATTGCAGACTATGTCTGCTGCCTGACAGCTGCCTGCAATTTGGCAGTTCAAATCTTACCAGGCTCAAGGTTGACTCAGCCTTCCATCGTTCCAAGATGGATAAAATGAGAACCCAGATTGTTGGGGACAAAATGCTGACTCTGTAAAACCACTTAGAGAGGACTGTAAAAAGCACCATGAAGCAGTATATAAGCCTAAGTGCTATTGCTATCATCCATGTAAGACACTAGATGCAGCAATGATTCTACACATGGCACTAAGGAGAGCCAATTTCAGTCAGTGGTGCCATCTTTTTCCCATTCCTTCTAATACTTCTTATGGTATGCTTAGTGATGCTCTAAAGCAGTGTTTCTCTGCCTTGCAACATGAAGACATGTGGATTTCAACTCCCAAAATTACCAGCCAGCATGAACTTTGGGGGTTTGGAAAAGAAACCACAGAGCCTGGTAGTGCATTCCATGCATTGAAAACTCTATTACTGAAGTTGTATTTTCTGCAATCGAATTTGTAGCGGTTTACCATAAGTTTGTATCTATTATGTGCTCTTGTATTATTGTGGTTAAAGCTGAAGTATTCATTGTCAGGAAGGACATTGATTTGATTGATTCAGGAAGTAGATGATTTTTTGTACTGACTTAAGTCTGACCAAAGACAGTGAAGTTCTAAGTTGTCTAGATCCAACATTTCAAGTCTGGTGGCATAAGACATTCTGTTATGAGCAGAGGAGTGGAGGACACTTCTTATGAAATATCTCTCGACTGGTTAATGTCCAATATGTTATGTGGGTTCCAGACAGATGAGTTGTATTCAAGAATTGGTTTAGCAAAGTTTTTGTATGCCTTTGTTAGAAGGTCAATATTCCCACAGTAGAAGCTATGTAAGATTAGGTTAACAACTCTTAATGCTTTATGGCAATGCTGTTACAGTGAGCTCTGGCACTTAGATCATTTGAGATGAGTACTCCAAAGTCTTTGATAGAGTAGGTGTTGTCTACTAGATCGTATCTCCCTACCTTGTACTTTGTGTTCTGAACTTAAAAAAAACCTTAGGATTTCAGGAAGCATTTTTCCAACCATTAGAATTACTGGAAACTGAATATCAAAGTAGTTACTATAACTATACAATATGGTGAATTATTTAAACAGTAAAAATTATTATTTTTCTCTTTATCGTAGGCATGTGGACCTCTTTATGCTTATAAATGTGGACATTCCTATTACACAACAGGCATCTGTTCCAATG
This sequence comes from Erythrolamprus reginae, assembly GCF_031021105.1. Taxonomy (NCBI): domain Eukaryota; kingdom Metazoa; phylum Chordata; class Lepidosauria; order Squamata; family Dipsadidae; genus Erythrolamprus; species Erythrolamprus reginae. The sequence goes on along the minus strand of NC_091951.1, from coordinate 325,690,295 downwards.
TTAGTTCCAATTTTGAGGTTTTAAATTCCTTTTCTCCATTGCGAGGTATGCATATAAAAATTGTTCTTGTATCTGTTGAACGTGGGTAGAGCTTGAAAAAATCTAATACGTACACAGTTATGTCAGAAACCTAAACTAATTCTCAAGGCAACTGGTATGACCAAGTTAGGTAAATATTATCTTAGTTTGTATATTACCTAAATGCTTATTGCTTCTGGAATTTATTTTTAACATAAACAGGTTCCTAGCATTAGTCACAAGTGAAAATAATCTCCAGGACATCATTGAAAGCTAAATGCCTCTTTAATTCAAAAAGACAAAATACAGGGGGTGGACAAAAAACTGGAAACCCTTGACTTTTTGGCATCATAATGTTTAAACATGTTCAAATCAATCAAAACTTGACATATTTTAATGTTTTTTTAATTCTGTTGTTTGATATGTTTTTTTAAACTACCTTTTTTTTTTACAGCAATTTAAGGAAATTGGTTATAGCCTTCTAGAAATGGCAGACGTCTCAGTCTTTCAAAGAGGCCAAATTGTTGGTACTCAAATGGCAGGTGCTAGTGTAACAGAAAGTGCCCGAATGTTTGGCGTTTCAAGAGGTAATGTCTCAAAAGTAATGACTACTTTTGAAAGAGAAGGGAAAACGTCCTCAACCAAGCACAGGTCTGGTCGAAAGTTGAAGTTGTCTGAGAGAGACCGTCGGACTCTAAAGCAAATTGTTAGAGCGGATCGCAAGACCACAGCTCCTAAAATCACTGCAGAACTCAATAGACACGTACAGAACCCAATTTCCACAAAAACTGTTCAAAGGGAGCTTCACAAATCTGGATTCCAAATCTGGATTTTCAAGGTGTTTCTATTTTTTTGTCCACCCCGTGTACTTGTCCTTGTATTGGTTTGTGAGACATAAAGCTTTGTGCTTATTCCCAGAAGCAGAAAGGAAATAGTTTAATCATATTAAAACATTATTCTCAAAACCACTTTATGAAGCCTTTTTTGGAAGATATGATTGCTACTCTACCATGTTCTTTCTTCTTCCTTTATTTAAGTTGCTCCTTTGTTGAAGACAATTAAAATAAATGCTCTTTAGTTTTGCTCTTCTATTCAAGGCCACTGCAGTTGTTCCTTTTTTTATATAGACAAGTGATGCTATACAGTACAACCAATCAGTAATGTAACTAAAGAGCCTGCAAACTATTCATGTAATTAGACTTCAAGAGTCCTAAATATTGCATATCTATTATTTTTTTTAAGATGATCACTATAATGTGTGGCAAGTTGCACGAAGAACTTATTTCTGTAATTATGCATTCTAAAATGGCTAGCAGTGGTCACAAAACACATATCAAAGAGACATTTGAAGTACAATATGTCTTAAGTAGAATGTCTGTTCTGCAATCTGAAATAAAACTGTATACATTTTAGAATCACATTAAACATAGTTATGAATAACTTAAGCTATATGCCATTTCAGATCACCAGTGCAGGACTTCTCAAGATGCTAAAAGCATCTGAGAACTTCCAGATTGGATCAATAGCTTGATCTCCTGCACTGATGAGTTAGCACCATCCAGTTACAACAGGCTCCAGAATCATAGAACCATTATATCAGATCAAGCAGTGAGTCCAACATTTGCTCAAAATAGGCTGAGTCCCAGGTTGGGTAGAGAAAGAGAATGAGTGGTCCAAAATAGGCCAATTAATTCTATGATACCATGGAAGATGAACCTCCATTTCCGTTCATCGAACAGAACTTCATTATGCACATTATCCAGAGGCACTGATTCACATTAAAGCAACTCAAAATCTTCATCCTTCATCTTCTGCTTGGCTGTGTTTCGTTCTGTAGGTTGTCCAATGAATAAACGATATTAATTTAATTTAATTTAATTTAATTTAATTTAATTGACTTACATGCCACCCAATCCCATGGCACTTTAGATAAATAGATATTAGTGCAATGGAATGCAGAAACGCAAAGCACTTCATCTTTCCTATAATTAGTATCTGAGATACATTATATCTGTTTTGGCTCACTTAAAAGTAATTTATTTTGAAATTAAAGGAACAGCAAGAAAAATCACTGTATGCTTTGAACATTTCCTTATTTTATGTTTCCTGTTGTAGAATGCAAGTCCCAACTGGATATTGTCTTTGTTCTTGATGGATCTAACAGCATTTTTGAATGGAAAGATGTTACCAATTTTTTGAAACGAATACTGCAAAATATGAGTATAGGACCCCACGATACACAGGTACACTAAGGCAATATTTGATTTGATACGATCTGTAGCATAGCTATATAATCAAGGATAGCTACGTTACTTTTCTAATTTACCAATCCTGGACAGTGGTTCTACATCAGAGGAGAAATCTTTTATAGTTTCTTACACAGGTCAGTTAATGCATAGATATGAAAGTAAAGGGTTAAGAGTACCATATCACCTAGAAATAACTGTATTACAAATAATCATCTTGTCAGAGATTGAGTAAAATGTTGATCTGAGACATCAACAGAAGAAGGAGTCACTTTGCATAACCTCTTCATGCATTGTGCAAAAGTAAGAAACATTTATCGTTCAAATAAAGAAGATGTGAACCCTATTGCAAATGAACAAAGTCCCTCTTTGATGGAGATAGGCAGTTTAGAAATAGAAAAAATTCTAATACAATTCTAATAAATTATTATTATTATTATTATTATTATTATAATTATTATAAAAGGAAGGGGAGGGGAGGAGAAGGAGTGAAGGAGGAAGGAAGGAAGGAAGGAAGGAGGGAGGGAGGAAAAAAGGAAGGAAGAGAAAGAAAGAGAGAGAGAGAGACAAAGAAAGAAAGAAGGAAAGAAAGAAAGAAAGAAAGAAAGAAAGAAAGAAAGAAAGAAAGAATGAATTTGGATACCAAAGACACATGCATAAAACACAGTCATGGCAATGAAAGTACCATGTGTTAAATGCTATGGTTTTGGGGGAAATCATATTGTTATCTACAAGCATAGAGAGAAACTCCTCCTTACGCTTATTTCATTGCTTTATCTATGGCCTGTGCAAACCTATAAAATGTTACAGTAGTCCCTCACCTATCGCTGGTGTTACGTTCCAGACCTGGCCGCGATAGGTGAAATCCGCGATGGGGAATTTATCGACTGATAGTACTTATTTAAGTATTTATATTGTAATTGTTTGGTAAGTTTTCATTGTTTTAAGTGTTTATAAACCCTTCCCACACAGTATTTATTTTAGATACAGTATTTAAATACAGTATTTACAATTTTAGATTTTTTTTTTTAAACCTGCCGATCGAGTTCGGCGGGCTGTTTAAATCTGCTGATCGACTTCCTCAGAAACCCGCGATGAAGTGAAGCCACAGTAGGTGAAGCGCGGTATAGCGAGGGACTACTGTAAATCATATTTGAAGTAATATAGGCCATTACCTCCCTCCATAATGTTTTCCCCTACTGCCCAATGTAGCTTCCAGACCTGCTGTTCCCTGAAAGTTTTCTTTCACGGTATGTATCAGAAGCAATTCTGCTACTGTAAGCATCCAAGGCAAATTACAGCCGCTCCAAGTCATCGGAGAGGGGCGGCATACAAATCTAATTAATAATAATAATAATAATAATAATAATAATAATAATAATAATAATATGATCCACTGGAACTTGTGCCGGAACTACCATTTACCAGTGGCAAAGAACTGGTGGGATCATAAGCCCGAAAAAGTGGTCAAAAATGAGCAAGCAAAACTACTGGGGGACTTCCGACTTCAGACTGACTGAATTCTGAAGCATAACACACCAGACATCCTGATTGTGGAGAAAAAGAAAGTATGGATCATTGACATCACAATCCCAGGGGACAGCAGAATTGAGGAGAAGCAGCTAGAGAAATTAGTGAAATACGAAGATCTAAAAATCGAGCTGCAACAACTCTGGCATAAGCCAGTGAAAGTGGTCCCAGTGGTACTTGGCATGCTGGGTGCAGTGCCAAAGGATCTCAGCGGATATTTGAAAACCATCAGAATTGACAAAATCTCCATCTGTCAATTGCAAAAGGCCACTTTACTGGGATCGGCAAACATAATTCGCCACTACATCACGCAGTCCTAGATGCTTGGAAAGCGCCCAACTGGTGATGAAATACGAAATCTGGCATAGTGATCTCATTTTCTGTGTTGTTGACATAAGAATAAGAATAAGAATAAGAATAAGAATAAGAATAAGAATGCAAGGCAAATCACATTTTTCCAGGTGGTGTCACCTGCTGAGACACTTTAATAGTTTCAAGAGACTTTTCAAATTCCCAACCCATGAGCCAGGGGTCCCCAAACTTGGCAACTTTAAGATTTGTGGACTTCAACTCCCAGCATAGCTGCCTGGAGAAATCTGGGAGTTGATGTCCACAAGTCTTAAAGTTGCCAAGTTTGAAGTCCTCTGCCATGGACTGATAGGCAATTTGCTTGGTAGGTGCTCTTTGTACGCTTCCCATTCTTCTTCTGACAGTTGCACTTTGTACTATAAAACTGGATGGAGACAATGGCACAATGATAATGTGCTTCTGCCTGTAGCTGCCTGCAGTAGGAGTTGGGTGATTAAGAATTATGTGTGGTAAAAGCAGAAGAGAGAAAATCAAGAATGAGTAGGCAATCACTAAACATACTGTACTGTACGTCCGATATTTAAGACAAAGACAGAAAATGGATAGTTTAACGGAAAAAATAAAAAATATAGATGAACAAGAGTATACTAATTGTTGGGGTAGGTTTCACGATTGGATGAAAAAAAGGGGGGGGAAGCAAAATTAGAGTTAATGAATGTTAGATAATTTGGAGAGTAAATGTCAGGGGATTGGTCACAAAAGGAAAACAAAGAAAAAGATATACCAGAATAAGATATTTGCTAAGACTTGATGTATATATAAATACAATCAGTGTAATAGGAAATAAGCACTGTTAGAATTGTATTACAGGCACCTCACAATTTTTCCAACTTTTATTTTAATGTGGATTTTTTGTGTGTTTTGTTGTTTGTATTTTGTGTAGTAAATAGTTTATTTTTAATTTAAAAAAAAAGAATAAGTGGGCGATAAAAAGCATATCATCCTTTGGGATAAAATAAGTCCATTGAGATAACTTGATCATAAATACAGAGTGGATTAGGGCTAAGACATAAAAGAACTATATTAACTGAGAGGAAGAGGAAGACCAAGAAAATCTATAAGATCTTAGAAACAGAGAGGTGAGAAGTTTAAAAAACAAAAAACAATGAATCAGCATTAGGATGTACTAAAAGCAAGGATGGATTGCAAGAATAAAAATATATAGTGAATCAGGGAGTTGTAAACTAGATGTACATATTTCCTTTTGTTTTCTCCTGTCTCATAGCTTTTTTTCCTTGTACAAAGGTATTTTTACATAATATGGCTTACCTTGAAAGAAATAGCATGATGGGAATATAGAGTATGTGTATATGGAAGGTAGGACATAGAGAAAAAATGTAGTTAAAGAATACTTGAAAGATTGTACTGAAATATCTTGAAGCTAGGATTCGTATAGAATGACAAAAAAACATTTATATGGTTACCCATAATTGTGTCTTGATGTCCAGCCATAAAAAAACTTTTAAATAAGTAAGTAACATACATCAATTTATATAGAGAGAATGCATGTAAGAACTGAACTCCACTTTAAAGTTAGTATATACGAGAGCAATAAACTATTTGTAGAAAAGCATCAGAGATAAACTAACTGAACTATTGAAAAGAAACAACTAAAGTACAAACAGCTGTATGCCAACAAATGCGAAACAACACCATAGGACACAGATTGAAAAAATGATGTTTATTAACATACTGTCAAAATATTACACTCATTCCTTACATAAACAAAGGTTTGCTTAAGATCTTACAAAGAAGAATAAAGCCATAGATGGTCAGAAAAATGTCAAATGAGGAGGAAGGTTTCAAAAAAGGAACAGGAATAAATGATCAGATAGCTAATACAAAATGTTATTGGAGAGAGCATTTAAGGTTATAAGAGACCAGATCACACTAGAACTTCTCATTATTATTTTGAAGAATTTTTACAATGAACAAAGTAAGGACAAAACTAAGAGAAACAGAATAAACAGACAAGGATACACAGCGTTCCCATATCTGCTTAGCTTTTACAATGAATGTATTCAATAATGGCACTTTCAGAATACATAAACGTATCATCAGAAATTTGAAGAACATTCTTCTTTTACTCATTTTTGTAAAATGCATATTCTGTTTTACTCAATACTGAAACTTTGTAAGTCATTCCTATATAATGTTTATAAGCGGTTTGCAAAAAAATGAAAAATGAACAACCAAGCTATAATAAAGTACAGGCTGGAATGGTAGAAAATAGACTGATAGAATTTCACTAATACAGTACTCACATCCCATATTATATATAGAACAACCTCCTTCCCAACTTAGGAAAAATACTTTAATAGTTTACATATAAGCATCTCAGTTTCCAAAAGCTTTGGTGTATCAAGTTAAGTTGTATCAAAGACAGCGAGTAAACAAAGATGTTTGTACTAAAAGGAATGAGCTATAAAACCGACCGAGAAGCACATCTGAAAACTGAAAGCTAGAATGTAAACTGATCCAGCTATAAAATAATATGTCTACATAGATTGTATTTAATGTTCAGTCTTTTAATAATATGACAGTTTTAATAATGGAAGAATAAGAGGTAAATATAACAAGTCAGAGGATATTAGCTCTCAATGGCTGGACTAGCAGCATATAAAGAGCCGGGGTGGCACAGCAGGTAGAGTGCTATATTGCAGGCCACTGAAGCTGACTGTAGATCTGTAGGTTAGTGGTTCAAATTTAATTACCGGCTCAAGGTTGACTCAGTCTTCCAAGGTGGGAGAAGCTATGAATGGGCAGAATTCCCAAGAGGAAGGGGGCCCAAGCTCCTAGCCCTTCATGGCACTGGACCAGAATATCTCCAAGACTGCCTGCTGCCGCACGAATCCCAGCGACCGATTAGGTCCCACAGAGTGGGCCTTCTCTGGGTCCCGTCAACTAAACAATGTCGGTTGGCGGGCCCCAGGGGAAGAGCCTTCTCTGTGGCGGCCCCGACCCTCTGCAACCAGCTCCCCCCGGAGATTAGAACTGCCCCTACTCTCCTTGCCTTTCATAAGCTCCTTAAGACCCACCTGTGTCGTCAGGCATGGGGAAACTGAGACATCTCCCCCGGGCATATACAATTTATGAATGGTATGTGTGTATGTATGTGTGTTTAGAAAATTGGGTTTTTAAAATGTTTTTAGTAGAAATTTAGATTTGTTGTAAAAAAATTTTTTTCACTTTGTTGTGAGCCGCCCCGAGTCTGTGGAGAGGGGTGGCATACAAATCTAAATAAATAAATAAAAAAATAAAAAAAATAAATAGGCCCAGGAGTGTCTGCAGCTCAGAGATCATCTGGACAAAACCAGAGTTCGTGCCAATGAGTACAGAAGGGCCCGGCCTCACTATTTACAAGTAATAAACCAAGGCATGCTGGTTTTGAGGCCTAGCCAGAGAGAAATAGCCTGAGGGTCTCACAGCCTACTCCAAGACCACACGGTAGACTTAATGGCATCAAGCCACTCGCAAGTGCCGGAATTACTGGGTGCTAAGGGCTGTCGTGCCAAGAAAAAATGCTCCATGGATTGTGGGGGCAATATGCTGGCTCTGTTAATAAGTGCTATTGCTAACATGTTGTAAGCCACCCTGAGTCTAAGGAGAAGGGCGGCATCAAAATTGAATAAATAAATAAATATTCAAAATATCAGTGCAGATATTTAAAATATACCAGTGGAACACTGCTTAGTTCACATTTATACCAGAACTTTTCATAAAATTAAGCAAAATGAAGAAAAGAGTATTTGAAAAATACACTATTATTTTGTTACATATCATCTGTCTTTTATAAAATAAATTGATTAACAGTTATAGGAATCCCACTATAGTGGTGATGTCTATAGACAGAAGTACTCAAAAATCAAACTGACTACCAATTTTTATTATTACTACAAAGTAGTAGAACAGCTCAATATGCAACAGATCGTGTGCAAGCTGCAGGTCAATCAGAAGTGAAATAAAAAGCCAACAAATTTCCAGAATATAACTTTGATTATTTTGATTTCCATCATTTTCAAGGAGAACACCAGGAATCACTTTGAAGTTCCAAATGAATTTATGGAAATTGCAGGAACTGTAGAATGAAATCAAACACATTGTTAAAGTTGAGTGTGGAAAGAGACTGTCAAAACTAAGAAATGGAAGAAAGAACTGTGTCATTAATATGTTGGAAGGCTATAGGAATTGAAAGATATTTGCAGAGTAGAAGAATCAGTAGAAGATCCAATAAAGCTATGCAGCAAATCAGTAGACTAGCCAATATATTGAAGGTATCTACATATTGATGTCAAAGAAAGGCGATTTAACAAATTATGCAGTCTATTGTATGTAGTTTCACACATTAACAAAATAATCATCCAATGCAGATTAGAGTCCTACATAGAAATGGTAGATGTTTCATCTGCCTTAGAAAAAAACAAGCAAGATACATTATTGCTAATGCCATTAGATAATTGAGAAAGTCATCAAAATGCGCTTCATTGATTTTGGAAAGACCTTCAGTTGAATTGATTGATTTTAGCTGTGAAATATTTTGAAGAACATGAGAATTTCAGAAGTTCTTATAGGTTTATAGGTTTTGTGTTCCCAGAAATCAGTACAAAAATAACAAGATACAGGTGGCCATAGAACATGGTGAAAAATGGCTCCAAGTCTGCCAAAAAGTGAGAAGATTGTATATGATCTATTTAGATGTTCCAGGTGGCAAGAAGAGTCAAGTTTGTATAACTGAACTCTGTCCAACAACCTAATGCTTATTCTTAGTAAACCACATTTCTAGTTTACCCTTTAAAACAAAAAAAGCACTCATTTTGTGGGTGGTCTTCTGTCTATAACTGAAAGGTTAATTCTTCAATTTCCGCCTTGAGAGTGATGGCATCATTGTGAAAATTTCCTCAGCAGATGATTTTGTATTCCAGGTTGGGATCGTTCAATATGGTGAAAATGTAACCCACGAATTTTATCTCAATTCATATTCAACCACCGAAGAAGTGCTTGTAGCAGCAGGCAAAATTAAACAGAGAGAAGGATTTGAGACCATGACAGCTCTTGGCATTGAGACAGCAAGGTAGGTGCCTTACAGCCTTATAAACTATCAACCTATATAAAGAACTATAGAGAAGACTCCTGCGAGTCCCTTGGACGGCAAACAGTGAAGGACTGCTACCTGAATGGGTAGGAGCTCCGTTCCGGTCACGATTTTGAGAATGCATGTGCAGCTATGCACTCCCGATACATGCACACTCACCCCCAAATGAGATTTTACTTCTGTGCATGCACAGAAAGCGAAATCTCATGTGAAGACGCTTGTGTAAGTGAGATTTTGATGATTTCAGTGATTTTTTTGCTTCTGTGCATGCGCGGAAGCAAAAATAACGGCAAAAATTGCCGAAATCTCGATTGCGTGAGCATCTTCCCATGAGATTTTACTTGCAGCGCATATACAGAAGTGAAATCTCATGCTGACGGACAAGGTGTGCTCCTGTCGGGAGCGCCCCCTCCCCACAACGGCATCAGAGGGCACACCGGTAGCTGAAGATGGCAGGACTTCCCTGACTGCAAGGTGAACAAACTGGTCAGTCCTAGAGGAGATCAACCCTGACTGCTCTTTAGAAGGTCAGATCGTGAAGATAAAACTCAAATACAGTGGTACCTCTACCTAAGAATGCCTCTACTTAAGAACTTTTTTAGATAAGAACCGGGTGTTCAAGATTTTTTGGCCTCTTCTTAAGAACCATTTTCTACTTAAGAACCCAAGTCTGGGAAAATTTCCCAGGAAATTTGAGAGCGTCACAAAGGCCTGGCCAGCTTCCTGCCATTCCCCCTGGGTTTCTCTCTCTGGCGCACTGTATGGGAGGCAGCCTCGCGCCGGGTGTATGGGAGGCGCATGCTCCTCCTTGCCGCCTCAGAGACCCTCTTTTTTTTTTTAAGCCTTAAAGTTTTGTATTTTTTTGATTCTCCTCACCTTACCTTCTTCCTTTGGCAGCGACTGTCTCTTCCTCCTCTTCTTCCAACTCCTCCTCCCACCCAAATTCCGAGCTTTTATTTCTTTCCTAATGGGTTTGCACGCATTATTTGCTTTTACATTGATTCCTATGGGAAAAATTGCTTCTAGTTACAAATTTTTCTACTTAAGAACCTGGTCACGGAACGAATTAAGTTCTTAAGTAGAGGTACCACTTTACTTTGGCCAACAAATGAGAAGGCAGTACTCCCTGAAAGAGAGCCTAATTCTGGGAACAATTGAGGGCAAATGAAGGGCATGACAGAGAATGAGGTAGCTGGATGAAGTCACTGAAGAAGTTGGTGTGAGTTTAAATGGACTCCAGAGGATGGTAGAGAACAGGAAGGTCTGGAGGAACATTGCCCATGGGGTCACGATGGGTCGGACATGACTTCGCAACTAACAAAATCTTCCACAGGCTTGCCCATTTAAGAATAGAAAGGGAGCCCTGAAAATTCAAAACAAAGGCCTATAGCAGTGATGGCAAACCTTTTTTGGTTCATCTGCCAAAAGGGTGTGTCTGTGCGCGCTAGCACGCGTGTACGTGCCAACACCCATTTCCTTCCCTCATGCATGCACACAACCCCTCTGTGCTGCCCTTTCGCACAACCCTCACCCCCATGCATGTACACAGGCCTCACTGAAGCCTGGGACTGGGAAAAACAGCCAAATGGGGGGGGGGGGAGTTTGGAAAAAAGGACTTCCGGTTTGCCCATTGGGCCGTTTTCGCACTCTGGGGCTTTAGGAATCTAACCTCAAGCCTCCAGAGGACAGAAAGGCCTTCCCAAGGCTGAAAATCAGTTTGACAGTGTGCTTCTGCATGCTGAAGCTGGCATAAGGCAAGACCTCACATGCCATCCAATTTGGCTCCATGTGCTACCTGTGGCACGCGTGCCATAGGTTCACCATCACTGGTCTATAGAGTCATTCACTATGCCATTTTTAAAATTTTTCCTACTGATGTTGATATTTATGTTTTGTCCTTGACTACAGACTGCAGATTTACAGGTTTTCACCTCTCTTTCTAGAAATGAAGCATTTACACAAAATCGTGGGGCCCGCCAAGGGGTACAAAAAGTTATGGTAGTTGTGACTGATGGAGAATCTCATGACAATTACCGATTACAAAAAGTGATTGATGATTGTGAAAAAGACAATATACAGAGATTTTCTATTGCTGTAAGTGATGTTTGGTAGAAAAATTGCACTTTATATCCAGAAATGATTCTTCCCCTTTCTTTTAATTTGTCTTGAAGAAAGATTATTTTTTTGATAACTTAGAACTCTTTCAATATTAGCTATATGCTAATTTTTATTCATTACTCATTGGGTCCATGTTTCTCTGTAAAGTACATGTTGATTCTATTTTTAATGTTAATGGTGTGTTCTTCCATTTTTCTTTGACTGCTAAGGATAAACAATTGAAAATTGTTGCCGCAAGATCATCCAGATCATTGTTTCACAGAAGTATTTTTAATTAGATGTACCATATATCCCACTTTTTCTATAGTAGCTCAAGATACATATACAGTGGTACCTCTACTTACTAAATTAATTCATTCTGTGACCAGGTTCTTAAGTAGAAAAGTTTGTAAGAAGATGTAATTTTTCCCATAGGAATCAAGGTAAAAGCAAATAATGCGTGCGATTGGGGAAACCACAGGGAGGGTGGAGGCCCTGTTTCCTCCAAGGAGATTCCTAGAGAGGCCCCACGGAGGCTTCTCCCCACCTTTTCCAGCCCTGTTTCCTTCCAGGAGATTCCTAGAGAGGCCTCACAGAGGCTTCTCCCCACCTTTTCTGGCCCTGTTTCCTCCCAGGATATTTCTAGAGAGGCCCCATGGAGGCTTTTCCTGTTGCAGTTTTGGAGGCTTGGGTTTGTAAGTGGAAAATGGTTCTTGAGAAGAGGCAAAAAAATCTTGAACACCCGGTTCTTATCTAGAAAAGTTCGTAAGTAGGTAGGTCATTTGTAGGTAGAGGTACCACTGTATGTATGTATCTTGAATATATAGTGGACATTCTCCTATTTCCCAATTAACAGCAATTCTTTAATATAAGCCGGACTAAGAGAAAGCAACTTGTCCATAGTCATGTTATGTGTTTCCATGGGTCTGGGTAAATTAGAATCTCAATCTTTCCAGTCTAAAAATTTAATACTTACTTTGGGGAGAATTTTGAGTCTTATAACTTAACACAAAGATTGCAGGTTAGGGAAGGTCATCCTAGATTGTTCTTATGGTGGGAAAGATATTCATACATGCTTGGTCCATACAATGGTGGGCTCCTATGGTCCTAGGGTACAGTCAGGTACGCAGTACTGGTAGCAAAATTTTGGTTGGGTAAACAGTACCAGAAGTTGTTGGCATGTCTTGGTAGGCTATGAGACATTTGACATCACCAAGCAGAGAATTTTAACAGAGCGTGGATGTGTGATAAAGCCAAGACACAGACTTAGTTAAGTAAGTATTATTTACATATAAACAAAACATAGAAACAATCCAGAATAAGCACGAAGCAAATACAGGATAATAAGCACTGAGCAATTACAAAGCAAATAGCACTGAGCAAATAGCACTGAGCAATTACAAGATTAGAGCACAAAGCAAAATACAATATAGATAATAAGCACGAAGCTAATACAAGAAGATAATAAGCACTGAGTTTATACAAGAAGATACGCACACGAAGCGTAAACACAATTTCCCCTCTCTCAGGCAAAGTGAAAAGGAAATGACTGAGCAGAATAATGAGCTTTTATAGCTTCAATGAGGAAGTGATGAAACAGCCTTGAATATTAACTCTTCAAGTACAAGTTAACTCTTTAAGTGCACATTAACCCTTTAAGTACAAGTTTGGTACAAGTGTACAATATGCAGTTTACAATGGCTATTATTATTATTATTATTATTATTATTATTATTATTATTATTATTATTATTATTATTATTATTATTAGAAACATAGAAACATAGAAGACTGACGGCAGAAAAAGACCCCATGGTCCATCTAGTCTGCCCTTTTACTATTTCCTGTATTTTATCTTACAATGGATATATGTTTATCCCAGGCATGTTTAAATTCGGTTACTGTGGATTTACCAACCACGTCTGCTGGAAGTTTGTTCCAAGGATCTACTACTCTTTCAGTAAAATAATACTTTCTCATGTTGCCTTTGATCTTTCCCCCAACTAACTTCAGATTGTGTCCCCTTGTTCTTGTGTTCAGTTTCCTGTTAAAAACACTTCCCTCCTGAACCCTATTTAACCCTTTAACATATTTAAATGTTTCGATCATGTCCCCCCTATTCCTTCTGTCTTCCAGACTATACAGATTGAGTTCATTAAGTCTTTCCTGATACGTTTTATACTTCAGACCTTCCACCATTCTTGTAGCCCGTCTTTGGACCCGTTCAATTTTGTCAATATCTTTTTGTAGGTGAGGTCTCCAGAACTGAACACAGTACTCCAAATGTGGTCTCACCAGCGCTCTATATAAGGGGATCACAATCTCCCTCTTCCTGCTTGTTATACCTCTAGCTATGCAGCCAAGCATCCTACTTGCCTTTCCTACTGCCCGACCACACTGCTCAGCCATTTTGAGACTGTCAGAAATAGTGACAGGGGATATTCCAGTCAACATCAGGCATGTTGAAATCACCCATAACCACAATATCTCCCTTTACTGCCATTAGGGTAATCTCATCCACCATCTTGTTGTCATGTTCCTCAGATTGCCCTGGAGGCCTATAGATCACCCCAATTCTAATGACAGAACCGTCTTTATTTTGCATGCAAATCCAGAGGGTCTCCAGATCTTTACATGTATTTTGAATTAGTATTGTTTTTAGACTTTCTTTAACATAAATGGCTACTCCACCTCCCCTTCTCTCTATTCTATCCTTCCTATACAGTGTATATCCTGGTATGGATATTTCCCATTCATTGGAATCCTTAAACCATGTCTCAGTTATGGCAACCAGATCCAAATTATCTCTAGATATTATGGCCATTAACTCACAGAGCTTGTTGCTCAAGCTTCGAGCATTCGTGCACATTACCCGAAGAACATTATTTTCATTATTAGTTTGCCCCTTATCATCAACAACTACATCTATTTTATTTTCAGCTCCCTTTTCATAAGCTTCCAGAAACTGATGTATCCTCATTGGTCGGGGACAGAAATCCTCCACATCTGGTACATCTCTGTCCCCTTTACCTAGTTTAAATGCCTGTCCAAAAAAGCTCTGAATTCCTCACCGAGCACCTGGGTACCTCTGTATGATGGATGCAAACCATCCCTCTTAAACAACTCCCTATTAGACCATCTACTGACATCATGACTTACATAACCAAAACCTTCAGCTTTACACCACTGCCTTAACCTTATTATTATTATTATTATTATTATTATTATTATTTAGATTTGTATGCCGCCCCTCTCCGCGGACTCGGGGCGGCTCACAGCAATCCCTAACAACCATGTACCCTGTACTAACAGTAGTAAAATTTTGATTTTTTTTTTTTGTCTTTTATTCCCTTCTGGGCTCTGGGTATGTTTTTCCTATTGCAGTAAATGAGGTTGAATGTGTATAATTTTAGAAGAGTTCTGTGTGCATGTGTGTACATACACTTTATATAGTAGGTAATCAGGGATGTGCTACTGCCTGGACGGGGGGTGGGAACGCAGTGGGGTAGCGAAAATGGAGCTCCACCCCAGAGCACCCAATTTGCACTGAAAGATATTGAAACAAAATGCATAAACCACGCCCACAGTGTAGTAGTAAAAATGTTGGTAGCCCATCACTGGGTCCAATTCCTGCATATATAGTGGAATGCCGAGCAATCTCTGTATTATTACTTTTATTTCATGTTGCATTATTTTTGGAAAACATTTTTTGAAAACTACAATCAATGCTGTTAGTCAACCACTGCATTTATTCTAGAGACTGAAGTCTCTGACAGAATTGCTGGTTTTTTTCCTCTGCATGCAACAGATTCTTGGCTCCTATAACAGAGGGAATCGAAACCCTGAGAAATTAATAGAGGAAATCAAATCCATTGCAAGCAAGCCAACTGAAAAGCATTTCTTTAATGTCTCAAATGAAGTAGCTCTCCTTACAATTGTGGAAGCTCTTGGAGAAAGAATATTTGCCTTGGAAGGTATGTATTGGGTTTTTTCTTCTCCATTTCTGTTTTGTTGGGAGGGGTTTGTTGTTGTAAGCAAATAATAATGGCTGCATTAGCACTATTGCATTAGTGCAATAGACTAACAATCCTGGGCCTAGAAAGCCTAGAACTACGGTGCCTAAAACACAATTTGAGTATTGCCCACAAGATCATATGCTGCAACGTCCTCCCGGTCAATGATTACTTCAGCTTCAACCACAACAACACAAGAGCACGGAACAGATTCAAACTTAATACGAACCGCTCCAAACTTGACTGTTAAAAATATGATTTCAACAGTCGAGTTATCGAAGCGTGGAACTCATTACCGGACTCAATTGTGTCAACCCCTAACCCCCAACATTTCTCCCTTAGACTCTCCAAGTTCCAAGAGGCCAGTAAGGGGCGTACATAAGTGCACTGGTGTGCCTTTCGTCCCCTGTCCAATTGTCTTTCCTTTCTCTCACTTATCATATATATTTTCTTTCTTTCATATATCCTCTCCTCTAAGTTCACTTTACTCTTATATATATTACTACATGTCTATTTTTCTTCCTATGTATTTGTGTATTGGACAAATGAATAAATAAATAAATAAAAATTTATAGAATAATCCGAATTCAAAATCCATTGTTTAGAGGAGTTAAGATTGGAGTGTAGAAGTACTTTATTACTGAAAGTTCTGGGAAGTGTATCATTGTGTTGGTAATTTTAATTTGCGGCAGTTGCTCACTGAGCAGAATTAGCAAGTTAGAAGAAAAAAAAAAGCTTCTCCTTTTCTCCCAAAATTACAGCCTGAAAGTAGTGTCTAGTATTGAGCCAATGCTAGTTGTCTAGTTCACAAATGGATTCTTCACTGGGATGGTCTGTGTGACAATAGAAATGGTGATGCTACATGAGAAAGACCTTGAGAGGTCAGTGCTGGATTGCAATTCCTAGCGCTACCATTCAGAACTGTGAACTTGTGCAAGCAGCACTTTGGGGCATGTGCAGAACTTCTGCACGTGCGCAGATCCACTTTGATGATGTCCACTTGGGTGGGCGGAGCCTCCCACCCCAGTCACTACCCGTTTGCGCAAACCAGAGCGAACTGGTAGCAGCCCACCACTGGTTAAAGTAATCCTACCTAGGGAGCAGTCAATTAAGAAAGACAACTCTCGATTTTTCAAAAAAAATCAAGAAGAATCAGAATTTTATGAGGTTTGGCAAAAGGTATATATCTGGTGGGATACAAAGAAACAGAGATAACCTTATTTTTACACTATTTTAAATATATCTGTACCTAGCAGTTATATTGTATTAGACAGTGATTATTTACAATATAAAGACAGTGATTATTTACAATATAAAGATAAACTCTTTCTTTCCTCTTCTACCATTTCTCTTTTTTCTTCTTCATAGTTCATTTTAATATATATATATATAAGATATATAATCTTAAAATTTCTATATATTTTTAAATGTTTTAAATGTGTTTTTACTTATTATCTTACAATTGATATAGGTATTTTATAAACAATGATAGAGTTAGGTTTTTTTACTTTTTTACTTATTATAAATATAAAGATGACTTCTACTTTGAGAGGAGCGATTGTTGCTCCACTAAATATTACACATAATGTATGTTTTGTCTGTCTTTGCAATTTAATAAAAAAATATTTAAAAAAAGAAAAGAAAGACAACTCTCATTAATGAAGAGGATTTTAAAATCTGTGTAGATGAGTCTGCAAATTAAAATCTTGAACTAGTTGCCTGTTCTTGTCTTTCAGCTATGAAACCCATTCTTGTCCTCTGTGTATAGTACACCGTATGGCTGAAGCACAGATATTAAATCCTCTAGGGTTCATTCACATTTGGAGATTATAGGAGTTGCAGTCCTAATCAGGAAGGGTGCTATGCTAGGAAAGAATGAATCCTTCATCTTAAACTCTGTCCTCATGCCTTCTCATTGAGAACCACCTGCCTCTCAGATGGTGGCATTTTATTTTATTTATTTATTTTGTCAAGTACGTATTGGTAGTATACAAAGATATAACAATGTCTACATATATGATACTACTAAGAGAGAAACATTAGGACAGGGGATGGAAGGCATGCTGGTGCACTTATGCACGCCCCTTACTGACCTCTTAGGAATTGGGAGAGGTCAACAGTGGATAGTCTAAGGCAGTGTTTCCCAACCTTGGCAACTTGATGATATCTGGACTTCAACTCCCAGAATTCCCCAGCCAGCTTTTGCTGGCTGGGGAATTCTGGGAGTTGAAGTCCAAATATCTTCAAGTTGCCAAGGTTGGGAAACACTGGTCTAAGGGTAAAGTTTTGGAGGTTAGGTGATGATACTAAAGAATCAGGTAGTGAATTCCATGCATTAACTACCCAGTTACTAAAGTCATATTTCCTGCAGTCAAGTTTGCAGCACTTTACTTTAAGTTTGTATCTGTTGTGTGCTCGGGTGTTGTTGTGGTTGAAGCTGAAGTAGTCGTTGACAGGAAGGACTTTGTAGCAGATGATAGCTGAACCTGGATGATGTCCTTCCATGCACTTTCCATACTGCTCTGTGTCACAATTAGGGCCAAACTATACCATTTATATCTCAGATTCAAGTAAAAAATATGTAACATAAATGCCCCAATCATACCTATTCATACATGAGAACTGATGGACCTTACCTTACTTCCTCCCTCTGTCCCTCCCTTTGTCTGGAATCATAACTTTACAAAACTAAACTGATATCTTTTCACCCGACATTCTGAATTTGCTGTCACTCAAATTGTGACATGTTCCGTATTAGTCAATTTCCTACATTTGGTTGTCCTTAATCCTTTACAATCCCTATCCATATCCTGTCCTTCATTTATAAACTATCTTGGCAGCAAGGATATTGCTTCCGTTCTTCTCCACAGTGCTTAATGCACTACTAATGTTTTCAAATGTTAGGCAGCAATCCAAGTAATGTGTAAGTGATTACTATTCCCTAGCAAGGAAAACATCTGTGTATACTTCACGTTTTATATGTCCATCTTTTCTGAATAATCAAACTAAACTTCCTTATGAACAACACAACCATGTATGCCAGGAAGACAATAAATATAAAACTCACTCATTAAAAATATACGCATTGCCATTTTATTACTAATATTAGGTTAGGAACCTTATTCAAATGGTACGGGTTTTATGAAAACCACGTTTGTATCTAATGACTTCCGGTGTTGTAGTTAATCTCAGTTAGCAGATGTGTACAGTATTGCTTCTGTTTTATGCAAAAGTAATCACTCTTTTGCTTATAAATATGGGCTACATTCCAAGGAAGTTATATATGCACGAAAGGGAAAGAAGCACACGTAGGCTCAGTTTTCCTTGCAATTTCCGTACTGTGTGAAGAGGGAAAAAAATGCATGTTTAAATAAACTCTGGCACGATTTTTTTTAAGCAGTATGAAATAATGACATGGAAGTTCCCATACACTTTGGGGGGAATTGTATCAGTTTGCGTGATAAAAGATGCTCGATTAGAAAAGTTGAAACAGAATCAGGGAGGGATATACAAACCCAGTTTAAAATGAGTCTCATGAGACCTCTTCCCACACTACTACTATTATTATTATTATTATTATTATTATTATTATTATTATTATTATTATTATTTATTAGATTTGTATGCCGCCCTGCTCTGCAGACTTGGGGTGGCTCACAGCAATAACAAAAAACAATGTACAACAAATCTAATATTTAAAAATATCTAAAACCCCTTATTTAAAAACCACATACACCCAGCATGAGATTTCGGCATGCACAGAAGCAAAAAAAGTGGCAAAGCCCCAGCAAAATCTCATGGTCGCATGCATCCTGTTATAAACCGCTCCGAGTCTCCGAAGAGGGGCGGCATACAAATCTAATAAATGATAATAATAATAATCCTCATGTGAGATTTTGTTTTCTGCGGAGACACAGGAAGCAAATCTCATGCCAGGCATGCACGCCCAACCCCCACCCACGTGCCTGCAACCACTGCCTGCCTGCCCACGCCTGCCACCTACCCAGAAGCGTCCCGGCATACAAGATAAGTACAGCCCATCACTGCCCATACTACATCAATTCTTCGTGAACTGCACTGGCTTCCTATCAGTCTCCGGTCAAAATTCAAAGTGTTGATTATTATCTTTAAAGCCCTACATGACTCAGGGCTAGGGTATCTTCAAGACCACCTTCTACCCTACACCACCCAGAGACCGATAAGATCCCGCAGGGTTGGTCTTCGTCAGCTAAACAGTGTCACCTGGTGGGTCCACGGGGGAGAGCCTTCTCTGTTGTTGCTCCAACTCTCTGGAATCATCTACCTCCTGAGATACGCACCCCCCCATCTTATTGGCCTTCTGGAAAGCGGTAAAGACCTGACAGGCCTGGGGCCATTGACCACGGGGTGAGGTCTGCTCATGAATGTATGGATGGCTGCAATTATTTTAAATAGAAATGTTTTTATACCGATTCGTGTTCATTTTTCTTGTGAGCCTCCCTAAGTCCCTAGGGAGTTGGGTGGCATAGAAAAATTAATTAATTAGTCGCTTGTAAATTTGCAATCTGTGTGTCAACTTTAATGATGTCATAGCAATGTGTCCGCTAGCTGCTGCAAAGAACTTGGTGCTTCCTACAATCTGCTGCTATTCTCAAGTTTTTCCTTCTTCTTAGGAGTACAAAGTCTGGCCACATTAATGTTAGACCTAAGGAACCAAGAATGACACCTGGAGTTTCTTCTGATTAATTAATTAATTATATTTGCCTATTGATACAAATCTTGCCAGACTAAAGCATTGGTATAACTGTCCCAAAGGTGCTTGTTCAAGAGGCAACTGGACTTTGGTTTTTCTTTGAAGAAAAATGGTGCACATAAATGCACCATTGTGCTTACCATCCCTGTCCTACTGTTCTATTGTCTTCTATCATTACTTTTTATCATTACTTTTCTAATGTTTTATTTATACAAATTACCGTCCTATCATTGTTTGACAAATAAATAAAATAAAATAAATAAATGTTTTGCTTCTCATCCAAGAAGCTTCTTCAGCTCTTACTGGACAGATGAAAACTGAAATGTCTTATTATAGGATGGTAATTTGTATAGTTAAAACATTAGAAAAACCAGAAAGTCCAGTTGCTGCTTGACAAAGCACCTTTGGGACAACCATGACCTGAATGGCTGAGAATTTCCATACATGTCTCCCTAACTTTTAAATATACACTGTGAATTGCTACGGAAGTTCTGCCTTTTCCTTTTTCCTGCATACCAAAGATTCCACATTTTGCTGTATTTTTGCTCTCTGAGAAATGGCCTTTCCCCCTGCTAGTCCTCCTAGAGATATAATTATATGATATTTTTACACACACTGCATTTTTTCACATTCCAGTAATTAGAATTTAACTGGAATTCGTTCAAAGGAATGTTGAACCAAAGCACAATTCTCCTCCTTGAGAGTCTTAATTTCCAAAGGCAGAAATGGATTAAAACTATAATGAACTTCATATAAAACAAATGTTTCAAAGTTAATTCGGAGAATTTCAAGGATGGTAAAACTTGTTACATATTGCAGCAACTGAAAAGTTGGGTGTGAATTTCTGATTAATTAATTACCGCCAGGCATGGGGGAGTTGAGACACTTTTCCCCCAGGCTTTTTTAATATATATATACTTCGTTTTATGTTTGGTATGAATGTTGCTGATTGGTTTTTAAATAATGATAGGGTTTTATATGTTTTTAATATTAGATTTGTTCCACTGTTATATTGTTTTTTTATTGCTGTTGTGAGCCGCCCCGAGTCTTCGGACAGGGGCGGCATTCAAATCAAATCAGATCAAATCAAATCAAATCAAATCAAATCAAATCAAATCAAATCAAATCAAATCAAATCAAATCAAATCAAATCAAATAAATAAATAAATGTTTTATCTACTGTAGCTAGTGTGCATGTGGAAAATTGTGATCTCAAAACTAGATGTGACCGTAGCTATCTCTATAATAACTATGGACTCAGGATAGCACACTGATTTCTCCAGAGACCTGTCTAAATACAGTGGTACCTCTACTTAAGAACACCTCTACTTAGGAACTTTTCTAGATAAGAACTGGGTGTTCAAGGGTTTTTTTTACCTCTTCTTAAGGACCATTTTCTACTTAAGAACCCGAGCCCGAAAAAAATTTCCCAGGAAATTTGAGAGTGGCACGAAGGCCCAGCCAGTTTCCTGCCATTCCCCCTTTAATCCCGGCCATCTCGGGCTTTTCTGGGCCGCCAGAGGAGCCTTTCGGTGGCGCTTAAGAAGGCTTTGGCAGTCCAGAGCAAATGAAGCATTTCCCTTTCTCTGGGCGCTTGGAGAAGGAATAAATCTCTGCCAGCGCCCAGAGAAAAGAAACACTCCCTTCGTTCTGGGCAGTCCCTCTTTTTTTTTTAATCCTTAAATTTTTGGATTGTTTCTATTCCCCTCACCTCACCTTCTTCCTTTGGCAATGACTGTCCTCCTCCTCGTCTTCCTCCCCCTCCTCCCACCCAAATTCCAATCTTTTATTTCTTTCCTAATGGGTTTGCACACATTATTTGCTTTTGCATTGATTCCTATGGGAAAAATTGCTTATACTTACAAACTTTTCTGGTCACAGAACGAATTAAGTTCTTAAGTAGAGGTACCACTGTATTTATTTAATTGGTCAGACTGGACATTCCTAACCCTTAATTTAGTCTTTTCATGTTTCCAGTTCTTTACAGCCATTTTTAGCATTTTCAATCAACTATGCTAAGACAATTAATATTTCCTGTTTTATAGCGACCAATGATCAAAAGGCAGCTTCTTTTGAAATGGAAATGTCGCAAGTTGGCTTCAGTGCCCATTACTCTCAGGTAAAGTGAGTAGGTTCAATTAGAAAGAAAAGAAATGGGGTCTATTATACATGCTGATGTACCAATTCTGAATTCAAACTTTCTTTTTTTCTGTTTTGTTATGCTTATATATCAAATATTGCTACATGAGCAAATTGCCCTACATCAGGGTTGTCAAACGCAAGGCCTGTGGCCCAAATCCAGCCCATGGAGTGCTTAAGATCTGATCAGTGGTCGGTTGCTACGGGTGTGCCCCAGAGCTCCTTTCTGGTAGGGGACGCCAGGTTGCACAATTTGCATGTGACCACTCCAATGCCATCTTCGTTGATCTGGCAGGTGGCACCATCTTTTTTAAATTATGTGAGATTTTTAATTACATGAGATTTTGGCAAATGAGCAGGATGCGCGCAAAGCACACTGGTATGCAGATAAGTAGAACCCACCACTGGATCTGAGCCCTGGGACCGGTCTGGAAATATCAAAGTACTGGCCCATGGTGGCCAAAATTGTGATTGCTGTGAGCCACCCGGGGCCATTGAGAATGGGGTGGTGTATCACTTTTGTAAATTATTACTAATATTAAGTCCTCCTCTAGGGCTGTGTTAGAGGTAGTAACAAAGATTGATAGACTGTTGAACAGACAGTTTTTAGAGACATCTGGAGAAATTGTCAGTTCATTTATAGTGATGGGCAAACTGAACCCGCACAATTCTGCGAATTTGCGGTATTCGGTATGCCGAAAATGAACCCAATTTTTTTTCAAACTTAGGGCAAAGTTCAGGGTTGTGTTCGGCATTCGGAGCTTTGATGTCACCAGCAGGTTGCTAAGGACGCCAAGTTGATCACTTCCGGGATTCCATGGAATCCAGGAAGTGATCACCTTGGTGTCCTTAGCAACCTGCCGGTGACGTCAAAGCTCCGCCCCCGGAATCTCTTCCTGGGAGGGATTCCCCATTCGGGTTCGAGTTCAGGTTTGGTTCAGGTTCAGCCGAATTTTGCGTAAAGTTCGTCCGAACTTGCCAAACCCGAACACCATTGGGTTCGCCCATCACTATTTATGTTCTGCTCCTATGCAAAAGAGTCAAGCCCCCCAGCGGCTGGGGATTCTACATGCCTCTAATCTCTAGATCAGTGTTTCCCAATCTGGGAGGGAAACTTGAAGATATTTGGACTTCAACTCCCAGAATTCCCCAGCCAACGAATGCTGGTTGGGGAATTCTGGGAGTTGAAGTCCAGATATCTTCAAGTTGCCAAGGTTGGGAAACACTGCTTTAGATTATGGAGTGGGAACTATTTCTGCCAGAAAGTAAATCTCCCATTGTCTGGAATAGCAGTTTTGAGTGCAAAGGGGGGAAAATACATCTTGAGCTTGTGTAAAATGCCCACTATGGCAACACCCATCCTGACCAAGCCCACACCCCCAGTCACACACATCCTGACCACGCCCCTCACTCCCCTCAATTGAAATTGAATTTGACAACCCTGCTCTACGTCGTCCACCCAGAAGCTGTTTGCCCAGCATAGTCCCCTTTTTTGGTTTATTCCACAGGATAAATCTCCCCAAGAATATAGTAATGCAACGATTTCTCTGCTATGTTTGTAAAGGACTGGATCATGCTTGGAGCAGTTGGGGCATATGACTGGAATGGAACGGTTGTCATGTTAAAGGACGGTAACTTTCTAACACCAAGAAGTAACGCATTTTATGATAGCTCTTTGGAAAGAAATGAAAGTCTTGCAGCATACTTAGGTAAGCAAAATTGAATGCTGGTTATCCTACTTTTATAAAAATCTATGCCACTCCAAAGTGTTTTAATCCAGGGTGGTTGTATTATAGATTAGATTCAGAGAATGGAAGAGCTTCTTCTAGAAAACTCTTTCTTCTTTTTATTTTTTATGAAACAAATTAAATTTAGGAAATCATGTTTAAAAATTAAATTCACAAGGCCTCCTTAAAATTTTGGCCATTTCACTCCAACATATTATCTTTAGATATGTTATAGGGAATCTGTGCCAGTAGATGGACTTCCTTTGTTTGTAGAAAGGTTCACTTTCCAGATTAATTCTTTGTAAAACAAGCCCCTCTAATGTATTGGCTTTGGATTCTCTATCTCTGTCTGTCTGTCTGTCTGTCTTTCTCTCTCTCTCCTTCCCTTCCTCCCTCCCTCCTTCTTTTTTTTCTCTCTCTCTTCCCAGAATATAAGGAATACTTCAGCTCTCTTTATTTATTCTTTCAAGGTCACCCTTCGAATTCCCTGTCCCAAATAATAATTAGATATAACGTCTTAAAAGTTCCCACAAATTGAAAGCAAAAAAATAGGAGTTCTTAAATAACATAAATGTGAAATTTACTGGTGTGTTCAATTAATGAATGGCCTTAGGGAACACCAAAAGCATACACAACAATACAATTCCAGGGGATGCTATTTCAGAGAACAGAGACAACTCAAATTATTTTTGAGTGGATAGCCACAAATTATGGGGAGAAGGTAAATGTTCCTATGATCAGATTTTGGAAAATTATATTTACTCACCAGGTTCTCAGCACCCCACTCACATAAACTAGGGAATGACCCTAACTGTTTGAGAACATGTACTTTATTAACAGGGATGTTATTAGTCACTATTAATGCCAGTACTATTTTTTTAATAGAAACATAGAAACAAAGAAGACTGACGGCAGAAAAAGACCTCATGATCCATCTAGTCTGCCCTTATACTATTTTCTGTATTTTATCTTAGGATGGATATATGTTTATCCCAGGCATGTTTAAATTCAGTTACTGTGGAATTTATCAACCACGTCTGCTGGAAGTTTGTTCCAAGGATCTACTACTCTTGCAGTAAAATAATATTTTCTCATGTTGCTTTTGATCTTTCCCCCAACTAACTTCAGATTGTGTCCCCTTGTTTTTGTGTTCACTTTCCTATTAAAAACACTTCCCTCCTGGACCTTATTTAACCCTTTAACATTTAAATGTTTCGATCATGTCCCCCCTTTTCTTTCTGTCCTCCAGACTATACAGATTGAGTTCATTAAGTCTTTCCTGATACATTTTATGCTTAAGACCTTCCACCATTCTTGTAGCCCGTCTTTGGACCCGTTCAATTTTGTCAATATCTTTTTGTAGGTGAGGTCTCCAGAGCTGAACACAGTATTCCAAATGTGGTCTCACCAGCACTCTATATAAGGGGATCACAATCTCCCTCTTCCTGCTTGTTATACCTCTAGCTATGCAGCCAAGCATCCTACTTGCTTTCCCTACTGCCTGACTGCACTGTTCACCCATTTTGAGACTGTCAGAAATCACTACCCCTAAATCCTTCTCTTCTGAAGTTTTTGCTAACACAGAACTGCCAATACAATACCCAGATTGAGGATTCCTTTTCCCCAAGTGCATTATTTTACATTTGGGAACATTAAACTGCAGTTTCCATTGCTTTGACCATTTATCTAGTAAAGCTAAATCATTCACCATATTACAGACGCCTCCAGGAATATCAACCCTATTGCACACTTTAGAGTCATCGGCAAATAGGCAAACCTAATATATTGTAAACAGTGATATCTAGTCAGTTATATATATCTTGTATATAAGATGTATATAACAGGGATGTCTGGTCAGTTATATTCTATTTCTAGGATCAGCTTCTGTGTCAGATAATTAAAATGTGGATAATACAACTTTGTGCAATTTAATTTCAACTCTCAGAATCCACCAGCTAGCTTGGAAAGAAAACTGGAAGCTGATATTCATATACTCATAATAGAGAAAGTTGGCATAACAGAAATTCTGAAATAGATATCCTTGAGAAGTCCAGAAATACCTATTATTTATAAGTTGGTAGAAACTATTTCTACAGATAAGTACAAAAAACAGGAAACATTTTGCTAAAGAAGAATCAGTATTTTTTTCTGACAAATCACTTTCAGATTTTGCAGGCTAGAATGAGGGTTTAAAAAAGGTTGGGCACATAGGCAATTTGCTAAGACAAATATATGCATGTAAAGCAAATCTAGCTATTAAACATTATGGATATATAATGAGTGCTTATTCTCTGATTCCTTAGGTTATACAGTCAATTCAGCTTCTGTACCTGGAGATCTGCTATACATTGCAGGACAACCTCGTTATAATCACACCGGTCAAGTTATTATATATAGAATGAAGGATACTGAAATAGAAATACTTCAAAAATTAAGTGGTGAACAGGTAATTAAAAATGTCTAGACTAAGGCAATTTCACATAGTGCATAGTAAAACTTGCATGCACAACTAAATACAATTAGGGTGAAGGTTCGTTCTCCAAGATTGTGGGTTGGTTTCCAAATGTTTTGTTACCAGGCCAGTTAACATTTTCAGCAGAGTTTAGGGGATGTCAGTGTCAGTATTCTTCTGTTTATAAAGACTGAAGCACTGCACTTATGTGATTTATGGATTATGCTTCTGTATCGCTCTCTTAATATTCTGATTTTAGTAACAGCCAACATTTGCTTGGGTGCTAAAACAGAGGCATTCCCCCCAACTTAGTTTCTTTATCTTTATATCCCCTGGAGCAGAATAATTTCATGTCTTTAATAATTCTTAGTGTTCTCAATTTTATTTTTCAATCTCAAAGCAAGGGCCTTACATAGTTTATCTATTTCCCATTCCCACTCCCAATTCATGTTCATATATTTTCCAGTATTAAAGATTATATGCAAACCAATATAAAGTTATCAATTATATTGCCTAGCAAAGTGTGAGACAGGATTACATAATTCAGAATTTTCTTTCTTTGTTGTCTAATTGTAGGTTTTATTTCCTCAACCTGAAATAAGTTGATTTTTCTCTCTGTATGCATCTACACATACCCCCCCCCAAAAAAAATCCCTCCTACCCTGCAAAATCTAAGTAATCTCAGTCTTGCTATTGAAAAAAAGGGGTGTGGTTTAAATTTGATTGTTTAATTCCAGCACAATGTTAATCCAAATGAAATCATTAGTTTATTCAATGATGGGGGAAATTGCAAAAAATTATTTATCAATTTCAGGCTCATGATACCATGATGTTTGAGGACCTATGGCTTACCTAATGCCAATGGTGTTATATATTAACATGTTGCTATTTTTAAAACCACAGATTGGATCATATTATGGAAGTGTTATTACAACAATTGATATCGACAAGGATACATATACAGACCTTCTTCTAGTGGGAGCACCTATGTACATGGGGACTGAGAAAGAAGAACAAGGCAAGGTGTACATTTATTCTTTAAACAAGGTAATGATTCTTTTTTGTAAAAAAAATCGTATGGATTGGGGATTCAAGTGAGAATTTACCATCAACGGATTGCATGTCTAGATATCCTGCCTGTCGGCGACTACTTCAGCTTCAACCACAACAACACAAGAGCACACAACAGATTTAAACTTAATATTAACCGCTCCAAACCTGACTGTAAAAAATATGACTTCAGTAACCGAGTTGTCAAAGCGTGGAACTCATTACTGGACTCCATAGTGTCATCCCCAAACCCCCAACACTTTACCCAGATTATCTACGGCTGACCTATCCAGATTCCTAAGAGGTCAGTAAGGGGCGGGTACAAGTGCACTAGAGTGCCTTCCGTCCCCTGTCCTATTGCTCTCCTATATCTCCTATTCCTTTCCTCTATTCCTATATCTCTTCTTCTATTCTTTCATTGATACGTTCTAGTACTATATCTTCTTTTCTATTATTTCTTAGATATATTTTACTATGAGTATCTCCTCTATAACCTTCATCATGTATTTTACTATGTGTGTATATATATATATATACCCACTAAAACCCTCATTGTGTATCGGACTAACTAACTAACTAACTAACTAACTAACTAACTAACTAAATAAATAAATAAAAAATAAATAAATAAATAAATAAATAAATATCAAAAGATCTTGTAATAAAAAAAAAAATCAGATGGGTCTTTTAAATCATTATTTCTTCCTCAACAGAAAACCTTTGAATATCAGATGACACTTGAGCCTGTAAAGCAGACTTGCTGTTTGGTACACAAAGAGAAGGATTGCACGAATCACAATAAAAACGAGCCATGCGGAGCTCGTTTTGGGACATCAATTGCTGCTGTAAAGGATCTCAATCTTGATGGTTTTAATGACATTGTCATAGGTGCTCCTCTAGAAGACGATCACCGAGGGGCTGTGTACATTTATCATGGAACTGGGAAGACCATAAAGAAAGAATATGCACAGGTATAGCTCAGACTCAACTGCTTTGTCTGAAATGGCCTACGCAAGGGTTTGGATTAGAAGACATCTAAGGTCCTTCCAATTCTGTTATTCTGTTCCAACTGAGCTTCATCCCAAAACCAAGGGTAGTTTAATTATGGAGGCCTCTTAGCCTCTAGAAAATTTTCCATATTGCAGAAAAGAAAAATAGTATAAAATACAATATAGTTGCTCTGTGCAAGTACACATGCTTATTTTATAAGTAAAGTATAAATTAATCAATGTCCAAAGTTGATGGGAATCCACCAGGGATTTTTAACAAATAATTTTATCAAATTATAGTAAACATAGTAAAAACTAATACAAACTAATCAAGAACAATTATCTATTTGTAATATGTTTAAGTATAGTTTATGGTTGGATGTAATAAAACTGTGCTTCTTTAAAGCGTATTGCTTCGGGTGGAGATGGGGAGAAGATGAAATTTTTTGGACAGTCAATACATGGTGAAATGGACTTAAATGGAGATGGACTTACAGATGTTACTATTGGAGGCTTAGGAGGAGCAGCCCTTTTCTGGTAGGTGTATTCAAATTTAAGCTTTAAATTCAACCTTATTATCTGTAATGTATGCTTGTTTGTTTGTTTGTTTGTTTGTTTGTTTGTTTGATTGATTGATTGATTGATTGATTGATTGATTGATATGCTGCCCAACACCCTAAGGACTGTGGGAGGCTTACAACAATAAGAACAATATCTAAAAATCAGTTTAAACCCCACTAAAACCATGCATATCCCTTCTGGGCAGATCGGGATAATATCTCATTTAATCAACTGCCCCAGAGCTGCTGGCAAAGCCAGGTCTTTACAGCTTTCCAGTAGGGTGGGGGCAGTATGGATCTCTGGGGGTAGCTGGTTCCAGAGGCTGGGGCCACTACAGAGAAGACCCTCTCCTGTAGCCTCAGCAGCTGACACTGTTTAGGAGCCCGGAGAAGGCCAACTCTGTGGGCCCTTATTAACCTCTGGGAGCTAGGCAGCAGAAAGTGGTCCTGAAATATATCAGTTGTATTCCCTAACTAAATTTGTTGTCATAGGTGAATGTGACTGAGGGAATAATATCATGAGGAAGGGGTGCAGTTACTGGCATGGTTGGAGAACTTGGCATGATTTTCAGAAGTATTGAGAACCCTAAAACTGCTGATTGTGTTTTGCATGAAATGTTGAGGGACTGAATTAAGGACAATTCTTTAAAATTGGTATATAGAATCTAGGAAAATAATGTGACTGGATGGGAAGCTGGCCTCTTGAGCAAAAATATGTCACACTGTAGATACAAAAATAGATTCCCTTTTTAAAGAAACATTGGGAAATAATGTTATGTAGGGAGAGGAAATCAAGTTCATTGGGACTGTATAATGTTATTTAAAATGCTTTGGGCTTTACAAAAACCTAGGACCTCTCTTATATTCCTGAAAATGTTAGAAGGTTACTGAGGAAATTTCCATCTTAGTTTTCCTTCAGCATACTCTTAGCAAATTCTTATATCCAGCTCAGTTCAAGCACACACTCTGTGGCAGCTCCGACCCTCTGGAATCAACTTCCCCCGGAGATTAGGACTGCCCCCACCCTCCTTGCCTTTCACAAACTCCTCAAAACCCACCTCTGTCATCAGACATGGGGAAATTGATTCCCCTGGGCTGTTCCGCTTTATGTATGCTCTGTATGAGAAGTATGATTGTTTTTTATATTAAGGGTTTTAAATTGTTTTAATGTATTGGATTTGTACTGTTTTCTTGTTGTGAGCCGCTCTGAGTCTCCGGAGAGGGGCAGCATACAAATCTAATTAATAATAATAATAATAATAATAATAATAATAATAATAATACACATGGCATTAAATATTACAAATGTTACAACAAGTTGAAAATGCTGTAATAGTCCTTAATTGTTTTCTTGAATGGTTTTAGGTCTCGAGATGTTGCCCAAGTAAATGCTACCATGAAATTCATGCCCAACAAAATTGATATTCAGAAGCTAAGTGGTGACATGAAAAAACAAAAGGTGTACATTAACTCCACAATTTGTTTTGAAGTCAAATTAAAGTCAAAAGACATCGCAATGAATGAAACAGGTGGGTGGACATCCAGATTTCTGAACTCTGCATAGATGTTTTCTACCAGGAACGTCTGGTGACAACTATCAAGATGATGACCACTAAACTCCATGACTTTTCTATTTATGTGTGTCATGCATATAACACACATTTAAAAAATCTGATATTGACCGTTTTGCCCCATCTTGTGAGGATGTTATTGTATTTATTGTTCAAATCACAGCTGCAATCAAAAACACTTACTTCTGAAACAGTTGTGGGTTCTAAAATCCTGTACTACAGATTTGTGCACACACTTGCACACATGACGATGCTTCTGTGCAAAAGCATCCCAGGCCGGTAGGTGGAGCTTCCCACTGCCAGCACTACCCGTTCTTAAAACCAAGCCGAACTGGAAGCAAACATTTCTGTAGACCAGTGTTTCCCAAACATGGCAACTTGAAGACATTTGGACTTCAACTCCCAGAATTCCCCAGCCAGCAAATGCTGGCTGGGGAATTCTGGGAGTTGAAGTCCAAATATTTTCAAGTTGCCAAGGTTGGGAAACACTGGTCTACAGAAAAAATTAAATCCTAGGCCAGTGATGAGCCATATCTGCTGGCCCTTAAGCTGTTACCCTAGTTCAGCTCCAATGTGTGTGCTGGTCAGCTGATTTCCCGCTCGCCTGGAGGTTCTGGAAGGGCATTTTCAGCTTCTGGAGAGTCTCCTGGGTAGGGGGGCATTTTTGCCTCTGGAGCCTGGGAAAGGTGAAAAAGGGGCCTACCAGGTCCACCAGAGTTTGGGAAGTGAGCTTTTTCAGGCCCCGGGGGGGGGCAGGGGGGCCATTTTCACCATCTCCAAGCATTGAATTATGGGTGTGGGCACTCATGCATGCGCGATAGCCCACACACATGTGTTTTCGGCACCCAAGGAAAAAAAGGTTCACCATCACTCTCCTAGGCCATCACTTTGTTGCATAAAAATAAAATAGAACTGATGTTAAGTGGTTTTACAACATTGAACTTCATACTAGCTAGCAGCTGAAATGGTGATTGAGAGATCACATTACTTAGAACTTTAATAATGAGGGGGGAAAGGAACAAATAAATAACCAGTTCAAATGAGTTAAAGAAACAAAAGATTCATTAATGATTCAAGTTTCCTTTTTCAAATTCCCTGGGCCTTAACTGCAGCATTCAGGATTCAATGGATAATTGTAGCTATTTATTCTATATAAAATATAGAATACTAGGGGGGGGAACCAATGATGACCTCCAGAGGTTCGTCCTGGAACAGAGAAATCAATAGAGACTAAACTCTATTGAAGAAAATAATAAATAATGGTTTCGGTGTATGTGAGCAACCTCCTATTGTCTCACAATTAGATACACATTCTGTCTATGGACAAATATATATACAGTGGTACCTCATCATACGAACTTAATTGGTTCCAGGAGGAGGTTCGTAAGGTGAAAAGTTCGTAAGATGAAACAATGTTTCCCATAGGAATCAATGTAAAAGCAAATAATGCGTGCAAATCCTTCAGGAAAATCCCAAACTTTAGAAGGGAGGCGAACAGAGGGCAGGGAGGAGCAGCTAAAGGGGGCGGGTGGAAGAAGCAAGGCTAGGCTAAAGGGTGAGTGGGAAGGAAGAAAGGCAAGGGGGACGCCCCTCCCTTTTCTTTTTTCAAAAGACACAGTTTCAGTGCCTTTGCAAGCATGCAAAATCTTTACTCCTCCAAGCTGCCCCTCCCTTTTCTTTCTTAAAAAGACACCGTTTCAGTGCTTTTGCAAGCATGCAAAATCTTTACGCCTCCAAGCTGCCCCTCACTTTTCTTTCTTCAAAAAAGGGGAAAAAAGAAACCCCTTCATCCCAGCAGCAGCTGCTTGGGTTCGTAAGGTGAAAATAGTTCGGAAGAAGAGGCAAAAAAATCTTAAACACCGGGTTCGTATCTTGAAAAGTTCGTTAGAAGAGGCGTTCGTAAGATGAGGTACAACTGTATATTTTTTGCACAGATGATAGGATAGGAAATGTATATTCTTTGTTAAATTTTAGCCCATTGCCTTTAATTTCACTGAATTGGTCTGCCTCAACAAATAGCAGCCTTGACTTATCTGGATTTGGAAACTAAGCAGCATCAGGTCTGTTAGGATTTAGATGGAAGATCTTCAGAAAGTTAAAAATGAAAGAATTGAAGCATATCCTGGAACAAGCACTAGGAAACTCTTTCCATGCAGCTACCAAAAAAGCTACATGAACAATTAATGCAAAGGTCTTCAACCCCAAAGCCCAACTTACAGAATTTGGACAATGCAACATAACAACTCTAAGCTGCACATACTATATTTGATACCCTCACATTGTATTAATTAGTCTTTAAAAGTGATGGAACTAACAAAGGGAAACAGATGAGCAGCTTTCATACAGAACTACTTTAGAAACATTTTACATATGGAATTAATTGATCCTATTTTTGTTCTTAGATATACAGTACTGGCTTACACTTGATTCACAGAGAAAGGTGTCTCGAACACTTTTTGCAGAAACAAATGAGCGGAAGATTCAAAAAAACATCACAGTTAGAGGTTCAGAATGCATTAAGCACAACTTCTACATGTTGGCAAGTAAATCATATAAAATGGCTGTCTCATTTGTCTATTGCTATAATTGTCTCATCTCATTAGTAAACAATTTTAAATAGTTCTAGAGAGAAATTCCTTTAAGATGGGCTCTAGCATGAGTCCAAAAGCTTGGAAGGAAAAACCTCTGGTCCTGGTGATTGACTCAGATTGGATCCTAGCTTGTTTCTATTGCATGGGTCTACTATAGGAAGCTAATATTAATCTCATTGGGAACAATAGCCCTGTAACTCACTATTTTCTTACGTACTATTAAATTCAAAATGTAAATTATTGTATGTGTGTATATATATATATAATGCTGTTGTGCAAATGGAAAAGTTGTCCAAATGAAATATTCAGTGAGAATATTTCATCCATTCAGATCTAGGATGTGTTATTTGAGTGTTCCCTTTATTTTTTTGAGCAGTATATTTCTATTATCACAGACTGTTCAGGATGTGGCATACTGATATTTGCATGGAGAAAATGCATCATAATAACAGAGATGATGATGATGATGATGATAACAACAACAAATAACATCATCATCATGATTGTTCTTAAAATGTGGTTAACATCAAACATATGCAGAAATAATATTTTGCATCTCCTTCCACAGTAGCAATTCTTAATTTCTGGTGAACATAATTTTACAATATTTATACAGCCTATTTAATGGGTCATAGAGAGAGGAAAGTATAACTTTTTACAATTTTTAAATAGCTTTTTATTTTTATTTTTTACATTTGGAGGAGTTTGCAGCAGGCAATCATTCACAATGCTTTCAAGACAACCTTGGCTCAGGCCAAAATGGAAAACTTTATTCTGTGCCAATTTTCAGGAACTAGATCTTTAAAGTCTATTGTATATGACAACCAAGACTGCCTAGTAACACATGCAACTATCAGGGACATATCCCGTGCTTGCTAGATAATTTTCATTGTGAGATAGATTTCCATTGTTCTAAATATTTATTTATTTATTTTTCTTTCTTTTCATTTTTTAAATCCATATATTTGTGCAGTTTTAAATTATAAATTATACAGGGGTCCCCTTCCTTCATATAGCCTCCTGTATTTATATGAAAAATAAGGAGAAATCTTGCTTAGAATGGAGCCTTATTAAATGTAGAGATTCAGATTGTCACTTTCTAATACAAACAATGTTCTTGTTCTTGAAGAAAGAGAAAATTCTAATGCCTGATTTATTTTGGATTTTTTTCCAGGGCAAGCCTGATTTTCGTGACCCTATAAAGGTCTTGCTGGAGTTTAATTTTTCTAACCCTGAGAGCGGACCAATCCTTGACAGTGAACTGCCCAATTCAGTAGCTGAATATGTAAGTCACTACAATGTGGAAAATGTTAACACGATAGAGTTATATACTGTATTAAGGATGAAATTTGATTCTCTGCATGTGAGTTGACTCACTCCATCTATACCCACTCATTTCAGTCCTCTTTCAAGCCAACTTGTTCCAAAGATGAGAAAGGCCATTGCAGAAATGCAACATTTAAGCATAAGCATAGATTAGAGATGTCCCTTAAATTTTGCCAAAATAAAGAAATAAACGGTACTGTCATGTTGGGTCCTGCCTTGGTAAAATAAAACATGCTTGACTAAACATGGAAGTGATGTGTCGGTGCCTGGAGGCTGTTGGGGTCTGGATGGGTGTCAACAGACTCAAACTCAACGCTGATAAGACGGAGTGGCTGTGGGTTTTGCCGACCTCTGGAACCAGCTCCCCCCAGAGATTAGGATTGCCCCCACCCTCCTTGCCTTTCCCAAACTTCTTAAAACCCACCTCTCCCATCAGGCATGGGGGAACTGAGACATCTCCCCTTGGCCTATATAATTTATGAATGGTATGTTTGTGTGTGTGTCTTGGTTTTTTAAATAGGGGTTTTTTATAGACTTTTTAATATTAGATTTGTGATACATTGTTTTTTGTTATTGTGAGCCGCCCCAAGTCTGCGGAGAGGGGCGGCATACAAATCTAATAAATAAAAAATAAGAAATAAAATGAAAAATGAAAAATAAATAAATGAATGAATGAATGAACGAACAAACAAACAAACAAACAAACAAACAAACCATGTCCATATGCCTTTTCTACAATGAATTTCCATTTGTTTTCTCCATTCTTTAACTACAAATTTTTCGGAATATAAGACGCACCTTAGTTTTGAGGGAGGAAAATAGGTGGGGAAAGCCTACCTACCAGGCTACAAGTCTACCTATCCGGCTAGCATCTTTAGTCTATTCAGCTTCAGCATATTATTTTATCCCCTAGTTAGGTCTGAAAAAGCCTTTTTTCAGAGGGAGTAGGAATGAAGACAAGTCTGTAAAGACGTAGGGCAGGAAAAACTACTTCAGAGAGAGTAGGAATAAAAAAAGAAGGCAGCAACCCAGGAAGATCATTAGCACCGTGTTAGGGCTGAAAAATAATAATAGTAATAATAATAATAATAATTATTATTATTATTATTATTATTATTATTATTATTATTATTTATTAGATTTGCATGCTGCCCCTCTCCGAAGACTCGGGGTGGCGCACAGCAATAATAAAAAAATATCACGGTGAAACAAATCTAATATTAAAAACATGTAAAACCCCATCATTTAAAACCATGCAGCACACACATACCAAACATAAAATATAAAAGCCTGGGGGAGGTGTCTCAGTTCCCCCATGCCTGGCGATACAGGTGGGTCGTAATTTGCGAAAGACAAGGAGGGTGGAGGCAGTTCTAATCTCTGGGGGGGAGTTGATTCCAGAGGGCCAGGGTCGCCACAGAGAAGGCTCTTCCCCTGGGGCCCGCCAAATGACATTGTTTAGTCGACGGGACCCAGAGAAGGGCAACTCTGTGGGACCTTATCGGCCGCTGGGATTCGTGCGGTAGAAGGCAGTTCCGGAGGTATTCTGGTCCAATGCCATCTAGGGTTTTAAAAGTCATTACCAAAACGCCTTTTTCAGAGAGGACAGGGATGAAAACAAGCCTGCAAAGACTTGTTTGGGCTGGAAAAAACCTTCTTTGGAGGGAGTAGCAATCCAGGAAAATCGTTAGAACCTAGTTAGGGCCGGCGGGGGGGGGGGCTACATTCGAAGTATAAGACGCACCCAAATTTTCAGCCTCTATTAGGGAGCGAAAAGGTGTGTCTCATACTCGAAAAATACGGTAATGCCTTTCTGTGGTGTGCATAGCTATAACTCCATCAAAGGTATACTGAGGAAGAATGTGATGGGGTTATGGCTATGCATGCATGTGTACATAGCTTGGGCTTGCTGTCAGATATTTTATGGAAATCTTGGAGCACAATTCTTCTGCAAATCCATATTAGAAATTCGATGACACTTATTTATTTATTTATTTATTTATTTATTTATTTTTATTTATTCATTTGTTAATTTATTCATTAAAACTTAGGCAGGAGTTTCCCAAATTCAGAACAATTAATCGGGGGCGGGGGAGAGAGATGGTGTTAAATAATGTGTAGTCTTTTCATTACTAATCTGCAATTCCTTGCAGATCCATTTCACGAAAGATTGTGGAAACAAGAACAAATGTATCACTGATCTACAGCTGACTGCTAACGCCACCATAGGAGGAACCAGGTAAGTCAAATGAAACACAAATCCTCTCTGTTTCTCTGCTTCTGTCTTCTAATTGAATGTTCTGTTTAAAATATGATCTAAAATATGAGCTAAATATAACCAAAATAGAAATAAAAAACAATGGTAGATGTATCCTAAGATTTTTATTAATACTGGTTGTTTCTTCATTGCTTATTTAAACCCTATGACAATCATTAAGTGTTGTACTGCTTGTTTCTTGACAAATGTTTCTCGACAAATCTATATTTTTCTTGACAAATCTGTATTTTCTTTTATGTACACTGAGAGCATATGCACCAAGACAAATTACTTGTGTGTCCAATCACACTTGGCCAATAAAGAATTCTATTCTATTCTTTGCATTCCATTTTGGTCACTGTGATGCAAAAAGGATGTTGAGACTCTAGAAAAAGTGCAGAGAAGAGCAACAGAGATGAATAGAGGACTGGAGGCTAAAACATATGAAGAACGGTTGCAGTAACTGGGCATGGCTAATCTAATGAAAAGAAGGACCAGATGATAGCAGTGTTCCAGTATCTCAGGGGTTGCCACAAAGAAGAGGGAGTCAACCTATTCTCCAAAGCACCTGAGGGTAGAACAAGAAGCAATGGGTGGAAACTAAACAAGGAGAGAAGTAACTTAGAACTAAGAAGAAATTTCCTGACAGTCAGAACAGCTTGCCTCCAGAAGTTGTAAATACTCCAACACTGGAAGCTTTTAAGCAGATGTTGGATAGCCATCTGTCTGAAGTAGTGTAGGGTTTCCTGCCTAAGCAGGGGATTGGACTAGAAGACATCCAAGGTCCCTTCCAACTCTGTTGTTGTTGTTGTTGTTGTTGTTGTTGTTGTTGTTGTTATTATTATTATTATTATTATTATTATTATTATTATTATTATTATCAGTTGTGTTGGGATGCATGTGGCAGCCCGTGCACTCTTCCAGCAAAAACAGGCTCCCAAGCTCTGCTTTTGGCTGTGACCGCTTCCTGCAACTCTCTGCCAGTGAAAATGGAACTCAAGAGGGCTGTCTGGGGCCCTGCCGAACTCAATGTCACCCGAGGTTGGGGGTATTACTTGGAACTCTGACACTCTGTTATCTCTGGCAGAAGCAATGCGGGCCAAGCCTTTGCTGTTTCCAGTATGGCTTTGCGGGCCAGTTCTAAGTACCTTGCGGCTCGGATATGGTCCCTGGGTCTTAAGTTAGATGCCCCTGTTCTAAGAGAGAAAGGGGACTCAATGTATTGTCTAAAAGAAGCAATGGATGGAAACTAATCAATGAGATAACCAACATAGAACTAAGAGAAATTTCCTGATAGTTAAAATAATTAATAAGTGGAACAGCTTGCCTATAAAAGTTGTGAATGCTCCAACACTGGAAGTTTTTAAGAAGAGATTGGATAACTATTTGTCTGAAAAGAGGTTGGGATTTCCTGCTTCAGAAGCGGGTTGGACTAGAAGACCTCTAAGGTCCCTTTCAACTCTGTTATTCGCTCGGAGTTTTGGTCTTCCTTACCATTATTTACAGCACTTAATCTGTCAAAAACTATTCACTGATTGCTGGAGAAGACTATCTTCCTATTTTGGATGAGTGGTGCACATTTTCAATGCAAAATTAAGAGTTCTCCCTTCTATTATTGAGAAAAACAGACTGCTATAGCAGGAACATTCCATTTTTCAAAATATTTATTTATTATTTGGATAACAAGTATACTTTCATGGATCTAAACATGGGGTCATTGGTAGGGCAATATTTAAAAAATTCTTCTAGCTATCTCAGTACATTAGGCTTCCTTGGGAAAAGATAAAAATGCTCTTCTCTCCAACTGTACTTCTCTGTGTGTAATTAGGAACGTTGTGACATTAGGGAGTTTATGTTCCCTCCCATCCCATCATTCCATTCATAATTTTCATTTTTGGGCCACTAATGGATTGCAGATGCATGCCAAAATCTGTGTCTCTCACAATGTGACAAAGCAATTCGTTTAAAATAATTGCCTAAAAATGTAAATATCAGAAATATGTACAAAATGCATTTCTCTCTTACTTGCAATTCAGTCTTCACATAATAAAAGTGCATAAGGAGAATAGAAGCCAGTGTTTATGACAACTTTTTCTGATAAGTGAATATATTTTTATTGTTTTTTAATTTTGTTTTTAATTTTATTTTAATTCAGTTGTTTTAGTGGCCACTGTATATTCTTGATTATTACTATTAACACCATCCAGAATCACTGAGAAGGGCCGCATTTAATGTGACTAAATAAATAAATATGATTTAAGTTGGGAAAAAGATAAATTCAGCCAAACTGGATAGGACAGGAGTGTAGTGTATAGTCTGTATAGTCTGGAGGACAGAAGGAAAAGGGGGGATATGATCGAAACATTTAAATATGTTAAAGGGCTAAATAAGGTCCAGGAGGGAAGTGTTTTTAATAGGAAAGTGAACACAAGAACAAGGGGACACAATCTGAAGTTAGTTGGGGGAAAGATCAAAAGCAACATGAGAAAATATTATTTCACTGAAAGAGTAGTAGAACAAACTTCCAGCAGACGTGGTAGATAAATCCACAGTAACTGAATTTAAACATGCCTGGGATAAACATCCATCCATCCATCCTAAGATAAAATACAGAAAATAGTATAAGGGCAGACTAGATGGACCATGAGGTCTTTTTCTGCCCTCAGACTTCTATGTTTCTATGTTTCTATGAGTGTTCATACTTAGGTACTCACCAGAGGTGAGTTCCTCCCAGTTCAGATTGGTTCACCTGAACCAGTAGCAAACAGCTGGTGATGTCTTGGTGAGATTGCAGAACAAGTTCTGTTGGTGCCAGTCTGTAAAAACCGCTGTCTTTTTTAAAAAAATATTTTGATTTTTTTTCAGGGGCAAATTTTTTTTGGGGGGGGGGTGTTCCAGGTTTTATTTCCTGTGCATGTGCAGAAGCCGGGTTTCTGGCACTGCGTATGGGTCACCATCTTGTTTTTAGCTTTTGGGGGAGGGTTGGTTTTTTCAGTATTGTGCATGTGGGTGGTGCGGGAGGAAGCGAACTGCCAATGAGATAAGTTAGAACCCAGCCCTGGTCGTGACTGCTGTCAGCCTGGATAGCTTCAAGGCAGGATTAGACAGATTCATGGATGCCAAGTGTATCGGTGGTTATTGAAACGGATGTCCATGTGCCTCCTCTATGTTGGTTGAGGCAGGCAGGATTCCCTTGAGTACCATTTCTTGGGGGTCAAGAGAAGGGGAGGGTTTTGCCTTCTCTTTCTGCTCAAGGTCCCCATGGACAATTGATGGGCCACTGTGTGACAAAGAATGCTGGACTTGATGGGCTTTGGCCTGATTCAGCAGGGCTCTTCTTATGTTCTTATGTTCTTATGTTGGTCCTTACTGATTCTCTGGTTTGTGACAAGGAATGGGCAACAGTAGCCTTAAGTACTGTGTAATCACAAAGAACAGCTGAGAGTTACACATGGGATCTGAAGATATGGGTAACTACCCATAAACTTGAGATGTTACATGGGAGCCAACTGTCTATGGCGATTCTCAGTCATCCAGGTCATAGTTGTCTCAAAGATGCTTTTTTTTTTCTTCAAAAGGCTACTGGACAGATTTTTCATGGAGTTTAAGATATAGTTTAAGAGTTAGAAAAAGAAAATGTTTTACTTCGCATATAAGAAGCTTCACCTTTGCATTGCAAATTTCCCTAATCCATTTATGGTTCAGTGTTTGTAGAAAAAGGGGAAATCATAGTATAGTATTTTTATTTTTATAGTACAGTTATTTTGCAAAACCAAACATTACTTCATAGAAAGTTCAAATATTAAGTTCTTGTTTTTAGCAATAATCGAAATATGTGTTAATATTGGATTCTTCATATCATAAAAGCAATATGTTTATGTTTATGTTTATTTAGATTTGTATGCCGCCCCTCTCCGCCTTTTTCAAAAACTCTAGAATGATTGTAATAAAATGTATCACATTTCTAACAGTAAATAGATCTTATACCAATCCATTTTAAGGCTCCACAATCCATTTGACTCTACAACTGTCAAAAAATGTGTACCTAATTTTCTGGAGGTTTTTCCACTTTATTATATGCTGCTGACTTAATAAAAGATATAGTTTAAGATGTAAAAATCCAGAGCTGTTTCACACTTAATTTATGATCTCCAATCTTTTTTACATTTTTCAGTTTATCTCCATACGTCATCAAATTGAATAATTTGAAATTCTGGGTCCAAATGTTGGTCAGAAATAAAAAAGATAGCGCTTACAATACAAGAGTCTATGTGCAACATTCTCCAAATATTATTTTTTCTGGAATTGAGGTAGATATTTTTAAATTATCATCTTGTTGGGAGGGGGGAAAGTAATGCAAACATATTTGTTTTAGGGTAGCTTTAGAGAAATTAGGATTAGTTCTTGGGTTGTCCGTAATTGATTTTCCTACATTCCAGGTTTACAGTGATGTTTATTTATTATATATTGATAACCCATGAAACCCCAGGAAGCATATTGGGGACATTCTCTTCCCCTCCCACAAAAAAAAAATCATTCTATGAGGAATATGTATTATAATACTGTGACAATATATGACA
This sequence comes from Erythrolamprus reginae, assembly GCF_031021105.1. NCBI lineage: Eukaryota > Metazoa > Chordata > Lepidosauria > Squamata > Dipsadidae > Erythrolamprus > Erythrolamprus reginae. Next base: position 325,648,956 of record NC_091951.1, on the reverse strand, counting down.
ATATATTGTTCCTTTGCAAACAATCCTGTGGAGATTTCAAAGATTGGTCATCATTATCATAAGAGGAAAATAGTTGATTAAAAAATAATTAGTGATGGGCGAACTCAATGGTGTTCAGGTTAGGCAAGTTTGGCCGAATTTTACACAAAATTCGGCCGAACCTGAACCAAACCCGAACTCGAACCCAAACGGGGAATCCCTCCCATGAAGAGATTCCGGGGGCAGAGCTTTGATGTCACCGGAAGATTGCTAAGGAGGTCAAGGTGATCATTTCCTGGATTCCATGGAATCCAGGAAGTGATCACCTTGGCATCCTTAGCAACCTGCCGATGATGACAAAGTTCCGCCCCTGGAATCTCTTCATGCGAGGGATTCCCCATCTCCTTCAAAGGGAGGTCTTCACATAAAAATAAACATTGTTATTTTTACGAAAATGGAGCTTTCAGTTAAAAATAAACATGCATCTCTAAAATCCTGAATTCTCCCCCCCCCCCCCATGACATATAATTCTTACTAATCAAAAAGTGAACTCCTACTCACGCAGAGGAAGCCTACAAGGCCATTAACCAGGTTCAAACAAGGTTCCAATTGTCCCAGTAAAAATCAAATTGTCCCCTCTGTGGGGGTGTGGACCTCATGTTGGGAACCACACTGGAGTAGACCCTAAAAGAATTTTAGTTCTTGTTCAAACATGAAGCTGCACAGGGAGATCAATTCTTCTTTACCAATTCTGGTTCACAAACTTTGGGACATAGTCCAGAAAGGATGGGATTAATATTCAAATATTTTGGGGTATTGATTTCCCCCCCTATTATTACTGTTTCTAAATAATTGGTTTCTTATTATTTCATATCCAGAAAATACCAAAAGACAGCTGTGATACTGGGCAGAACATCACTTGTAAAGTAGGCTATCCCTTCCTGTCTCCCAAGGAAGAGGTAAGATGATGAGTAAATTGCTGGGGGTAACATGTGTATAACGTATTTAAATATAAACAAACACAAATAATGTTTGAAAATATCTGTTCTCCTCCCACCATCTTTTTTTCCCAGGGGACTAAGACCTTGGACCAAAAGTATGTATGTCCTTTTGTATGTCCAGTGTAACATTTTTTTCTCTATCATTCTTGTAGCCTTTTTAAATCCACGTTCAGATCACTTGCAGTTTTATCTGGTAAAACTTATTTCTCCACTGCACTGGGAAGGAGAGTCCAACATGGGTAATTACCAATCCTATTGGTAGAGACTGAGTTAATTTAAATATTTAAATACGAGGTAGCCACCGCCCCTTAGCAGCCCCCAATACCTCAGTTTTAAAAACTCAGTCTAAGTGTAGAGACTTGAGTTTTGTTCCTCTGTAAAGAGTGAATAGTTAAAATAGTTAAAATAAGAATTCTGTAAATAAAATAACCTGTTTAATGTTGTTTTTTCTTCTCTTCCTGCAGATCACAGAATGAAGAAGAGGATTCTTGAAGGGGTCTCTGTCCTCCGTGGACACCACCCCCACCGTTATTCTCCCCGGGCTTCCCTTCCCTCAGCGGGTACCATGCCAATCGGGGAGCGACCCAGCCTGAGGTCACTGGCCTCAGTGGCCAAACCTGGCTGGCAGCCGAAGGTGAGGGGGTCCGTCCCCCTCACTGGGAGGCTTGTGAGAGGACTTCGCGGCGAAAAAAAGGACTTGGCGAGGCGCCAGCGCCTCTCAGCTGTTCGGCGGCGAGGAATAAAGCCGCCGCCGCCGCCACCGCGCCGCCGGCGGAATCGCCGCCTCCGGGAGCCTTGAAAGCCGCTGTGTTCGGCGAAGAAGGCCTTAAATGGAAGGACGGTGGGCTCTTCCCTCCAGTGGGGTCTCTGATAAGCCCCGAGGGGAATGGTTAAGTTCGCGGGCCGCCATTTTGGGCGATTTTTCCCGCGCCCGCCATTGCTGTCAGGAGATAATTGTGCAGCCAATCAGCAGGCGGAGTGCAGGCTACAGGGCGCATGTGTGGCCTTTATGAGGTGATTAGTCACCATTTTGGAGAGAGTTCTTTGTAAGGAGAACGTTCTTTCTGTGACTCTCGAGGCCTTGTATTGCTTTAACTACTGTCAATTGTAAGTAGCATGGAGGATAAAATGCCTGAAAAAGTATCTTCCCCCAGCATAGTGCCCAAGGATAAGGGCAAGCCAAAGCCCAAAGACAAATCCAAGCCTTCATCTTCATCCCTTAAAGAGGCAGAGAGAAGGATTATGGCACTAGAGCAGAGGCTGGAGGCAGCCATCCTGACACCTAGGATTGCCTCGCCTCTCCCTGCGCAGTTGGTGTTCCAGGCCAGGGATTTACAAGCTCCCCAGTTGGGTACCGTGGAGGCCTTGTCAGAGAGGGATTGGTCCCCAGAAAGGCAGACTCCATTTCTGCCTCAACCTGTTTATTCTGCATCAGGCCTTAGTCAACCTAGGCCTGCTTCTGCTTCTGCTGCACATGCATTTAAAAGTGGGCCTACAGCAACCTTTACTCCCACTGCAGCTGGACTCAGAGTAAACCCTGATACCTGGCAACAGATGTCTCCAGCCTTGCAGGAGCTTGTTACAGATGCTTATTCACAGGGGATGGCAACAAGAGTGCAGGATTCACGCCCTGGTCCAACCAGAAACCCTTGGTCATTACCGCCCCTCTCGGGTATGGGGTCCTGGGTAGAGGAACCTTCCCAGTTGGAAGACACCGAGAAGGAGTATGACTTTTCTGATGACGAGACCGCTCCTGAAGCACCAGTTGTAGCAGGTCTCTTCAAGGCATCCTTCTTTAAGGTGTTGCTTCATAAGGCTAAACAAACAGTGGACCTGCCAGGTCCTAGCAAAACTACGGATTCCACTGAGGACCCTAAACCATCTACAGTCCTCTTTAAAGAACCCCAGCCTGAGACTGACCATGTGCCATCTTCAGACATCTTCATACAAGGCATTAAGCGTCCCTGGCTCACTCCAGCAGCTGCTCAGGGACCTTCAGTCATGGAGCGTAAATTCTACACGCTGGATGAGGATATGGAGAAGTTATTGGAGTTTCCGCCCATTGATCAGCCTGTAATGACTCTAATTTCAAAGGCTTTAGTTCCTTCTGAGACTGGCGACAGCCTAAAGCCAGAAGATAGAAAGGCGGAGATTTTATTGCGTAAGTCTCACTTAATGGCCAGTTGGGGGTTTCGGGCAGCTGCGGCGGCCTCTTTTTTCAACCGGGCCTCTATAATATGGCTGCAAGAGGTTCAGGCCCGTCTAGGCCCAGATGATGGCCGTTTAAGACAGGACATCAGTAAGCTGTTAGCGGCAGCTGAATTTTCCGCCGATGCCACCCTGCATGCAGCGAAGATTTTGGCTCGGGGGATGGCGACCTCTCTGGCTTCCAGGCGACTCCTTTGGCTGAGGAACTGGCCAGCGGACCTCAAGTCCAAGTGGAACCTGGCGTCCTCCCCCTACCAAGGAGAGAAATTGTTTGGGGAGTCGTTGGATCCGGTCCTAATTGAAGATAAGGACAAACGGAAGTCCCTTCCCAGAGCGTACAGACGGCAAGAGCGTCGTACTAATCCTTATAATCGTCGCCAGCCATTTCGCTGGGACTCCTCCTCGTCGGTGGGTCAGAATGTCAGGCCATTTCAGCAGGGCCAGTATGGACAGTCATCCTTTCGAGGTGACCGTGCACCATTTCAAGACCGACCAAGGGGGTATCAGCAGGCTAGGCGGCCCTTCAGGGGAAACCAACGGGGCTTCAAACGCAACTCCAAGTGACTTTCATTCGCTAGCGCCCATAGGAGGCAAACTACAACTTTTCAGTGCCTCCTGGAGAAGTATCTCCACCGACAAATGGGCGATAGCCACAATTGCTCAAGGGTTGCGTCTGGAGTTTCTTCAGCCCCCACCTCAACGTTATGTCCAGTGTCCATCGACCCGCGATCCGTTGAAAAATCTTCATTTGCAGCGGGAAATAGAACATCTTTTGCACATCAAGGCGATAGAGAGAGTGCCCGAGCATGCCAAGGGAACAGGCTTTTATTCCATCGTTTTCCTTGTACCAAAAGCATCAGGAGGGTTCCGTATGATCCTCAATTTGAAATCTCTCAATGTCTTCATCCGGTATCGGAGATTTCGGATGCACTCTCTCCAGTCGATTCTCGCCTCTATTCGTCATCACGACTTTCTTTCGTCAATAGACCTGAAAGATGCTTACCTGCACATTCCTGTTTGGCCGGCTCATCATCGTTTTCTCAGGTTCTGCCTCAACGGTACTCACTACCAGTACCGGGCAATGCCGTTCGGCCTGTCATCTGCGCCTCGGACATTTACAAAACTGATGGACATATTGACGGCGCATGTCAGGGCCCGGTCTGTGCGGGTGATGGCATACTTGGACGACATCATCGTGATGTCCAAGTCACTGCCTCGAGCGCAGCAGGACTTGGCTCTCACACGGGAGGTCCTGGAGAGCCTCGGCTATACCATCAACGAGGCGAAGAGTCATCTTGTGCCTTCTACCAGCATCCAGCATCTGGGGTCTATTATAAATACCACCCAGGACACGGTCTCTTTGACACCGGAACGGCTTCTCAACATTCGGCGACTGGTCAGCGATCTATGTCGACAACATCAGGTGTCGCTGGCCATGTTGTCCAAAGTACTCAGGACTCTGGTATCAGCTATTGGAATCGTGCCATGGGCTCGACATCACATCAGGAAGCTCCAGTGGTTCCTACTCCCGTACCAAAAGGTCAAGGTCAGTCATTCTCACCGGCAGGTGAGGATTCCAGCAAGCGTGAAGCAATCACTGAGATGGTGGTTGTCCCCAGCCTTGTTTCGGGGCTCCCCCCTCCACAGTCACGACCATCTGGTTCTGACCACGGACGCGAGTCTGTCGGGTTGGGGGGCTCACATGGGTCCCCATATGGCTCAGGGTTTATGGTCCCAGGACGACCTAGCTCCTATCAATATCAACTTTCTGGAGCTCAGGGCAGTGTTTCTGGCACTTCAGGCCTTTTCCTTCTGGGTTCAGGGCAGAGACATACTGGTTCTAACAGACAATGTAGCGACCAGGGCCCATCTCAATCATCAAGGGGGCACGAAGTCACAGCGTCTAATGCTCGAGACTACTGCTCTCTTCGATTGGGCCGAACGTCATCTGGCTTCATTGAGAGCGGAGCACATTGCGGGGACCAGCAACGTGCAGGCGGACTGGCTGAGCAGGGCGACCATCGATCCCTCGGAATGGAGACTCGCTCCGGCTCTTTTCAACAGCATAGTCCGCCGCTTCGGGGTACCATCAGTGGATCTATTTGCAACCCCGGACAACGCCCAATTGCCCAGGTTTTATTCCCGGTTCGCAACGCCAGGTGCGGAAGGGGTCAACGCACTGTTGTCTCCCTGGCCCAAAGGTCTCCTTTACGCATTTCCGCCTACATGCCTGATTCAAAGAACGTTGGACAAGATGGTGCAAGAAGGAGCGGAGTTGATATTGATGGCTCCCCATTGGCCGAGACGCCCTTGGTTTGCCGACCTGACAGCCTTTTCAGTGTCCTCCCCGTGGAGGATTCCAGATTGCGAAATATCGTTATGCCAGGGGTCAGTGTGTCATCCGAACCCGCAGTGGTTCCAGCTGACCGCCTGGCACTTGAGAGGCTCAGGTTGAGGAAACAGTGTATCCCGGACAATGTGGTTGATACCATGCAGGCTGCCCGTCGACCGTCTACGGTGCGGATTTACCAAGCTACATGGGCAGCCTTTTGTAGGTTTTGTTTAGAACAGCGTGCTAACCCTCAAGAAGCTTCGGTCATTTTGGTGTTACAGTTCTTGCAAGCAGGTGTTGACAGAGGTCTAGCGCCAAATACCTTGAAAAGACAAATAGCGGTTCTTGCAACCATTGTACATGTACCGTTTTCCCGTTCACTAGCACAACACCCTTGGATACGGGAATTTGTTAAAGGAGCTGTCAACTCCCATTCACCTCCGGTACATAGGTTCCCGACCTGGGATTTGGCTCTCGTACTGAAAGCTCTGACTGCACCTCCCTTTGAGCCACTCAGGTCTATTTCACTTCGACTGCTGACAATTAAGACTGCATTTCTTGTGGCGATCACTTCTGCGCGCCGAGTATCTGAATTGTCGGCTCTGTCTACTCGGTCAGATTTGTGCGTGTTCCACTCGGACAGAGTGGTACTGAGGCTGGATCCGGCCTTTATACCCAAGGTCAATTCTGGGTTTCACAGATCGCAGGAGTTGGTCCTTCCTGATTTTTGTACACATGGTCAACATCCGTTGGAGTTGAGGTGGCACAAGGTAGATGTTAGGAGGGCCTTAAAGATTTATATCAGAAGGACTGATCAGTTCAGGAAAACTGACAGGATGTTTGTATCATTTGCTCAAGGATCTATGGGACTAGGGGTCTCATCTAAATCTATTAGTCGCTGGCTTAAGGATTGTATTGCAGAAGCGTACAAAGCTAGGTCTCAATCGCCTCCGGCGGGCATAACTGCGCATTCCACCAGAAGTGCGGCTGCATCTGCCGCTTGGAATACTCAGGCATCTATTGAAGACATTTGCAAGGCAGCGACTTGGGCTTCGCCTACAACATTCATCCGTCATTATAGACTGGACTCGGTTGCTTCGGCTGAAGCTTCCTTTGGGAGACGTGTGTTACAGAGGGTGTGTTCCTCTCCGTCGACCGTGGCACAGCCTTTTCCCTCCCAAGGGATGTGAACTTTGGTATATCCCATGTTGGACTCTCCTTCCCAGTGCAGTGGAGAAGAACCGTTGTACATACCTGAACGGTCTTCTCGATGCACTGGAAGGAGAGTCCAAACCCACCCGGCGTAGTTGCCAGGTCGCCGGAGTTATTGGGTTGCGAGGTTTAAAGTCATTTGTTATATGGTTGAAGTTCAATAAAATTGTGTTACCTCTATACTGTCTTCGTTTTTAAAACTGAGGTATTGGGGGCTGCTAAGGGGCGGTGGCTACCTCCTATTTAAATATTTAAATTAACTCAGTCTCTACCAATAGGATTGGTAATTACCCATGTTGGACTCTCCTTCCAGTGCATCGAGAAGACCGTTCAGGTATGTACAACGGTTCTTCTCTCTTCCATAACATCTTTGAAACATAGTTTATCTACCATGGCAAACATTCTTGTTTGACGCCCTGAGTCCTTCGGGATTGGGCAGCATAGAAGTGGAATAAATAAATTCTTAAAAATGATTTCTGAGTCTGCTGTTCACAAATATCTTTCAATATGTCCAGTGTTCCACTATGAGGTTCCATTCTGCATTAGTAAATCAAATTAAAGTTTTCTCCCCCTTTAATAGTATTATTAGGTTCCTTTTGCTTCCCTCTAGTGTCCAACATTTTTAAAGAATTCATAGTATGTATGAATTTGTATGCATGTAGATATATGCATGCATATCCATGTATCAGAATTAACAGTGCATATTAAAACATTTCTCCAAATGGTATCCTTCAATGAACAGAAGTTACCAGTTAATATATAATTTATTATTAGATTTGTATGCCTTATTATTAGATTTGTATATCTCATGTTTACAGTTTAAACCCACAGATAACAAAACAAGATTTTTTTAAAAACTAAAGGGCAAATAAATAGAGAAGCAACAAATAGAATGCATATTTAGAACAAATAGAATGCATATTTAGAACTTTGCCCTCAAGCCCTTCTCAAATGATGAATATCATTAATTAGTGTAACTAATTAATTAAGAACATTAGTCATTTAAGAATCCAAACTTGTGCACTTATACAGTCTTATATAGTCAGAAGGTGTTGCATTCTTACTTAGTTTCTATCAGAGATGGATTCCTACTGGTGCAGTCCGATGCACGCGCTTTGATATTGGCCAGCCAATTGACTCAATTTTGGCGTGATGGTTCCAGTGCTTTCTTTGCAGTGTGTGCCACCATCATTTTTTTTTTTGCAATTTTTTGGCTCTCTGAGCATGCGTGGAAGTAAAAGTATGCAAGAGGATGTGATGCGCACCGGTAGGAAAGGTAAGGAGGACCCACCATCTGGTTTGTCCAAGGTGTTATCAGAAGACAAATGCCAAATATATATCAATAAAAGTAACAGGAAAACAACAGTTCAGAGTTGAGGGGACTTTAGTTTGGATCTTGAAAAGAAGGTTGGTCTTGAAACATACTTAACCACATCAGGTAAAGACCTAGCTGATTCATCTGCACAACAATCTAACTTTAGTTACTTGTTACTTAGAGAATATTGTGCAAATCTAGGGCCTATGTGAATTCAGCAACCAGATAAAGATGCCAATTCCACAAGAAATTTCATATGAAATTCCAATTACTAATTTATCTGTAATCATAAATTGATAAGAGGGAAGGATTTTTTACAAAGTATTATTGATTGAATTACAGAGCATTTAAAAGGGTGGGAAGTCTGGGCAGAATAGCAGAATACACTATAACTCCCTACCCTTTGCTATTTTCTTTCTGAAAATTGCAAAAATGTAACATTCCTGGATGGTTTAAGTTCACAAAAGTTCCCGGATGTCCCTTTCCAACAATGCCAAATGGAATGCACAGGGTTTGTCTTATGTGAATTCTGAAAATCATAGAAGTAGACTAGAACCTATATGGGAACATAAACAATAAGAGGTCAAAGTGTCCCCAATCTGCATTTTGCGGGTAATATGTATTTATATATTACTAACCCCCAGATGCAAAATAGACCTGATTTGCAGAAATCAGGGAAGCATGTTTTAATGGCTTTGGGATAAGAGCAATTGCTTTTTTAGAGTTTGTGACCAAAGAGATGTTTATCTTCAGTTAGACAAAGTTCAAGCAACTAGACACTTGATTCAGATCTTCCTCTGAGAATTGAAGTTTATGTGACAGGATATGTGGGAGGCTTGGCCTCTGGCCTATGTGTGAGATCATGTGAACTCCCTATAAATATTCTATTTCCTTAAGGGAAAAACAGGACAGTGGAATAGCCAAGTACAGTAGTATATATAATATGCTCTGTACCAAAAAAAAATATTATACTGTACACCAATCAATATATACTGAATCTTTGTAAAGGTTCTCCATAATTCAGGAAATTAAAGCATGTACATATTTTGCTTTATTTGCAATTATTTTATGAAGACTTCTTTCTCCAGCCTATTGTACAGCATTTATTAAACATAATGCATAATTTAAAACTTATCTATATTGCCATAAAGGCTGAAAGAGAAGAACCATTATGATTAAAATAATAATGAAGTTCACATGAGCTCACAACATCAAATAAATGTTGATACTTAGCAACCAGATAGACAGATTTTCTTTAGACTGATCTGTCCCCATCCTAATTCTATGGCAGTGATTGTTGTACATACTCTTTATCAGTTGGAGGATGATGAAGATATTGAGGACTCAGATTCAGATAGTGTTTATGAAGTAGTGGGGGGGGGCAGGGTTATAGGTAGTAGAACAGGTGGGGGGCCAGCCACAGGATGGGGCTATGAGTTCAGGATCTAGTGAGGGAGAATCAGACGCACGCTGGGTTAATCCTACATTCAGAAGGATGCAGAAATATAGAGAGCAAAGGTCTGGAACAAGATATTAAGGAGAGGAATGGGTTAAATATTGTAGTGAGGTATTTGGCACATCAGGGGGCTAGTGGAGAAGAAGGGTGGAGTTTCAACGTTGCTGAAAAGAAATATGGAGGTGTCTTCGCCACGCTAAAGTAAGCCAAGTATTTTGTATTGTATTTAGTCAGCGCGGCTGTCGTTTTCAAAGCTATGTAGTTAGGAAATAAATCTTGTCTAAGTGAAGCAGGAAAAGGAATGTGAGAAATGCTGATAAGAGAGAGAGAACGGACCGAGTGATGTCTGGAATATGTTGAAAATACAGGAGAGCAGAGAAATAAACGGAGTTGCTTTATTCATGAAATGATGCATTTAATGAGAGTTATTTGTAATTACTAAACTTCTACCAGAAACTAGAACAGTGATGGTGGACCTATTTTCCCTCAGGTGCCAAAAGTGCATGTGTGCGCACAATTGTGCATGTGTGAGTGCCCACACCCATAATTCAATGCTTGATGAGGATGAAAATAGTCTCCCCCATCCCCCAGAGGTCCTCTGGAGATTGGAAATGGCCCATTCCCCCAGTAGGCCCATTTTTCACCCTCCCCATGCTCCAGAGGCTTCCCTGGAGCCTGGAGAGGGCAAAATGCCCTCCACCATCACCTGAAAATGGAAAACAACCTCCCAGAGCCTTCATGCAGGCCAAAAATAAGTTGGCCGGTGCTGGAGCTGAATTAGAGCAATGCCCTCATGTGTCAGCATATATGGCATGCACCATAGGTCCGCCATCACTGTTATATGGAGTGAACTCAATTGGCACTGAAATTGAGTCAGGTCTTCTCAAATGAGGCCAAAATACTATAATTTAGGCCTGGTCCCTCATGCCTTGGGTGAGAACGTGAGATGGATTTGTTGTATCATCCATTTCTTTGTTCCTTAGCCCTCTGTAGTATTCTCAGAAATCTTAAGTAACACTAAAAATACCAAATCTTATAAAATTATAGCTGAAATTGAAACTATAAAAACCATTGTCTTTAACATAAAAAATAGATCTATACAGATTTTTAATTTTCCACTTCAAATGGCGAGAAACATAATTTTTGACTAGAGCTGCCCATCTTCTTGTTGAAGGTGAACAGCCTTCAACCAGAATAATTTATTCAACAAATCATTGTTTAAAATTTTATTTCATTTCATTTATTAGATTTGTATGCCGCCCCTCTGCGCAGACTCGGGGCGGCTCACAACAGCAAATTTATGAACTATGATTCTATCTCCCTCTCTTTCTCTTACTTTCTCTCTCTCTCTCATACACACACACACACAGAGAGAGAGAGAGAGAGAGCACAAGAGAGAGACAGAAAACTTCTTCCCTTCCAAATTTTCCATTCTCTATCTCATGCAGCCACAGTCCTTCCTTCTAGTCACACTTTTTAAAAATTTCATTTTAATTGTACTCATACAAATATTAAATGTGACTCCACATTATATATATTTCCAGCAGAAGGAAAATCCCTGTACTTGATTTATATATGCATAATATCTTTTTTTAATTTTATAGCACCTACTTCAATTACCCAAGAGATTAGTATAATATATACTAATTTAAGGAGAGCTCAGGATTGAAATGAGGAGTCCTTGGTGGTCTCTAACCTTACTTGTTTTCTTGCAGATGTTTCATTATCCAAAGTAGGTAACATCATGACTAGAACAGCTGATGTTACCTAGCCTGGATAGTGAAACATCTACAAGAAAAGAGACCACCAAGGACCAGTCAAGAGATGCCCTGAGGGCCTAGAATAGACATCCTTTTTGACTGGATGCCACCAAATGAATGAGTTAGCGTTCCACTAGTTATGCCTTAGGCAAAGCAAGACCCAAAACAGCTGTAACCTTTTAGGATGATGAGATGAAAGATCCTTCATGTTAAAATATGCTTCTTACCTTCACTCACATTGACCAGTGAAGACAGAACAGCTGTTCTGGTAGCATCCAGCCATTCTTCTTAGTCTTTCTATAAGACTGAGACTTATAAAGAATAATTTATGTGGAATTCTGTTCTTTTTACCAGATTGTCATGTTCTATCATCTGGCTCGTTTGTCTTGACAGGAACTTGGCTAAAAATAAAATTTCCCACAATATCTTCTCCATTGTTCATAAAATATATTTATACAAACCAGTCTTTCTGTTGAGTGCAATATAAACCCTCTAAGAAAAGCTAAAAACTTGCTAGTTTAGCCCAGCGGAATTAGATTAGAGAAATAGTAATTGGTTTGCTTGATGTTAAAGCAATAGAGGAAAATTAATTCTGTACCTGTAGAGAGAAAGAGACATAAACTTGTCAGAAATATGCAAGAGTTGGCAAAAAGGGGAGTGAAATGTTATTTAAATCAACAGTAGTAGTAGTAGTAAATATTTGGAAGTAGCTCAGGCAGATGCCATCCTTATTCACTGAAGTATAAGAAACAGAGGGTCTAAATACAACTGGGGCTGCAAGATTGAACATTAGGTAGATCAGACCAAGAAATCAACCCTATAGGAAGGCTAATATTGTTTTTTTGTAAAACCTTGTCGAACCTTGCAAGCCTAATTGTATTGTGTCATTTGCCTTGGAAACATTTCTTGCACATTTTAGTTCAAGTCGTTTTCTTTATCCTTTAAAATATTTCCTGCAGATTTCGCATGTCTCTCTACTGAAGTTTCAGGGACCACCTTTAATCCAAACACATTTTCTTCTTTTGGTACCTATGTTATTTATTTATGCCACCTGGGAAAGCCAAGGGAAATTTTCAAAACCATAAAAAACTGAAAGTTAGAATATTTTGCACATGTTATGCAACACCCAGAAAAATATGGCATACAAAAATGGAAGGTAAATGACATCCAGGCAGAAGAAGAACACCATAGCTTCAAAGTCTAAGGGACTGGTTTGGGCAAAACTCAGCAGCACTTTTTTGTGCAGTTATTGATAAAAATAGGATCACCAACATGATCGCCAAAGTCCAACAACTGATATGACACAATAATAATTAATGTTTATAAAGAGGATTTCAGGGTAATATTGAAAAAAGAGTTTAGTTTTAATAGCCCATCTTCAAAGTGATTTAAAAAATTCAACAGCATGATTTAATTCAAATCCTTCTATTTTGAGCAGTTGCATTTCTATCAGCAGTTGTCAATCTATAATGGTATTACTACATTACCCATGACTATTGGTTACATTAGTTTAAGGTTACAAGCTGAACATTAATAATATATTGGAGGAAGTCTATGTGACGGGCATTATAAAAATAGTTTTAAGCAACAATTTTCAAATGTTAAGTCCATGTTCAAACCTACATGTTATATTTCTAAACTGAATTTTTTTTTTCAAATGCATTGTAGCACTAGGATTATTTTGTCATTCACACCCTTTTTGCCTTTTTTCCATATACACATATATACATAAATATTTCTATATTTCTATAGAATCATTAATCAAAATGTGCATGAGAACTTTATTTATTTATTTATTAGATTTGTATGCCCCCCCCCCCTCTCCATAGATTCTGGGCGGCTCACAGCATACAATAAGACAATTCATAAAAAATCTAATAAATTTTTTAAAAACCCATTATTAAACCAGACATACACACAGACATAATATGTGTATGTGTGTGTGTATATATACACTAGGGACCTCCTCCAAACTTTACAACATCGTCTTCATTTTATTGCTCAGTGTAAATAAAATAAATCATTTCTTTTATTAAGAGAAAATGTAATGATGAAATGTACTCCATTTTTGTTGAAAATATACCGTATTTTTCGCTCTATAAGACGCACCTGCTGATAAGACGCACCTAGATTTTAGAGGTTCGGGGGGGCTGGGAAGCCCCCCAGGCCGGCTGCGATCTTTTAAAACAGCCGCGCCGCTTCCCAGCTGTCTCCTGAAGCCAAACGCCAAAGGCGAACTTCCGCGTTCGGCTTCAGGAGTCAGCTGGGAAGTGGGTTCGGGGGGGTGCTGGGAAGCCCCCCAGGCTGGCTGCGATCTTTTAAAACAGCTGCGCCGCTTCCCAGCTGACTCCTGAAGCCAAAAGCCAAAGGCGAACTTCCGCGCTTCAGGAGTCAGCTGAGAAGCGGCGCGGCTGTTTTAAAAGATCGCAGCCGGCCTGGGGGGCTTCCCAGCACCCCCCCGACCCCCCAACTCGGAACCGCATTCAGACAATTCCCCCCCTGTCCCCGTCCCCGCGCCTACCGCGCACCGCTCGCCTTCCCGGGCAGCCTGACACGCCGGATCGCTCGCTCCCTCGCGTGTCCCGCCCGCTGCCAAGCCCCGCCCACCGCCAGGCTCCTTCCATCCACTCGGCCCGGGCGGCCACTTTCCCGGGACGCAGGCGGAGCTGCTGTTCCAGTTCGCTGCCAGTACTGTAGTATCCAGCTTGCACGCATTAATCGCTTTTCCATTGTTTCCTATGGGAAACAATGTTTCGACATACGAGCTTTTCGACTCACGAGCCTCCTTCCGGCACCAATTAAATTCGTATGTCGAGGTTCTACTGTATATCGCCACCCCCCTCTGCTCCAGCGCCTCCCCCCCCTCCCTGCCTGCATCTTCGCTCCATAAGACGGGGCTGATTTTTCATCCTACTTTGGGAGGAAAAAAACTGCGTCTTATGGAGTGAAAAATATGTTGCAGTTTAATTTAATTATAAACACTGACATTTTATGCATTTTCTTTTCATTTAGATTTTCTTCGAAATAGCATTCCAGTTCAATGTGTCCCACCTCTTGGAAAATACAACAATCCATTTTTCTGTTACAAGGTGGGTTCCAGCAATATTTACATAACTTTAGATTGAATCAGGATCCATTCTCTTTATTTTGGGTTCCTCCGGGGAATTTATGGAGGGTTTCCACTGAATCAAGATTGCACAAAAGGAAAATTAGTTTATAATTTTTAGAATAAAGGCTAAATGGTGATATATAAAAGAGTGAAATCAAATAATAAATTTCACTGAATGATTAAAATGTAATAAAATAATGAATGACGACAAAGTAAAATAATATCTAAACCAATGGTAATACAAGTGGTTAAAAGGATTAATAAAGTGTAAGTATGAAACTAATCAAAGCTTAACTAAGGGCAAATCTTATATTAATTCAAATCAGAAAAAAATGAATGGAGTTCCAACACTTCTAAGTTCTATTTATAGCATAAGCATCCAAACTATTAAATCTTAGATCAGATTCACTATCTATTCCTTTAGTGGAAGGTTCAATGTTCTTATGTGGTTTTCAGCTTTGAGTAGAATTAAGAAAATTTAATAAAGAAAGAAAATATAAAAGGGGAAAAAGGTTTCTATCTGATAAAGAAATTCAAAGGGTAGAATACTCTGGCCATTTACAGTGGAATAAAAGTTTAAAGGTCTTGAATTAGGGAGGAAAAAATCCTGACAGCATGTTGGTAGGGTTGCAATGGTTACCATGCAATATTGAAGACTAACTCTGCCCACAGCCAAGAGTTTGATCCTGACCAGCTCAAGGTAGACTCAGCCTTCCGTCCTCCCAAAGTCAGTAAAATGAGGACCCAGATTGTTGAGGGCAATATGCTGACTCTGTAAGGTGCTCAGAGAGTGCTGTAAATTACTGTGAAGTGATATATAAGTCTAAGTGCTGGTCTAGTGCTTTTACATCAATAGATATTTCCTTGCTTCTTTATATGAGCTAATGTTTTATTGATACCAATAGTGCCCCTGTGATTTAATTGGCTGCTGACATTCTTAAGTTACCATTACATTTCATTGTTTACTATTTCTGAAGTTGCTATTACATCTACAAATCTTGAAAAAACCAGCATAGTTATTAATTAATTGTTGCACCCAAAGCATTTTTTTTAGATTCCATACTTGACTATTTTAAATCTGGACTTTCCTCTCAGCAATTAAGTTGACTCTAAATTACACACTTTTCCACTTCAAGTTTCTTTACAAATAAAAATGAAATAATTTTACAATGTAACAATTAGGCAAAACATAGGCTGGTGCTTTGACTATAATAGCTTGTTGGTTAAAATAGATTGTTGTCTAAAGCCACTTTTAAAATATGTTTTGTTTTAGTGACAGTGATGAACTTGATGAGACTCTTGGAGACAACAGAGGAACTATTTCAATCCCAGTAAAATATGAAAGTGGATTAATATTTAAAAGGTATCATTAGATTTTATCTGTTTTTTATACTGATGATCTGTCTTTTTTTTCTATTCAGTTGGTAGAAAGTCCTTACCTCCCCAAAACAAGTGAATCATATTAGTACTGTTTCCTAACTTGCTGCTTAGTTCTCTTGATCATGGATTACTAATGGCTCAATTTTGACTGACCTTGGCCTGTGGTATCATTCTGGTAGTACACATACACTTTAAGTCCCAATCCTGATTTTATACTGGAACCTTTAATGCAGTGCTTCTCAAATAGTGCCCCCCCCAGATCGATTTCCCCAAATGGGGAGTGTTTTCCCAGTTGCACGCTGTTCCGAGCCTGGAAGAGAAAGCGGCCAGGTGGGGTAGAATCCCTGTGTGGGTTCTTGTTGTTCTCGGCAGGCACCTTGAACAGCTGATTCTAGAGGGCTTCCCCACAGAGAAGGCTCTTCCCCTAGGTCCCGCCAGCTGACATTGTTTGGTCGATGGGACCGTAAGGAGACCAACTCTGTGAACCTCACCAGACGCTGGGATTCGTGCGGCAGAAGGCGGTCTCGGAGATAATCTGGTTTCTGTCATGTCACATCCAAAGCATGGTCTAAAGTTGGCTTTTGTTTTTTTATACTTTGAAAGACCTTGAAATATAGCATTGCCATTTTTCAGTTTGTTTCACAGAAAAAAAGTTAGAAGAATCTTCACTGCAGATAATAACTAGTCCATAAAACACTTTATATTTGTTATAATGATTAACCAATCACAAGTAAATGGAGCAACCATAATCCTAAATAAATAGAATAGATACAGCTTGATTGCAACCGAACTGTTGCAACCAATTATAAATAAATAGGTCAGCCACATCTTATATATGACAAATATTGCATACTGTATTATCTGACTTGTTCCATCACTAAAAGCATATTCAATTAATCAATGTTTTACCTCTGATTAATCTGGGGGAAAATTGCTATTTAAAGAGAATGGAATTAGTCTGTTATGTTTCACTAGTTGGTTTAAACTGGATTGACAATTTCATACTGTGTAAATTGAATGGGGAAAATCATTCATTATTCAGAAAAAAAAATCTCAGGTTTATTAAATTCATATTTTCTTGAACAAGAATAACTATCATATTGTTTCATTTCACTTTGCACGGATGACTGAAATGAGCCAAGTGAATACTTTGTGGTTCTAAATCACTGAACATTATTTTATTTCTTTTTAAGGGAACCTAGTTCACATCATATCATCATTGCTGCAAATGATACAATACCTTCAGTCATTAATTCTACTGACAATATTGGAGAAGAAATTAGTATAAATTACTCGGTAAGAGACAATGTCATTTTTTCTGGTTATGGACTTTGAAAAATAACTTTTATATGCTGTACTTTTTTTAATCAACTAAATTTTTATTATGTCAGTCTGTAACATTTTCTATGATCTAGGCAGAACTTTCTGCAAATGGAGCTCCAGGTCACCTCCCTGATTTTTACTATCCTGTATATTTTCTCCTGCACATCTCCAAAAATCTGCTGCAAAGAATACTCAGTTTCATGACAGATTTGGGGTTGGTGTGTATTACTACAGAGGGTAGAAATGAATTCACACTTCCGGCAGGAACTCAGTACTGTAGTTTGATACAGCTACAATTCATCCATTCAACTATAAACATTTGCCAGTTATGGGCACTTTACTAAAAATAAATTCTATTTATTCTTCTTGCTTCTTCTTTTTTCTCTTGAATCCATATTGGCAAGGAATTAGTAAGAATCTTAAACATATTTACAACAAACCACAGACCAGAATAAGTCATTGTGTCCGTGCCACTGGAAATACACCACAAATCATTTGTTTTTTTTAATCTTGGGGATATGTTCTAGTTTAATTTAGAAGACTTTTGGTTTCTAAGATAATATTTAAATAATTATTTTCCTTGGATGCAAATTTGGTAAGGGTGGAGGTCTACTGCTATGAAATAAAATTGTATACTGTGTTATTTGTTTAGTAGTGACTGTAGCACCTGTTAACAAGGGAGAAAACATTTTTTAATTTTTCTTTTAATTAGCCTTTTGTTCTTCTTTATAGATTGAGAAAGGAGAATCTTTTTTACAACCACAGCTTGCACTGCAAATCTTATTTCCAAAGAATATTTCAAATGAAAATCAAATCCTTTATTTCACTAGGATATCATATTCAGAGGTAAATTGGCAATAAATGAAATAACACTGCTCTACAGTTCAAAATTAGACTTGATTTCCACAACATGGATCCTTGCACAAATAAATGTTCCATCTGTTTGTTTGTTTTTTCCCCATTGGTATTTATAAGGGGGGAAATGGACTCTACTTGACTATCATAATAAATTAGATAAAATATGAAATGCTCTCTGGACTTACCTGCTAAAATAATATCTGATTTTTCTAATGTTATAATTTAAGTAAACAGAGGGAGGGCAATGACTTTAGTGACAATCATCCTTTTTCTAGCAGCTAAAGCATTCTAGCAAGAAAATAGTCAAGTGATGTTATCTTTGGGGAAAGACTTGGAGTCCGCTGATAAAATTATTGCAATATACTTACAACATTACATTTTTTCTTCTTGTGATAGAATGCAAAATGCCAATCTAGCCACCCAAGTGATTTGTTAAAGATTGATATGGGCAAACCATTCACAACATCAAGAATACAAGAACCTCTAAAGGATCCCAACATAGTATGTATATCTGATTTTATGTGGAGGTTTTTGGGAGGGGGGAAATTAATAATACATTATAGTGTACTATATTAAGTTAGGGTTGAATTGTGATCACATGAATAGAATCCTATGAATATTTTATTGTGCTAAGAGCAATGATATGCAACTATAATATTCTTATGGCTAGAAATGTAATTGGAAATAATGTTTTTAAATCTACAACATGGACTTTTAAAATGTTTAGCTTTGAAAATTTGATTTTCACTATCTCTCCAAGGAAGTTAAAAACACTTTCCATCAATGTCCCTGATTGTATTTCAGTCAATCATCAATTAGAAATATTACATATCATGAAAATATGTGTAGATGCCTATTAATAAGACTGTCATGGCTTATGCAAGAGATTTTCACTGTCAGAAAAAAATAATTCACTCTAGGAATTAAGAGTGCTCCTTCCTAGACAAAGAGGTACTCTTTATGCCTTAGTCATCTCCCAGGTGAATTTTTGCAGACTGCCCTTGACCATCCAGAAGCTACAAATGAAACATAGAAATATAGAAGACTGACAGCAGAAAAAGACCTCATGGTCCATCTAGTCTGCCTTTATACTATTTCCTGTATTTAATTTTATTAAATGAATAGTATAAACACTGATGGATATATCTTGGTATGCCCCTATTACACCGTGTTTTCATTAATTGCAATGCTTCTGGATTCAGTTTAAGATGCTGGTGTCACCTACAAATTCCTTCATGTCAGATAATTTACAGGAGTGTTTCTTGATGGTGGTCCCAACAACACTGTTCTTTCATAAAGCATTAAACACCTGGATGTGTTCAGTATTTCTCAGTCTCATTAACTTTAAGATATGTGGAGTTGAACTGTTGCAATTCCTTAGCCAACATGGGCAATCAGAAACATCTTCTAATTGTTAAGGTTGACCTTATCCTCAGCGACCATTATAGTTTTTCTTCTTTGCTGATTATTTTAATATGTTGTAAGTGACACTCAAAGGCACATTCACTAGATGTGCAGCCGTACAAATTTATTAAACAAATAATATTAGTAGACAGATCCTTACTAGGTTTTGAAAGAGATTTTTATTTTATTTTGAAACAGGCCCACAGTGTGGGGCTTCCTGAATGCTAAATGATGAACAGTCTGAATACTGAATAAAGTCTACTGGTGTCACCAATGTTATTATCAGGATATGTCTTTCAGCATGATATGGAGAATGTGTTAGGTTATCTAAAATTTGCAAACATATTAATGAGATGTGTTTATGGTCTTTTATGCAGAATTGTGATGGATATGATTGTGCATCCATTAACTGCACAATAGTCCCATCAAATATAACTCATGTGAATGTTTCATTCAGACTCTGGAAATCTACTTTCATAAAGGTAAGTGAGGTATCATGTTTATTAAGAATTTTAAAATGATATCTTTAAAATGATATCTGGGGAATCCAGAGCATGATACCATGGTCTTTCAAGACTGAAGTACAGAATACCAATGCAAAATGATATATTGGCAAAATTATACACATTTTATAACTACATGCATGTTTCATCTTTATTGGTACTGGCTAGGAAGGTTTGACTGAAAGAAGTGTTATGCTATATTATTAATACATCATTTGCTCAGCAGGCAAGTTCTTTTATTGTGATTCATATATTTTACAGTTATTTCTTGATATTAAGCATAAAACGTATCAGGAAAGACTTAACCCTGCTGTTCTGTTCGGGTCGTATGTGACCCGAAGCCAAGTTTGAGTCCCTGTAAAAAAATTTCCCTGCATATCTGAAACTTGAAATTTCATGACTGCTCATCATTTCAGGGGTTCTCTCTATGAGAATTTTTTTGGGGGGGTGGGGGGGCTTAGTTTTTGCTGGGCAAAAAAAGTTACAAATCTTCTATTCCCGGGTCACCCTGACCCGGACCGAAAACTCTTCATTTGCAGTGCTTATGTTTGGTCTTTTTGAAAGCTTTTTTCACTTGGAAAGTAGTCTGAACATTTCTGCACACAATGATATGAAAATTGAAATGAAAAAAGTAATTCTTATTGGTTTATTTTGCTGATATAACGCACGCCCCCCCCCCGTTTTTGTGAAAGTTTTTTCAATTTATGGATAGTTTTGCTTGCAAAATGCATTCTATTTTACTGGAGTTGGTGTGGGATTGGTAGCTTGAACATTTCTGAATATAAGAAAAATATAAAGGAACTGAAAAAAATGATTCTTACTGGTTTTTTAACATCAGAAATAAGGCCTCCCCCCCTCAGCTGCTTGCAATCATTTTCACTTTTTATTTTTTTATGCTCCAAATCCGAAATATTCTTTAAAATCTTAGGCATTCATTTACTCAATTTAACAATGCTGATCATCAAAAAATATTTTTGGGGTGGTGGCTAATTGTTTTCTGGGCAAAAAACCCCATCACTTTGAGTCTGTTTCTGTTCGTATGTGACCGGACCAAAAATAATTTTTTTAGGTACTTGAATTTGATCTTTTTGAAAACTTTTTCAACTGGAAAACTAGTTTGAACATTTATGAACATAATGATATGAAAATTGAACTGGAAAAATTGAGACTTATATTTTTATTTTGATCAAGAAGCCCCTCCCCCCATCCTTTCTGAATTTCGTGTCAATTTCTATTTTTTAAGGCTACAAATCCCTAAGGAATTTCCCCCCAAAAGATTTGATATACTAAATTGAACATTTCTGAATATAAGAAAAATATAAATGAACTGGAAAAAATGGTTCTTATTGGTTTATTTTTGCCACAAAAGGGCCACCCCCCCTCGGCCTTGCTGTGTGCCATTATTGTCACTTTTTATACATATTTGGCTAGAAATATTTGGAATATCCTTTTGAAAATCAACCACATTGTAGCCAGATAACTAATTTTATGAATGAAATCAATTTTACTAAAAAAAAGTATGTAAGTTTGAAATTAACAGCATAATTTTTATATAAATTGAAATAATTGAGGCATACTTTATGTGCAAAATAAACCAATATGCATCAATTTTCCCAGTTCAATTTTCATATCATTATGTTCAGAAATGTTCAAGCTACCAATCCCACACAAACTTTAGTAAAATAGAATGTATTTTGCTAGCAAAACTATCCATAAAGTGAAGACTATTTTAAAAAAATGGGGGGGCATGCATTTCATCAACAAAATAAACCAATATGCATCAATTTTTCCAGTTCAATTTTCATATCATTATGTTCAGAAATGTTCAAGCTACCAATCCCACACCAACTTTAGTAAAATAGAATGCATTTTGCAGGCATAATTATCAATAAACCTAAAAGAAATTCACAAAAACGGGGGAGAGGCATATTTATGTGCAAAATAAACCAATAAGGATTAATTTCTTCAGTTCAATTTTCATATCATTGTGTGCAGAAATGTTCAGACTACTTTACAAGTGAAAAAAGTATTCAAATTGACCAAACATAAGCACTGCAAATGAATAGTTTTCGGTCCGGGTCAGGGTGACCCGCGAACAGAAGATTTTTAACTTTTTTTAAACAGAACAGTTAATGAACTCAATCTGTATAGTCTGGAGGACAGAAGAGAAAGGGGGGACATGATTGAAACATTTAAATATGTTAAAGGGTTAAATAAGGTTCAGGAGGGAAGTGTTTTTAATAGGAAAGTGAACAGAAGAACAAGGAGACACAATCTGAAGTTAGTTGGGGGAAAGATCAAAAGCAACGTAAGAAAATATTATTTCACTGAAAGAGTAGTAGATCCTTGGAACAAACTTCCAGCAGATGTGGTTTGTAAATCCATAGTAACTGAATTTAAACATGCCTGGGATAAACATATATCCATTGTAAGATAAAATACAGGAAATAGTATAAGGGCAGACTAGATGGACCATGAGGTCTTTTTCTGCCGTCAGTCTTCTATGTTTCTATGTTTATTTTTTATTTTATTGTTTTATTTTGTTTTATTTTATTTTATTTTATTTTATTTTATTTTATTTTATTTTATTTTATTTTATTTTATTATTTTATTTTATTTTATTTTATTATTTTATTTTATTTTATTTTATTTTATTTTATTTTATTTTATTTTATTTTATTTTATTTTATTTTATTTTATTTTATTATTTTATTTTATTATTTTACTGGTCAAATCTCACCTGGAGTTTTGGTCACCACACGTTCAAAAGGGACATTGAAACTCTGGAGAAGGTGCAAAAAAAAGCAACCAAAATGATTAGGGGACTAGAAACCAAGACTTATGAAGAGAGATTGCTCGAACTAGGTATGGATAGCCTTTAGAAAAAGGCCAGGGGGGACATAATAACAGTCTACAGATACTTGAGGGGTTGCCACAGACAGGAGGGGGCCACACTATTCTCCAGGGCAACAGTGGGCCAGACGAGGAACAATGGTTGGAAGCTGACCGAGCAGAGATTCAACCTGGAAATAAGGAAGAACTTCCTGATGGTCAGAGCGATCAACCAGTGGAACGGCCTACCAGCGGAGCTTGTGAACTCCCCAACTCTGTACACTTTCAATTGGAGATTGGACTGCCATTTGGCTGGGATGCTGTAGGATTTCCTGCCTAGGCAGGGGGTTGGACTTGATGACCTGCAAGGTCCCTTTCAACTCAAACAAACAAACAAATATTTCCATGGTCCTCTTCTTGACTTGTTCAGTATACAGATCCTCAATGGAAGGCAGTTGGCAGCAATTTCTGCAGTTCTGATTATCCTCTGAAGTCTGTGTCTGTCTTGTTGGGTTGCAGAACCCCTAGTTGATTTTACTCAAGGCACACATGCCCAGGCTTACATTGTCCTATTTTGGACACATTATGTGAAGATCCAGTTCTCTGGAAGAGGTTCTAATGCTGGATTAGTTATAAAGAAAGAGAAGGAAGGCAGCAGCAAAGTAGATGGACTCAGTTACAAGGTCTTGAGTTACACTGTTGGGAAACATGGAAGAACAGGTTGGGGGCAGATCATCTTGCAGAAAAATCTATTTGGTTGCTCGGAGTTGAAAGCAGCTTGATGGCACATAATCAAATCTTTATATGCAGCTCTATGAACCATATGTTTCTGGTTTCCTGTAAGCATTTTTAGAACAAAGACATTGCCTTGGAAGCTGTATTAGAAATAGGGGAAAAATCTGTCCATGTTCTAGCATTGGCTTCAACTTGCAAGCATTTTTTTGGGTTGTTGTTCTTTGGTGATTGATCTCATAATTGATCTCATGAGATTGTAGAGAGAAGGACAACTGAAAACATTGGACAATAAGTGAGTCCAGATGGTAAAGCAACATTTTGTGTAGAGTCCAGATTATTGTTTCCCAACTCTGGCATGCCTTGAGAAGTATGGTGGAGTTTGAGACAAAACTGCTGTGTCCACTGAGGCAGTGTTTCCCAACCTTGGCAACTTGAAGGTATCTGGACTTCAACTCCCAGAATTCCCCAGCCAGCATTCGCTGGCTGGGGAATTCTGGAAGTTGAAGTCCAAATATCTTCAAGTTGCCAAGGTTGGGAAACACTGCACCAAGAGATACAAATATTTTGGTGCCAATATTTTTTCCTTTGGCCCTTCTTGTATCAACCTCCAGATGAAAAGGTTTAAATAAAACCCTAAAGTTTAAATTATCCTAAATAAGTCAAAATGCTGCTAATTTTCCCTATGAAGGTCATTAAATGAGTATAATAGTAAATTATTCTGTCGTCACAGAAAATTCCTTTATGTGTATTTCTATTGACATTTATTATAAGCAATAAGCAGCATTTTCCTCTCTGGGTCATCTTTTGAATTTGGAACCATCGATGTAAGAATAAACATTATCACTTCCATTTTATTCTAGGCAAAAATTCACAGCGTAGAACTCATTGTGAAAGCCAGCCTAAGGAGTGAAAACTCATTAATGATCTTGAAGAAAGAAAATGAAAAAATAGAGGTGCGTTCCAGCAGTTTATTTTGTACATCATAAATTCAACTTGCAAATCAGTTTAGCCAGAAAAATTATCCGCCTGCAATTAGGTGGAAAATCCTAATAAATATAGAAAAATTACTTATAAGTAATCATTCAGAGCATTAACTATATATTTGCTTGCAACTCAATTAATAAATAATAAATATTTTTGAGAGTCCTGGCAGAAATAATTTAGATATGTGTAGCTGATATACATACATACAACTGATATAATGCATAAGATAATAATAATAATAATAATAATAATAATAATAATAATAATAATAATTTATTAGATTTGTATGCCGCCCCTCTCCGAAGACTCGGGGCGGCTCACAACAACGATAAAAACAGTATTATACAGGCACAAATCTAATATTAAAAAAACTAAAAACCCTATCATAATTAAAACCAAACAGCACATACGGTACATACCAAAACATAAATTATAATAAGCCTGGGGGAAAGGTGTCTCAAATCCCCCATGCCTGGCGGTATAGGTGGGTCTTAAGTAGTTTACAGAAGACAAGGAGGGTGGGAGCAGTTCTAATCTTCGGGGGGAGTTGATTCCAGAGGGCAGGGGCCGCCACAGAGAAGGCTCTTCCCATGGGGCCCGCCAGATGACAAGATGTAAGATGTCAGCCCATATTTTTGTCAGTTTAGCTAATTGGACAACTAAAGCTCATCTTTTTCATGTACCGTATGTCTCATGTATGTAATACATAAACAGGATTGAGATATAATTGCCTTGCTCAACAGTTGAGATGGGCAGCATATAAATTTAATCCAAACGTCAAACAATAACACCTATTTTTATTTCGAAAATATCTAAATCCTATATTGGGATTAAGAGTTACAGTAGGTATCAACTTGCAAATCAGCAGGTACTGAGTTGCATTTTCAATGTAGGTGTAGGTCAGTGGTGAAATCTATTTTTTTTTTGCCACCGGTTCTGTGTGCGTGGGTTGCTGATTGTGGTCATGAGATTGGGTGGTCATGGTACTGGGTGGGTGCAGCCAATTTAGCAGTCCATTTTGTCAGGGAGCGTGGGGTTGGACTAGATGACCTCTGAGATTTCTTCAAGCCTTTGCTGTGCTGTTTCAAAGCATCCTCTGAGGCTGTGTCTAGTGCCAGCCAGGTTTGTGGTCCTCCCTCCCTCCCTCCTTCCTTCCTTCCTTTTATCAGAAGCATCCCCCCCCAATAAAATATTATTCATAAGAAAAAGCCCCAATAAAATATTATTCATAAGAAAACAGGGAAAAATCAAGCTGCTAACAAAGAATCTGCTTGAAGCACAGATAGAAGCTGTTGCGATAAAAATAATTAGTCCGTCTCAGTTTGAATCCATCCCAAGTTGAAACTGATAGCAAAAGAATTTGTTTCTATTGAATAAAAAATTAGTTTCTATTCAACTTGATTCCCCAGTTTCTATTTTAGAGAAATCATGAATGCTTGTTTTGATTTAATTTATTTCAGACAATAATTCAAATATCAAAGGAGCTTCTTCCTGGTCATGTGCCTTTATGGGTCATTCTGCTGAGTGTTTTTGCTGGACTCCTGATTCTTACCTTGCTTATATTTGCATTATGGAAGGTATGATGCATTTTTCTACATTTTCCTTTTCTGAAACATTAATGAGTTGCAAAGGAAAGAAGGGGGAAATCTTTCTGATTACCAGCTTAAGCAATTAAGCAACTTTAAGCAACTTAAAAAAACAATGCTTTCTATCTTGCAGTGTTACAAATTAAGAAAAAGTTGTATGCCACAATTTTGAAAGTTGGAGTATATTATTATTATTAAATGGTTGTTAATTAATATTTATACAAGTAGATTCTTCATGTTATAAAATGTGCAAAGTATTTTGGAGTACATTAGTGGCTGTTCACAGTGGTGTTGTTATCTTGGAATTAATTTGTTTGGATGGAAAGTTAGTCTTATATATTTTACAATTTTGAGCAGTGTTTTTCTCATTTGAATTATCAAATAAGAAAAACACTGCTCCAAATTATATGATATATAAGACTAAACTTTAGCCTAAACATGCACTTCCTGATAAGCTTGTCTTTTCCTAAATCCTATTTCTCACATGTCTTTTTTCATATTCTTATAACTATTTAATTTTCAGTTTTCAATTTGTAAATATATATTTACAAATTTCTACTGGGACGTATTTTCATTGCTTCCCATTGTTCCATATAAAAATACTTTTATTGTTCTCATACTAAAAACTTCATCTCATCAGATTTGAGATATAGTACACAGAGTGATATAATCAAATACAGTTGCAAAAAACAGCTGTTATTAGTCATCTGCCTGTAAGTTGGCAACCTAGTCAAAGCTAAGAAAATAAGCTGCTCACATCTTAAAACATCTTTTAGTGTCTTAGCAAATAACACTGTTTCAATTACTATTAATGTAACCACAAAGTGACCTATTTATCATAGTTTATAATAAAACTAATAATACTGCAGAGAATCAAGTTTGCACTAATAAAATAAAATGGAGAGAGAAGAGGAGAGGAGAGAAAATTAAGATAGAGCCTTAGTAATTAACCAGTGGAGGGTACAGCATATTAAATATTAGAAATAAAAGACAGAGGATAGCAGAAATCCCAAGGTGCAAAAATAAATGGCACTAGTAGAATTATGAAAAGTAATGTCTTTAATTCCAAGTAGTATGCATCTCATTCTATATATTTCCATCATAGAAAATCTAATTACCTATTACCAAATTAGTGGATGGATTTTTTTTACAATTTATATTTGTCCTAACATGGTTTTATAACATTTGTTCTCTGTTTAATCTGAATACATAGCTAGAGGTATAACAAGCAGGAAGAGGGAGATTGTGATCCCTTTATATAGAGCGCTGGTCAGACCACATTTGGAATACTGTGTTCAGTTCTGGAGACCTCACCTACAAAAAGATATTGACAAAATTGAACAGGTCCAAAGACGGGCTACAAGAATGGTGGAAGGTATCAGGAAAGACTTCATGAACTCAATCTGTACAGTCTGGAGGACAGAAGGAAAAGGGGGGACATGATCGAAACATTTAAATATGTTAAAGGGTTAAATAAGGTCCAGGAGGGAAGTGTTTTTAATAGGAAAGTGAACACAAGAACAAGGGGTCACAATCTGAAGTTAGTTGGAGGAAAGATCAAAAGCAACGTGAGAAAATATTATTTCACTGAAAGAGTAGTAGATTCTTGGAACAAACTTCCAGCAGACATGGTTGGTAAATCCACAGTAGCTGAATTTAAACATGTCTGGGATAAACATATATCCATTGTAAGATAAAATACAGGAAATAGTATAAGGGCAGACTAGATGGACCATGAGGTCTTTTTCTGCTGTCAGTCTTCTATGTTTCTATGTTTCTACATTTTCTTTTTTGCATACAGGCATGAGAATGGGGGAGAAAGAATTGGAACAATTGACCTTCAAGGGAAGATGTCATTTGGAATCTGTTTTTAGCTCTTAGTGTAAATTTAGGAATGTTGCACTATCAGATATTGCATTTATCTGCCTTGTCTAATGCAGTGATTTATAAATCTGTACTTATTTTCCTTGCAGGCTGGATTTTTCAACAGGCCCTTAAGAAAGAAAATGGAGAAATGAGAAGAAACTCAAAAAAAGAGAAAAAAAAGAACAGTTAACAGTTCTGCAATGATCTGACCTCTCAGGTGGACTTCTGAAATATGATTATAAATGAAATTCTTGGTTTAATGTAGGAAAGATCCTAAACAACAAACAACACTGTATACTGAGCAATAAAGGAAACAAAAAAAGAAACGAACAAACCGAAGACAGAAAAGATAATCCTTGAAGGAAACTTTTTTTTACTGTTCTTTTTTTTAAGGGTGAGCAGGACTGAAAAAATATGTGCAACTTTTTTTGAACTTGGAACTTTTTTCCCAGATAACTTCATGGATATACAAACTTTGAAGCCAAGGTGTATTCAGAATTAAGGACAAAGGAGAGAGACTATTTACCCCTCAGATTCTACCCATTATGTTTAACATTGTCACTTATTTTTAGAGCGCAACCCACAGATTTTTTTTATCTCAAATGTATGCACAGGTACATATATCCTACTGAATTGAATTTGAGGATTTCAAACAGTGACTGACATGCATAAGAAACACCTGTAACTCTGATTTATCATCATTCTTACCAGGGAAGGAAGCCCGTATTCAAAGCTGGGCCTGTTACTGTTTTGGGAAACATTTATCCAGGAGGAAAAGCAAGCACCCTTCAGAAATTAGCAGCTGCACCATAAAATTTATTTCAAGCATTGGATTGCATTCCCTGCCTTGTTGTATAACTATACAAAAATTATTATAACAATAACAATAGAGTTGGAAGGGACCTTGAAGGTCTTCTAGTCCAACCCCCTGCCTAGGCAGGAAACCCTACACTACTTCAGATAGATGATTATCCAACATCTTCTTAAAAACTTCCAGTGTTGGAGCATTCACAACTTCTGGAGGCAAGCTGTTCCACTATTACTTCATGGCTAAGGTCATATTTGTAATTGGAGCACCCCAAGTACATTCCTTGGTATTTACAATTTGAGAGGGAAAAATACGCACCCAGAAAACTTGCTATATATCGCTCTGAACTCGTTAACACTACGATATCATTTATAATACCAAAAAGGCTATATTTCTCATAAATTAAAAGTATGTGGATAAACGTTTATGCAGGATTCTAGTATTTAGTTTAATCTAGAAATAGAAACGTTTAACCATTTTGTGAAGATAAAAAGAATGAAGAAGGGACTTTATTCACAGCGAAGGGGTGAATTTGAAAGCAGTGCCATTCATTCAAATAGGGGGGAATTAGCTTCTCCTTATAACTGAAATAAATCATAAGACTACATTAGAATCATGCATCATTCTGAACCATGGCATTCATCCACACTGTATATCCTCAGTAATGTTTTCAGGTACGCTATGTATTGACCAGCAGGAGGCAGTACAATACTGGTTTTCTAGTAAAGGTAAAATAGAGAGCACATTGCCTCCTGGTGTTCAATGTAATAGGATAAGAATAGCTAGCTGCACAGATGGTTACTGCTTTCTCATTATTCATGATGAATCCTTGAAAATACACTTACTTTATATTTAGTGGAAAATGTGAAAAAAAAAGTTTTGTTTTCCTGAAAAAGTTAAATCATAGTTCTTTAATTTATTACAGACAGAACATGGATCTTCGTGCAAATCATTAATGCTAAATTTGCTTGAAGATCTGTTAGCAGAAAAATAAGGTTTTGCCTTCAAATCAGTAACTACATGGAGAAATCCATAGTTTTCTAGACAGAGGTTTACAACCTTCTTCCCAGAGCTGAAAAGGGGTGACTAGACCAGTTGGCTTCAGGGTCCCAGACAAAACTAGAATTCAAATCCGCCCTGCTCCATTTTTTTAATCAGCAGATCACTGTAATGTGACACACTATAATAAGGCACTATAGCAAATGTTTTTGACAAAAATTCAACATGGCATGACTATCGTAGAATAGAATAGAGTAGAGTAGAGTAGAGTAGAGTAGAGTAGAGTAGAACAGAACAGTACAGAATAGAATAGAATTTTTATTGACCAAGTGTGATTGGACACATAAGGAATTTGTCTTGGTGCATTTGCTCTCATTATACATAAAAGAAAAGACAAGTTTGTAAAGAATCATAAGGTACAACACAATGTCTGGGTACAAATAAGCAATCCAATCATATTGGAAACCAACATATATAAATTGGGAAATAATCAATATAAATTATAAGCAACAAAGTTACAGACATACAGTCATTTGTGGAAGGAGATGGATAATAGGAACAATGAGATGAATAATAATCATGCAGACTTAGTAATAAATTTAATAATATTGAGGGAATTATTTGTTTAGCAGAGTGATGGCATTCAGGAAAAAACTGTTCTTGTGTCTAGTTGTTCTGGTGTGCAGTGCTCTGTCATGTTGTTTTGAGGGTAGGAGTTGAAACAGTTTGTGTCCAGGATGTGAGGTGTCTGTAAATATTTTCCCAGCCCACTTTTTGACTTGTGCAGTATACAGGTCCTCAATGGAAGGCAGGTTGGTAGCAATTGCTTTTTCTGCAGTTCTGATTATCCTCTGAAGTCTGTGTCTGTCTTGTTGGGTTGCAGAGCCAAACCAGATGACAGACTCAATAATTCCTCTGTAGAACTGAATTAGCAGCCCCTTGGGCAGTTTCAGCTTTCTGAGTTGGCGCAGAAAGAACATTCTGTGTTGTGCTTTTTTTGGTGACATTTTGATGTTAGGTGACCATTTTATGTCTTGAGATATGGCAGAACCTGGACATTTGAAGGACAAGAAGGAACATAACACATCTCTAGTGATTTATTGAAGAGTTGGGTAAAGATGGGGGCCTATTGATCAGCACAGCACTTTTAAGCAAGAAGGAGTTATCTTGTCTGGGCATGGAGCTTTCTTAGTTTTTGTCTGTGAAATAGGTCTTGCACTTGCTTTTTTGTTATCACTATGGGTTGTGAACTCAGTTGTAGGAGGCTTAGCTGTTGTTGATGTGTCTGAGATGGGGTTGTGGTGAAAGGTGGCTGTAGCTTCCTTTCAAGCCTGCAGTAGAAAACATTCAATCATCTCCAGTTGATGATTTCCTTCAGCCTGGGAAGGTGATTTGCCATAACCAGTGATGTTATACCTATGATGTATATATTATATACCATAATATTTATGGTTATGTATAACCATAACCATAGATATTATGTGTGCATTTACATAATGACTTATTTTCATTTTGGTTAAGATGCCTTTAGCCATTGTTTTTTTCCCTACTGAAATGGTTGATCGGTATCAACCCTTTTTCAAATATTACACAAATGTTTGAACTTTATACTGGTGCTCGTACATTCTGTAATTCTATTACGAATTGTACAATCTTCCCATATCAATCTGTCAGTATATGTAATTTAAATATTTGTTCAAATAGCCTTTTAGAATAGCTACAGTTATTTATGCTAAATAGTAATAGTATTTCATCAATCCACTGGAATTTTTGAAATGTTATGCTGAACAGTTCTTGTACATAAACAGACTATTATGACTATTTTAAAAAAATTCAAATCTGAAATATATCTGAATATTATTATTGGAGAATTACACAGCAATGGCAATAAAAATGGCCCATATTGGGAATGATGTGAATCATGAAATCGATAGAATAGAATTGTTTCCCAAGTACAGTTTCATTTCAAATATTTCAGGTCTATCTTTACATGTTTCCAAAGCATGAATTACAGGAGCCTGAATGTGTGTAAAAAAAACAGTGATTGGGTTTTGGGTCATGCATGAAAAAAAAATTGAATTTTTAAATGCATTACAGGTAATAAGAATTCAGATCAGGTTTGAAAGAAAACAAGGTATCCAGTAGAATAATTTTTAGATGTATGGATTTCAATTTCCAGAATCCCCCAGCCAGCAAGAGAACTTTTTAAATTTTATCTACCATAAGTCCGTGGCATGTTAGGGCCCAGATCGCACAGCTGGAGGCGTGTGGCAAAACCAAAACCATCCCCCCCCAACTCCAGTCTTCCAATAAATTGGTCCCTTATGCCAAAAAGGTTGGGGACTGTACAAGGTGTTGGCACAAAGTGTTTTCCCTAATGAAAAGATAAACAAATGTGGATTTCCCTTTTTAAGAATTACAGGGATGGGGTTTTTTTTCTGGTAAAAAGTTTTTATTTTTTAACATATATTCATACAAATGTCAGTGCATACACCTTACAAAAATGTCAAAACCAGTATCTTAATCCATATTCCTAATCTTTTCTATAGCCATTTTAATATCTTTTTCTATATTATTAAATCACCAGTTTGCATTCAGATCTCATTTTCTCACGCCCCTCATATACTCTCCATCTCACCCTCCTACCTTCCTTCCCATCTCTCCAACCTTCCTTCCTTCCTCTCTCCTCTCCCCCTATAACCTTCTTTTTTTTAAAAAACCCTACTTCCTCCCTCCTCTTCTTAACCCTACTTCAAAAAAGCATCATTTTTGTTTGGCAGATAGTTAATATGACATTTTAAAAATCTATTTCCTTAATACTTTCCCTGTTTTTTTCATTATCTTAAACATATTTATAATTAATATTCTTTATTTGGTATATACTTTAATACTAGTATTTATTAAAAAACCTTATATTCTAACTTCATCATCGGTGTTAAATTATTTCTTCTCTCTTTTACTCTTAATATATTTATTTCATTCCCGACTCTAACTATACTCACTTTCTATCCATTTATAAACCTTCATCCAAACCTTATAATACTCAGAGTCCTGTCGAGTTACAGGGATGTTTATATTTCATATTGATGACCTTAAATTTTGTGACTTTGTTGTGAGTTGTACAATCTTCACATATCAAGGCTGGCTGGGGCATTCTAGGATTTGAAATCCATTGTCCTTGTAATTGCAAGTTTGAGAAACATTGCTATAAACTATAAAATGTACTTTAATTTTCTACTTATAAATTTAGTAGTTATTTAAGTGGCTAAATTTAAGCTCTCAAACACTAATTCATAGTGTACATAGTACAGCATACAGATAAAGTATCCTGGAATAGATAAAACGTTTAAGCAGTTTATAACACTAATAACCACTACTGAACACTATGCTCTAAATCTACTTGAATTTAACCAAGAGTGTAAAAGTCCAATTTAAAGCACTAGCAAATATTATTGGCACAGCTTATTTGTAAGTATGGCTGGCTTTATTTAGATAGGGATTACAAGGAGTAGCCACTGTACTTATTTTAATGGAATTTAGTTTCAAATATTCATAGGAATATGGCCTTGAAGCAATTTCATTAGGGTAATTTTAAATATTCTAAAGTTTGTTCAAATGCCCTAGACAAAGTAGGTCATAAATTGGAGTACAAAGCTTTGTATTATGAAAAATACCTTTCCCCCCACTTGTGTCATTTTTTGTGTACTATAAATTGTTTGTCATGCACTAGTCATTTCAAGAACAGCATATTGATAAATGCATATTTTAAAAATAGAAGTTTATTATTCATTTCACTATCTAATTTTCTTTTCATATGGAATGTTTCATCTATGTCTGTCTAATTATTCTCCCCATGTACATCAACGATCTCCAGGGTTACAATATTTAGTTTTGAACTGGGATTCTAAATTTTCTTTGGATGTATTAAGAACTAATTTGCAAGTGGCAAATGATAGGAATTCATTTTGCCCCATTACGAACAGACAAACCAGGAATCTCTGTTGGACACAGAAGTCTCCACAAGGCATAGTTTTTAAAAATTAGGATATGATACAATCAAAGTTCCAGGTTTGTTTGGGTTTTTTGTATATAAACAAGTGAACGTTTTTTGCACTGCCAACTTCACTTTTAATCATAGTCTGTCTATACTACCAATCTACTTTGATTCAAAAAAAAATTCACCAAAATTCTTTTCTTCCTGCCTATTTAAAAAAAGGAGCCACCATCAGTTTAGGTGTGTGTGTGTGTGTGAAATGCCATTTTATACAGAGCTTTAAAAAATTATATTACATCATGTTGAGGTAAAAGACCTGACTCATTCCGTGCAGCATCAGTTGAAATAACATGGAATGTTTTCATTTCCATTTTTTCCTGAAAATATTATTTGTATGTGGGAGATTATGTGAATGTGTGTTACTAATATAATTACGCAATCTTGTCTGAAATTGTGAATAAAGCTCTTTGCTTAGTCATTATAATTTAGCAGACACTACATTAAGATTTACAACTTGAGATCTGTGAATAATTATGACTGTAGGTGACCAATATTTGAAAAAGTCCCTAAGGATAAGCCAATTGAACACTTACTAGTACTTTCTGTTAATTCTATCCATATATGGACAGGATCACAAAGAAGCCTTAATTTCCTTCCTTTACTGTCTGAAATCTAATATTAGACTGAGATTTGCATGTTTATGAGAATTATTCATCTCATTCTATACTAAATAAAGAACAAGTGAACTGTGATTTAACTTTACAGACAAATTAGCAAGACTCTCACGGAATGGCAAGCTATAATGTAGTTTGTTTTTGGCTGGTGAATCCACTAACTTATATCACTCTATGCCATCTCTGTTAGTTAAAAGGAACTGTAAGAAGCCAAATTAAGTTTTGCAAGAAAAGTAATCATAGCTTATTGGCTAATTCATGGTTTGTTTCCTTACTCTCCTTTATTACCTGCTTCTTCCTGGTACATAGTTGGCTAGAGAATTATAAAAGACAAAGATATGAATAAAATGTCATGTCTAGCATCTTGTCTACTTTGATATTGTCTTCCTTCTCCTGTTCTGGACTTTGAAGCCCTTAAGTTAAAGAGCTTCCATGTTCTATAGCAGGGGTGTTAAATTCATAGGGGGAGTACATGACCTATTGCAACTTTCCCCCCTTCACTAAACTCAGCATGGGCATGGCCAGCGCGTGATACATCCAGCCTGTGGGCCATGAGTTTGACAGCTCTATTCTATAGTGTACAGGACAGTTCAGTTCCCTGTTTTTTCCTGAGTCATACAGAAGTCTTCATCTGATTTTGCTTGGAACAGCCAAGTCAAAGGGAATTTTGCTCCATTTCCAGGAAAGAGCATTGCTGCACATAGACAAGTGGGAGAAGATAACTTGGTTTAATGGAAGTAGTCATATCCATGATTGGGAAACACAAAATAACAGCTTAACAGAGGTGAAAGGGACCTTGGAGATCATCTAGTCCAATTCCCTCCTCAAGCTGGAGACCCTATACCATTTCAAACAAATTCAATTTAATTCAATTCAATTTATTAGATTTGTATGCCGCCCCTCTCCGAAGACTCGGGGCGGCTCACAACAATAATAAAAAATAGTATAACAATGGAACAATTCTAATAATAAAATTATATTAAAAAACCCCAACAATTTAAAACCATACAGCACATACATACCAAACATAAAATATAAGAAAGCCTGGGGGAGATGTCTTAATTCCCCCATGCCTGGCGATATAGGTGGGT
The DNA here is from genome assembly GCF_031021105.1 of Erythrolamprus reginae. Taxonomy (NCBI): domain Eukaryota; kingdom Metazoa; phylum Chordata; class Lepidosauria; order Squamata; family Dipsadidae; genus Erythrolamprus; species Erythrolamprus reginae. The sequence continues at coordinate 325,613,547 of NC_091951.1, read as the reverse complement.
CTTGAGGAACTTGCGAAAGACAAGGAGGGTGGGGGCCGTTCTAATCTCCGGGGGGAGTTGATTCCAGAGGGCCGGGGCCGCCACAGAAAAGGCTCTTCCCCTGGGGCCCGCCAAACAACATTGTTTGGTCGATGAGACCCGGACAAGGCCAACTCTGTGGGACCTAATTGGCCGCTGGGATTCGTGCAGTAGAAGGCAGTTCCGGAGGTATTCTGGTCCAATGCCATGAAGGGCTTTAAAGGTAATTACCAACACTTTGAATTGTGACTGGAAACTGATCGGCAGCCAGTGCAGGCCATGGAGTGTTGTAGAAACGTGGGCGAATCTAGGAAGCCCCACGATGGCTCTCGCAGCCGCATTCTGCACAATCTGAAGTTTCCGAACACTTTTCAAAGGTAGCCCCATGTAGAGAGCGTTGCAGTAGTCGAACCTCGAGGTGATAAGGGCATGAGCGACTGTGAGCAATGACTCCCTGTCATTGGTTATCCAATCTTAAAAACCTTCATTGATGGAGCACCTATAACTTTTTAAGGCAAAATATCTCACTGATTAATCGTTCTAATTGACAGGATATTTCTCTTTATTTCTAGCTTGGTAAAATAAGAAATGTTATCCACTACAGTACCTGTAAAAACAAAGAGAAATAAATACTAAGTTATAACATTCATAGAAGATATGCAAGGAAAATAACATATTTCTGTATACAGTACTTGCAGTCTGGTTTCATTTGCCCGTATAAGTTCTTATTATTTTACTATTAAGCACACCATATATGTGCATCTCTTTAAAAAGGTTTGCAGCAAATTTCACACATTGTGGTAAGAGACGGGGTTTTAAAATTATGGCTTTTTTAAAAAGCCATGGAGGTCTAGCTTGCACACAACATTAATCTGTAAACCACAATTGTACCACACAATGGCTGGGTTTATCTTGTGCTAAGCTAAAACCAGACAAATGATACGATGCCTTAACTTAATGTTAAACTTGGCCAGTGTTTACCTACCACAGATGTCTTCCCCTTACTGTTTAGGAAAGCAGGAAAAAAAATTGCCGCTGCTGAAGGAGGAAATCTTCCAACAATAATACATTGTTAAAACGTCACCACCTCTCCGATACATCCTAAGAATCACAAAATGTATTTGGCTCATTTATTTCTAATTTCCACAACTTCAACTTCTGTCTCCCCTGTAGCTCTTCTAAATGACTCAGAGGTTTCTCCCACGCTGCTAACAACCATTCTGAGGAATGCAGGAAATACGACATCTTTTGTAAATGCAATATAGCGCACAAATAGATTAGCAATCTGACACACACACAGGGGTTGGCTTTATCAGATGAGAAATTAGGACAGATACATCCTGTCCCTTCAGGATACACAATGCTCTAATCATTAATTAGCAGCCAGGAACATTCTTCAATGTTTATTGAGTGTTCATAATAACAAATACAAGGAGTCAAACTTTTTCAGAAACCTCATGATGTCAGTGGGAAAATAAATTTCTTACAAAAAGTAAGAACCCACTTATTCTAATGTGGTAACAAATAAATGCAGACTTCTCAACCAGAACTGCCATATAAAGAAATTGCTTTCATTATGTTTCAGACTTCCTCTCCACCCAGCACTCCACTCCACACTCCATGAATAAGTAGCATGAAATACTCTCAGTCATCATATGAACAAGCACTTTCAATGTTTGTTTAAGGAAATGTCACATCACCAGGGGTGGGTTCTACTTACCTTCCCTATTGGTTTGAATCACGACAGAAGTGCACATTTTGTGTGCATACGATTTGCTCCTGTGCATGCATCACTTCCCAGAAATGACTCTCTGCGCATGGGCAGAAGCCTTTGTGCATATGCAGAAGGTTTTTTAAAATATGCGGCAACTGGAGGGCCAGTTTGGGAGCGTGGACCACAAGTCATTGCTGCCAGTATGGCGAGCAGTGCCAAATTTCCACTACTGGTTCTAAAGTAAGCTTCAACCACAACAATATATGAGCACACAACAGATACAAACTTTTCAGAGTAATTTTTTTAATTTTTTTCTTCCATATCATATAATACAAAAAATCATATACTTTATCTTTTGTTTTAATAAAATAGCTTTTGGGTAGTACATCTTGTATAATCAAATTATACATTCTTAAATCCCGTCTATTTGATTTTGGTTATCATCACACACCCCTTATACCTTTCTTTCTAATTTCGTCATCCTGATAAATCTCAATTAATGTCTAATTAAGACCATCATTAATATTCCTTAAACTATGTATAAAGTCTAAATCCTTCGGATCTTATAATCTTAATTTCATAGCCGTAGTGCCTTCTTCCCTCTAGTAAAATTCTCAAAACAAACTAAAAACCCTTATATCTAAACTTATCTATATAAAATTTATATACTTTGTCAATTTAAAAAACAAATAAACACAAACATTTAAATGCATTACCTATTATTATGCCATTATTGTATTTCATCAAACCCCACTTAATAAACTAAAATTAAGCAATAAAAAACAGATATTTTAATTTTCAAATCCATAAACCCCATTAAGCACATTTATCCAAATTAAACAATCCTTAAAAATCTAAAATAAACCTACTTAAATCACCTTAATGTAAACAGCTCCAAACATGACTGCAGAAAACACGACTTTAGCAACCAAATAGTTAGTGCAGGAACTCACTACCAGACTCTAGTTTCATCACCAAACCCCCAAAACTTTACCCTTGGACTATCCGCTGTTGACCTCACCCAATTCTTAAGAGGTCAGTAAAGGGCGTGCATAAGTGCACCAGTGTGCCTACCATCCCTGCCCTAATGTTTCCCTCTTATTAGCATCAATATCATGTATGTAAACAGTGTTATATCTTTGTATACTACTAATACGTACTTTACAAATAAAATAAAGAACCGGTACGAACCAACAGCAACCCACCACTGCATATCACTTTAACTTGACATGCCTTATTTTTTTCTGTACTGTCTATAAATTAGACTAAATTTAATACAATTTATATTAGGAAGGCTTGGAGGAGCATCTAGCCAATCTTAGCCAGTCCTTTAAAATTAACCAGTCTAATTCCTGATTAAGAACAAATAATTAAAACTTACTTTTTGTTCTAGGATCCCATTGAGTTCTTTGTCCTGATTCTGCCTTTTTTAAAAAAGAATGTCACTCCAGTGTATTATTAAAAAAAAAAATCTCCGTGTTCAATCTTGAATAACTGCATAGCTCTGGTATAGAGAGTAGGCATGTCTGGAGTTTTGTATGCGTTTTATGCTAAAGAATTTAAAGCTGATAGAAATGTAGTAAAATGCAGTAAAAATGACCTGGAAACATATAATAATAAGATAAATTTGGAAATACAGTACATGGGAAATTATAAAGCTTGACTTCATAAAACATTTTACAAAGCCATAAATAAGATTTTAAAAAAAATATCAGTAGAAATAAGTAGAAATGAGCCAAGCGCCCCAATAAAAAATAAGCAAAAAATACCAGAAGGAAATTTATATAACAAAGACAATGTAGGCATAATATTCTCTGGAGATGACCTTGCAGAAGCTATTCAGAAACAAAACCAAAATATACAGAAACATGCACTTAGCCCAAGGAAGTGGGAAAGTAATAGAGAATCAGACTACTGGCCCCAGGAAGTGGGAAAGTATTAGAAAGGAACTCAGACCATTTCCTGACATATAAGAGAACTAAGTCTACACAGGGTTTTACACCTTTTTAAACACTCAAGAGCCATTTGGACCCGTTTTCCCCAGTAAACACAGGGAGCCAATAATTTAACAACTGTTGTGACTTGGTGGACATTGCCAATTCAACATCACTCACTCTCATCCAGTCACATAACCCCTCCCCAGCCACAACTACTCCACTGGTCATTAAGGCAGAGAACCAATTGTTAACATATTTGCCACACCTGGCCCTGCCTCAACCCTCCCATCCACCTCTTGCCACACCCGGCCTTGGGTGTGTTGTTCACCTTTGTCTTTCTCTATCGCTCTCTGTTTCTGTCTCTGTTTTGACGGTGCCTTATCTCTGGCAGGATCATGCTGCCCGACAGACTGCAGAAGGAAATAGCGGGCAGCACGAAGAAGCACCCATGAGACCCAGCAAGAGATGAGGTCCCATAGAATCAGCCCCGGCTGCTTCTCTTCCTAGCAGGAAAATGAAAGGAGGGAGCCGCAGCAGAGGGATAAAAGAGCCACATGTAGTCACGGAGTCGCAGCTTGCCAGTCAGTGAAGGGCCATCACCGTCACTACCGAGGTGCCCCTGGAGCCGGGCATGGGCATGCATGTATTCAGCACGTGTGAGTGTGCACATCAGTAAGATTGGCTTGCTACTCATGCGCAGAAGCTGAATTTCTTGCAAGGATGCTCATGCGTGAGATGTTGCAGATTTTTGGTGATTTCTTTGCTTCTGCGCATGTGCAGAAGCAAAAAAGTGCCAAAAATTGGCAAAATCTCATGCACGCAAGCGTCCTCCTGTGAGATTTGGCTTCCTGTGCACATGCAGAAACCAAATCCCACACCAATGCATATGCCCGCCCGCCACTCAGCTGGAGCTGCGTGCATAGCTGCATTTTTCCAACCGAGACTATGCACCTGTCTGTACTGACTGCAGCTCAATACTGTTGCCACCTCCTGGTCTAAGAGAACTGGGAATTTTACCTGGAGAAAGAAAGATTCAAAGACAGCTTCTTTCAGAGCACTTCTTCAACTTGGAATTGGAGCTACTGAATCCAGGTTGCAGAATTCCCTATGACCATTAGAAGGCGGCAAAGAGAGCACTTACAACAGGTGTGCCAAACTCAAGGCCAGGGAGCCTATGCAGCCTGCAAGGAGCTTAGATCTGGCCCGCAGGCCCATCCTAGGAACAGCAAAGGACCAGCTCCCGGTGTCTCTGCCAGCAAAAATGGAGCTTGTGGGGTCACGTTCAGCCCATCCCAGCTCCATTTTCCCTAGCAGAGAGTGGCAGGAGGCTGTTGCAGCTGAAAATGGAGCTTGGAGGGTCATGTGCAGCCCATCCTAGCTCCATTTTCCCTAGCAGAGAGTGGCAGGAGGCTGTTGCAGCTGAAAATGGAGCTTGGGAGCCCATTTTCACTGGCAGAATGCTTGGGCCACCAGTGATGTCCTCCGACATAAGTGACGTCAAACTGGCCATCCTGGCCATGTCCACCCTGGCCCCCAATGTCAAACACAATCTTGATGTGGCCCTCTATGAAATTGAGTTGGACACTCCTGATTTACAAGATAATTTTGATGCTAGATACAGTGGTACTTCTACCTACGAAAGCCTCTACCTACGAACTTTGCTAGATAAGAACCGTGTGTTCAAGATTTTTTTGCCTCTACTCAAGAACCATTTTCCACTTATAAACCCGAGCCTCCAAACCTGTAACTGGAAAAGGCAGGGAAAAGCCTCCGTGGGGCTTCTCAAGGAATCTCCTGGGAGGAAACAGGGCTGGAAAAGACAGGGAGAAACCTCCATGGGGCTTCTCTAGGAATCTCCTGGGAGGAAACAGAGCCTCCCCCCTCCCTGTGATTTCCCCAATCGCATGCATTATTTGCTTTTACACTGATTCCTATGGGAAAAATTGCTTCTTCTTGCAAACTTTTCTACTTAAGAACCTGGTCACAGAACGAATTAAGTTCGTAAGTAGAGGTACCACTGTACTGTAAAATAGTTCAATTGAATAGCTGTCACACAAAATAATATCAATGAAAGTTCTCTATAGTTTAAAAATGAAGGGACAGAATAAGAATCTCAAGTATAACATGGGAGTCCCCTAATAGTATGAATTGCCTGAAGGGGAACAAGTTACTTCTTTGGAGCTCCCTAATTAATGAGCTTTACTTCAAAGCTATTATTAAGAATGTCTTGAAGCAGAATGGAATAGCCGTCTACCAAGGAGTGCTTTGATTTGGATTAGTCATCTGAACAATTCATGGGCCAAAATTGTTCCTTCCAATTCTAGAGTTGTATGAATGTGTACACATAACTGATGTAAGGAAGATGATATCACCAGTTCTAAGAAAGTAAGAAGCAGTGATGCAAAATTCAGGCCTTTCTTTTTCTTTTCTTTTCTGCAGTTGGGAGTGTTTTACGTTCATTTCTAGCTCTAGACCAGTGGTTGATTGTTGCTAGTTCGGACTGGTTCTTTAGAACAGGAAGGGGAAATTTGCTGTCACTCGCTGTACCGGAAAGCAATGACTGGTGATTTACGCTCCTGAACTGGTCCTCCAGTTGCCGTGGGTTGCCAAAAACTGCTCTGCGCATGCGCAAAGGCTTCTGCACATGCGCAGAGGGTGATTTCCAGGAAGTGATGTATGCGAGATAGTGAAGTGAGCATACACTTCGGTTGTGATGGGAACTGGTAGGGAAGCTAAGTAGATAGAACCCATCCCTGCTCTAAACAAGATGCAATTACAGTGTAAAGTCTACGTATAAGTTCATATCTTAATGATTTTAAAACTCAAGAAGCGGACATTTCCTATTTACTAATCCATTTATCATATTTATTTCCTGTCTGCCTTACTCTAAGATCAAAAGGGTACAAAAGGTCCTTTCTTGTCTCCTCAAGAATTGTGAAATAACCAAGCCTACTCAGACTTGGTCAGAGGAAATCAGCATCGATATAAAAGAAAACATAAGTTAATGTATTACTTCTGGGAGTGTTTGAGTAAAGCAAGTCATACGTATCATAGTAGTCACAAAACAATGAGTTATGAAAAGGCAAGTCCACTTATTGTTTATGGCATTTCCTGGTAACTAGAGGAGAGGCGGGGAGAAATATTTTTTATTGAAAAACTTACTTTACTGTGTCTCCAATGATCAACAAATAAAACATAGAATTGCTCTGGTGTCTACTCCCAAGGGCACCAGAAACTGTATTGAAATATAAAGTCTCTCTTTTTTTCAAATTTCTCAGTCTAGGCCAGAGGTTCTCAACCTGGGGGTCGGGACCCCTTTGGGGGTCGAATGACCATTTCACAGGGGTCGCGTAAGACCATGGAAAAAGACAAATTTCCCATTGTGTTAGAAACTAAAGCTTTTAATTCTGACGCCTTGGAAATTTTACAATCCAACCAAACAAGCGTTTACAGTGTGGGGGACCTTCCTACCAATCAGCTTAAAGCTCTGTTGGGAGAATTTGCACTAGACTTATGGTTGGGGGTCACCACAACATGAGGAATTATATCAAGGGATCGCGGTATTATTAAGATTGAGAACCACTGGTCTAGGCAGCTAGTTGTCCTTGGATTTTTCAGAGTCTTCCACTCAAATACAGAAAAAAGATATACTATAACCTGGCTTATTTTTTAAAGTCAGATAACATCAGGTAGGTTCTTTCAACAGCTGAGTAAAAAACCTCGCACATTTGTTATATAGCATATGCCACCCCCCAAAGAAAAATTGGGGGGGAGGGATGAGAAATGGGGAATCACATTAGGAAAAAGTAAAAATCCCATTTTTTGAGCTCAGTTGGCAGTATGACACATCCACATGTATCATTTTGACCACAGCTCAGAAATGATTTGATACTGCCTTTTTTTCCTGGGTACTTTTGATTTCCAAATCTAGGGAGGATTTCGTTGTGGTCTTCTTTCCCAGTACTAAGGGAAACCAGCATTGGCTTCTGATCCAGAAAAGACTAAGCAGTGCCTTCATGCATGCTCATACGTGTTTGAGTCACCTCTGTCTGGATGAATGGTTATTCCTCGTAATTAAAACATTAAAATACTTCTCCTCCAAATACTTCAAACCACAGCATTATAACTTGCCTTAGGGTGCCAGAGCCAGAAAATAAGACCACATTGTCCGCTCCCCCACCACAAAAACCACCTAACCTCTCTCCCTCCCCTTCAAAGTGGGTATTTCTACATTACACACCCCAAAATAAATGGGAGATAGGAACTTAAAGACCCTGGAGTACACATTACTGAATGAATGAAAATGAATGTTTTAAAAGTTAGAATTTTAAGAACTTTTTAGAATCTTAATTGGATAACTGTACTGTTGTGTTTCACTATATGTTGTGAGCTGCCCCGAGTCCACGGAAGGGGTGGCATACAAGTCCAATAAATAAATAAATAAATTTCCAATTATCTAAGTGCCAGAGCCCACTGCAACAGCATTGCCAAAAAAAAAAAACACTGAGTCGCAAACGCAGCTTCTTCTCTAGAAACACCGATCTACTAACCAGAGCATACAAAACATTGGTAAGACCAATTCTTGAATACAGCTTACCTGTATGGAATCCACACTGCATAACAGACATTAATACATTTGAAGGAGTCCAGAAATACTTCAAAAGAAGTACTCCATTCCTCCTCATGAAACAAATTACCTTACTCCTCCAGACTTCAATTACTACGTTTAGAAAATTTACAGCTACGCCGCCTCCGAACTGATTTAACTGTTGTTCATAAAATCATACATCACAATGTACTCCCTGTTAGCGACTACTTCACCTTTAACAACAACACAAGAGCACGCAATAGATACGAACAAAATGTAAATCGCTCCAAACTAGACTGCAGAAAATACGATTTCAGCAACGCCTGGAATTCACTACCGGACTCTGTTGTTTCTTCCCCCAATCCCAAAATCTTCAACCTTACATTTTCTACAATAGACCTCTCCTCTTTTCTAAGAGGTCTGTAAAGGGCATGCATAAGTGCACCTTTGTGCCTACGTTCCTGTCCTAATGTGTTTTTATCTTTTCTATTTCTACTTTGTTTGTTTGTTTGTTTGTTTATTTATTTAGTTAGTTAGTCCGATACAAATAGAAAGTTAAAGAGAATAAAAACGGAGAGGGGCGGCATACAAATCTAATAAATAATAATAAAATAATAATAATAATAACATGTAGTAGTAAATATCAGGGAAAGGATAGAAGAAAAGATATGAGAATAGAATGGTCAATGAAGAGTAGAGGAAAGGATATATGAATGGGAGAAAAGATATACAGTATAAAATATAGGAGAGACAATTGGAGAGGGGACGGAAGGCACACTACTGCACTTATGCTCGCCCCTTAATACTTTATACTTATATTATGTTAAACATACAATACTATATTTGTATGAGAAGTAAAAACAAACAAAAACCAGTAGTAATAATAGTGCAGACTTGGTAAATAGTTTTTGAGGGAATTATTTGTTTAGCAGAAAGATGGCGCTGGGGGGGGGGGATGAACTTGTGTCTAGGTGAGTAAATAGTGTTTGAGGGAATTCTCCTCATAAAAGAGCCCTTGATGGAGCCGCGGAGGATGAGAAGAGACAGCGCATCTTTGAAGGGGGGAAAAACCTCCTTTCACGCGATCCTATGCAAGTCGCGTTTCGTTCTCCCCGCATCTCTCTCTCTCTTTTTTTTTTACTTCTCTCTTCTTATTTTAGGACTTCACCCGAAAAGTAGCAGGAAGCGGGCGAGAGGCCAGAAAAGCTCGTTTCATATGCACGTCGCGTCTTTTAAAAACACCGGAGCGGAAGAGTTGTTGCTTTTTTTTTTAATGTGTGGCGGGGACTGAGGGAGTAAAAGAGGAGGGCCTTAAAACTTCGGCGAGCGGGGAAGGGCCGGGGCGGAGCAGCTCGCCGGTGCTGAGGGACCCGCGGGGCGCTGCGAAAGAGCCGCGCCAGGTGGGCGGAGCCGCTCCGGGACCATTTAGCGCTTTTGCCCACCGCCACCGCCGTCTGTAGTCACGGCTCCTTCTTGGGACAATGGGTGATGCGAGGAGACTTCTGGGCTGCCTGGCTTTGCTGAGCTTAAGTAAGTCGCGGCGTTCGTGTGTGTGGGGGGGGGGGGGAGAAGGTGGGCAGAAGTGTCGTCGCGTTTCGGCTCCAGAATGGGGAGAATCTCCTTCTCCATCCAATTGCGCGCTGGCTCGAGGGGGCTCTAAAAAGTCTGTGCCCCCCCCCCCACACCTCCGGGGGTTGTGGAAGCGGCCTTTCTGAATAAAACACGTTTTGAATGGTTAACTCGCTCCCTTCCCTTTGGAGCGAGTTGGAACAGGTGCCGCCTTTAGCCCGCTGGAAGTTTTGGCGGCAAGGGTTTCTTCCCGGGAAGTTACGCGTGGTTGAACGCCCGCGTACCTTTTCTGAGGACAAGGCGCCTTGGAATCAATGGGACGGAGCTTAGGTTCGCGCGCCTCCTTTCCGGAGACTTCGGTTGGAGAACAGTCCTCTACTACTACACTGTGGAATGTAATAGTCGCGTGAAGGGGGCAGGAGGAGGAGTCGCGGTGAACGAGAGCCTCTGGACTACCGTAGTTCGGTGTTGGATTTATTTATTTATTTTTATTTATTCATTTTCTCCAATACGCAATAATACACAATTAGGGCTATAGAGGATGTAGTAGAGAAGATATACGAGATATAGGAGAGACTATAGGACAGGGTACGGAAGGCACTCTAGTGCACTTGTACTCGCCCCTTACTGACCTCTTAGGAATCTGGAGAGGTCAACCGTGGATAGTCTAAGGGTAAAATGTTGGGAGTTAGGGGATGATACTACGGAGTCCGTAATGAGTTCCACACTTCGACAAGCAGTTAATATTAAGCTGTTGTGTGCTCTTGTGTTGTTGTGGTTGAAGCTGAAGTAGTCGTTGACAGGCAGGATATTGCAGCATATGATCTTGTGGGCAATACTTAGATCATGTTTAAGGCATCCTAGTTCTAAGCTTTCAAGACCCAGGGTTTCCTAGGGTATTCTGTTTCGGGTAGAGGAGTGAAGGGCTCTTCTGGTGAAGTATCTTTGGACATTTTCAAGGGTGTTAATGTCAGAAATGTGGTATGGGTTCCAAACAAGTGAGCTGTATTCTAGGATGGGTCTGGTGAAAGTTTTGTAAGCTCTGGTAAGTAGTGTGAGATTTCCAGAGCAGAAACTACGTAGAATTAACAACTCTTGAGGCCTTCTTAGCGATGTTGTTGCAGTGGGCTTCGGCACTTAGATCTTTAGTTATTAGTATCCCAAGGTCCTTGACTGAGTGGGGATTATCTGTGATAATTTGTTTATTCAGTTTGTATTTGAAGTTCTGATTCTTTTTGCCCATGTGTAGGACAGAGCATTTGATGGTTGAGATTTGGAGTTGCCACGCGTAGGGTGCTCAAGCTGCGGAGACTGATGATGATCACACAGAATTTAAGTTTATTCCTCAGTTATAAATGCTGCTTGTATGCTTTTACTGTACACAGTCCAGAGCCCCTCTAAGAGGGAGATAGATTATTATCAAATTATTATTTGATTATTATCCATAATTCTATAGTAATTATCAAATAATAATTTGATAATAATTTTATCAATAACTACTTATTACACTGTTCTGCAGGTAAAAAGTTGCAAGCATGGAAACAGCTGTTCTGACATAATTTGGGGTGCTGATAATGAAAATAACATTTAAAAATGTATATTGGCTCTAGTTTCCAAGATATATGATATGGTGTGTGTGTGTGTGTGTGTGTGCGTGCATGCAACATATGTTTTATTCTGTGATTTGACAGAAAAAACAAAACACACACACACACACACATGGTTTATTATGCGGTTGTATTGCTACCATCAGCTACCTTCTATTCCAGTTGCTTATGCGGTTGTGATGAAAGAAACATATGAAAACATGAAAGATGCATCATCTATGCATCTTAAGATGCATTAACTATGGTCAACATGTGGTGACCTGAAAGTGGTTGCTATCTTACTTGGTCTTCAAGGTGGATATTCTAAGTATTGCTGCTTCCTGTGTGAATGAGACAGTCATGTGAAAGAATTGCACTACTGTATATCAAAAGACACTGGCCACTTTGGCAGACGCTGCAACCAGGGAATAAAAATGTAAAGTATCCAACACTTGTAGACAGCAAAAAGATTTTATTACTTCCATTACATGTCAATTTGGGATTAATGAAAAACTTTGTGAAGGCAATGGACAGGAATAAAGCTGCTTTCATGTACCTGATCGGTTAATTTCCATTGCTTAGTGCTGCAAAAATAAGTCAAGGCAAGTACGTATTGGTGGTATACAAAGATATAACAATGTTTATATACTGTACATGAGTTTGTATCTGTTGTGTGCTTGTGTGTTGTTGTGGTTGAAGCTGAAATAGTAATTGACAGGAGAGACGTTGTAGCAGATGATTTTATGGGCTATGGTTAGGTCGTGTTTAAGGCTATGTAGTTCTAAGATTTCTAAACCTAGGATTGCAAGTCTAGTTGCATAAGGTCTTCTGTTGTGAGTGGAGGTACTAATAAAATATCTCTGGACATTTCTAGAGTGTTTATGTCCAAAATGTGGTGTTGGTTCCAGACAGATGAGCTGTATTCAAGGATTGGTCTGGCAAAAGTTTTGTATGCTCTGGTTAGTAGTTTGAGATTACTGGAGCAGAAGCTATATAGGATTAAGTTAACAACTCTTGAAGCCTTTTTTGTGATGTTGCAGTGGGCTTTGTCAGTTAGGTCATTTGATATGAGTATTCCAAGGTCTTTTACAGAGTGAGGGTTGTCTGCAAGGTCTTGTTTGTTCAGCTTGTATTTGGTGTTCTGATTCTTTTTGCCAATGTGTAGGACAGAGCATTTTTGGTTGAGATTTGGAGTTGCCAGATATTTGACCATTCAGACCCAAAGTCAAGGTCTTTTTAGAGAGTAGCTGCGTTATTGGTGTTGAAAAGGTTTACATCATCATCATCATTGCAGTTAAAGGTAAATGGAGCCATCAATGCTTGCAGACTACTGTTAGACAATTGTAAGAGACAATCCTTTCCTTGGATACAAAAGAAAAGTCAAGAGAAGCAAATGGAACACAAACTGAAGGCAAGATTAATGAGAAATTTAAACTTTTGAACATTTTATTGCCTATTACCTGTAGTTGGAAAATGTAAACTGTCCATTGCATGAAAACTAGAGCCAACTAACAAACCTCCTTGTTATATTTGAATTCAGCATGTGAAATTAATTAAGAAATGGCACATTTCATTTCTGCGATGAAAAAAAAATTGAAAATTTGCAAAACAGTGTTAATCAATAGCAATAGCACTTAGACTTATATACCACTTCACAGTGTAAGGCTGAGTCAACCTTTAGCCTGGTGAGATGCGAACTGCCAAATTGCAGGCAGCCTGCAGTCAGCAAAAATGCTCTGCAGTACTGCATTTTAACCACTGTGCCGCCAAGTCTCTTAACCAGTAATAATGTAAATAAATAAATGTAAGGCGAAGGCCTGCAGATAAATAAAATATGGGTATCCCAAAATTTATGTTACTAAGGGAGACATTTGTTAAGTTATGACCTATAAAGCCCTTCATGGCATAGGACCAGATTATCTCCTTCTGCTGCATGAATCCCAGTGACCGGTGAGGTCCCACAGAGTTGGCCTCCTTAGGATCCCGTCAACCAAACAATGTCGGCTGGCGGGACATAGGGGAAGAGCCTTCTCCGTGGGAGCCCCGACCCTCTGGAATCAGCTCCCCCCAGAGATTTGCACTGCCCCCACCCTCCTCACCTTCCGAAAGAGCTTAAAATCTCATCTTTGCCGCCAGGCTTGAGACATTTAGATCTTCCCCCCGATCAATGAATGTTTTAAGTACGAAGTTCTGAATGATTGGTTTGATAGGTTTTACTTTCTTTTAACTGAATTGAAGGGTTGTTTTTAATGTAGTATTAATTGGATTTATATTATTGTTCTGTTTTTGTATATGCTGTGAGCCGCCCCAAATCCTTGGAGATGGGCGACATGCAAATAAATAAATAAATAAATAAATAAATAAATAAATAAATAAATAAATAAATAAATAAACAAACAAACAAACAAACAAACAAACAAACAAACAAACAAACAAACAAACAAACAAACAAACAAACAAACAAACAAACAAACAACTTAATTTTGCCCCTATTTTATGACCTTTCTTGCCACAGTTAAGTGAATCAGTACAGTTGTTAGTCACATGGTTGTTAAGTGAGTCTGGCTTGCCCATTGACTTTCTCCGAAGGTCGCAAAAGCTGATCACATGACCTCGGGACCCTGCAACCGTAATACGTATGAATCAGTTGCCAAGCATATGAACTTTGATCATGTGGCCATAGGGATGTTGCAACAAGTCATGTGAAAATAGATCATACGTCACTTTTTTCAGTGCCGTTGTAACTTTGAATGGTCACTAAATGAACTGTTGTAAATTGAGGACTACCTATTTTTCTCTTTTCAGATCACTTTAGCTATAAATCTTTTTTGGTGTATGGTTTCAAGTCAACTTTGACTTCTGGAGACTGAACTAGGCCCTGCAGTTTTTGTGGCAAGAATTCAGAAGTGAATTATAATTTGCCATTGTCATTTTCTTAGGGCTGAGACAGAATGACTGGCTTGAGATCATCCACTTGATTTTGTGCTTAAGGCGGGACCAGAACACATTAACTCCCAGTTTCTCGCTCCCAGTTCTTTGCCACTACTTCAAATTGTATCTTTATAAACCAGACTTACAATATTTTATTTCAGTAATTCTCATTCCCTTGCTTTAATATATACTTCTCAGAAAAATAAAGGGAACACTCAAATAACACACCCTAGATCTGAATGAATGAAATAATCTCATTAAATACTTTGTTCTGCACAAAGTTGAATGTGCACAACAGCATGTGAAATTTGCTGTCAATCAGTGTTGCTTCCTAAGTGGACAGTTTGAATTCACAGAAGTTTGATTTACTTGGAGTTATATTGTGTTGTTTAAGTGTTCCCTTTATTTTTTTGAGCAGTATAAATTAATATTTTCTTCCTGATATCACTGATCTATATGAGTTGTTTCACATATCATGCTTGGTTTTAGTTTCCTTAATAATGCTTTATTATACAAGCTAATAAATGTTTGCAAACTGTGACATCGGCTATTCTTTACAAATGCAATGCAGAGTTCATACAACATAATGAACCACATTATGGCTTATTGTATTGGGTGAACCCAGACAAAGTGTGATTTTTGAGAAGTAAGATTGCTTGAATTTAGTGTAGTAGCTTCCAAATAAATAGATACATGATAGTAATCTTTGCTGAATTTTAGTCATAGTTATACCTAAATACGCATAGATTTCTGCAGTTCAAAACTGAGATGAGATGTTATCTGAATCTGCTCTTGCTTCCAAATTGCAGAAATTATTTTCTTTAGCCTAATTTACATTTATAGTTTATACATTACATCCTGCCAGAATCTATAGAACAGAGCATCTTTTCTTCACCAGAGCTACTTATATGATTTTGTATTAGCAAAAGCCAATAGAGATGAAACACTGGCTTTTAAGTGAATGTGAACATTAAATGAATGTGAATACCTGGATTGGTTAGGACTCTTCACAGCCGTTTTGTGTCATAATATTTTCACCCTAACATTCCAGAATGTAAGAATCAGCCTCTTGTTTCATCTGAGCTTGTTATTAAGCTGGATGTCATTCAAAAACATTTACCTGTGAGAAGTTGCAACTTGTTCCTAACTATGGGAGACATTGCAGAATATAACAGCGCTCGAGGGACGAAACCAGATACAGACACATTAACCTTTTGCAAGAATTGTGCATGCAAAATGGCCTGTATTCTGTGCTCTCTTCTGAAAAAACACATTTTTCAGAGTGTGCAGCATTTTTATTTAATCTGCCCTTTATTCTGCTGGTGAAAGTGACTGGGGCTTAAACAAAGGCCCTGAGTTCTAAAAGGTACTTGGCTAGAGTGACGGGGTTATGCCAACGTTGTTAAAACACATAATGGATGGAATTTAGAACGTGAAGCTGAGTGCCTGGTTGGTGAAAGCTGTAGCAAAAGAAATGCTTGTACTAATGAATTTAATGACTTAATGATTATGTTGAATTTAAACTTTCTGAAAGTTGAATAGGAAAAATACTTAAAGAATGGCTTAGGCCTTAATGTTAAGCTATGTTTGTTTATATCATGGTTTGTGGGACATCTGCAAGTGGATCGTGGACAACCACCCCTTCCCAGAAGAATGAAATATTTTAGGAAATATTAAAAAGGTAGAATATTATATTTCCCTAAAGGCGAAATAGAGTAACATGCTCTTGGAGATGGAAAGCAGTCCCCAAATCTTTCGTAATAGCTCTCAGCAGATGTCAGCATTTAAGAAATAAAAAGATAGCTAGCTCTATTCATAGGCAAAAAAAAATCTGTGAATGAAATAAATAAAATGTTAAATATTAATTGGACAATTACAAAAGAAATAGCGATTTTAATTAAACAAAGAGAACTAAGAGATTTTAAAGAAATAAAAACTGCAGTATTGGAAAGTGCTCAAGCGGTAGTGGTATTGGGTTGGAAAGAGTCTATAAAATGGACATTACAGAACTGGTACTGGTACATGGTGGATCACATACATTTTGAAATCATGGAAATAAGATTAAACAACTTTGATGAAAACAAACTGGAGAAGCTGATGGTACGATGGAATAAGGTGAAAGGTTATATGTTGAGTAGAATCTGTGATGCAAATGTGAAAAATAAACTCCAATCACTCTTTCAGTAATAACAAATGCAAAGTAGAGCCAAGGAAATATATATATATATAAACTAGTAAATTTTCGAACCCCCCGGAATGGGTGGTGGTGGTGATGGGGGTTCTTTTGTCGGTCAGGTGATGGGCACATGCACTGTGCACTGTTTTATGTTTGTTTTTTTATGTAACCATATTTACAAAATCAATAAAAATATATTTAAAAAAAAATAAAATCTGTGAAGCAGGGTCTGAACCGGATTAGCCCTCAGCCAGACAAACAACAGATTTGTACATGGCACCATGGGAGTCTGGCAACAGCCAGTAGAATACATGTTTTTGCACAGGAACAGGAAGTTCAAGTGCAAAGCCCAAGATAAGTTATAAAAACCCCTCACTTTCCACTCCATGTGGTCCATTGCCCAGAATCACCCATGTGGTTCTGCTTCATCATTAAACTATATTTCCAAATCCTCCAGCCCAGTGCCTTTCTCCCAGCTTGGAACTGGACCTCAATATTTCTTCAATCAACAGGATGATTCACACAATACTCTGAGCCAAAGCTTGAGTAGTTATGATATGGTTTACTACAGTTACTGTTGTTTGGTGAGTGGGGGGAGAGGAGATATTACTGTTTTGGTCCAGGATTGTCAGCCTTGTTGAACTTTAGAGATGGTGTGGGGGAGTCTTGCAAAGTACAGTGGTACCTCTACTTAAGAACGTAATTCGTTCTGTGACCAGGTTCTTAAGTAGAAAAGTTTGTAAGTAGAAGCAATTTTTCCCATAGGAATCAATGTAAAAACAAATAATGGCTGCAAACCCATTAGGAACGAAATAAAAGCTTGGAATTTGGGTGGGAAGAGGAGGAGGAAGAAGAGGAGGAGGACAGTTGCTGCCCAGAGTGAAGGGAGTGTTTCTTTTCTCTGGGCGCTGGCAGAGGTTTATTCCCTCTTCAAGCACCCAGAGAAAGGAAAATGCTTTGTTCGCTCTGGACTTGCCAAACCTCCTTAAGCACCATTGAAAGGCTCCTCTGGCAGCCCAGAAAAGCCCAAGATGACCGGGATTAAATGGGGAATGGCAGGAAACTGGCCAGGCCTTCATGCCGCTCTCAAATTTCCTGGGAAATTTTCCCCGGCTCGGGTTCTTAAGTAGAAAATAGTTCTTAAGAAGAGGCAAAAACCCCTTGAAAACCCGGTTCTTATCTAGAAAAGTTCTTAAGTAGAGGTACCACTACATTTAAAGTATCCTTTCCCCCTCTCTTAAATTCCATTCAATCAGAAAAAAAATCTGCTTGGTACTGTATTGAAATTGTTGGATTTTTTAAAGGGATGAGAATCCTACTTCATATCTCTGTAAGATTTAAGGAACACATTTTGCTACTTAAAACGCTTTCCTTCAAAAGCTAAGCAAAGTGGACTGAAGACTTGTTTGCAATTACTTCTGAATAGTCTGCTGTAATTTAACTTGAGGGTGTATGGTGCCTGACCTGAATATGACCTGAAATGAAATTTGAGACCTATAGATTATTTGTCATGCAGATCTCAAACTTGTGATTAATTGACGTTTTCTCATTTGAGGGGTTCTTACTATGAGTGTGGTGGTTTTTTTAATTTTTTTTCTTTTTGCTACACACTTTTTGCTACACACCGATAGTTACATTTCGTTACACCTGAAACAGTACAAGTGTATAGTAAATGCAAACACAACAGCAAGGTTAAAGTTTTATCCATTAGCTGAAGTCCTTGCTATGGGTTTTCTCCTGTTCCAACAGCAAAAAAAAGAAAAGAAAAGATACACATTTTATTTTCCTTCAATAACTCTACCTGCACCTGGTGTGAGTCAGCAGTTATATCTAAAACATGTGTAGGCTAACTTAGGAGAGTGGGTGGGGCTGCATAAATGCTCTTCTCTCTGAAATAATGCCAAAGCATTAAACATATAAAAATAATATGGGAAAAACAAGACCATTAAATCATTTTAAGAGCAAATCTTTGCTATTGAATTTTCAATGTTGTCAAGAAAGATGCAGTAGTTTCAGGGAAGGAGGATGCCTTATTTATGATTTAAATTACTAATAATGTGAAGTTTCAACTTTCTAAAAGTTGAATAGGAAAAGTTAGCCAAATTACTGGCTCTAATACCTAAATACGGGTACTGACTATTTTTAAATACCTATTATTTCAAGGGGTTTCCCAGTTCCAACTTCTCAAAGTTTAAACGCATCAGGCATTAGAACAATTTGTAGGGCACATAAAACTTAGGGGTTTTTTTTGACAGCCTAGTTCTTAATGACATAGTTAAGAATGTGTTAGGGTACCACTTTTTTGTATTATAGTATAATATATACTTCTTATACAGAAATGGATTCCAACTTACCTCACTGCCAGTTTGCTGCCTCCTACGCCACGTGACCATGACATGTGGGCATGCCATGCAGTGTAAACCCCCCCCCCCCAAATTAAAAAAAAACCACTGAAAACAAAATGGCCATGAATGGGCAGTGCCAAAAGTAGCAAAATTTGCATGTGCAGAATATTTTTTTTTTTAAAAAAAGATGGCGTTGCCCATGGACCTGCATCGGCCAATACAGTTTGGTGACATCATCATGATATCACCAGCAGGTCCCTACCAGTTCGGGCAAAACAGTCCAAGCCAGGAGGAACCCACCCCTGTTCTTATACTATGGTACTACAAAAATGAAGAAAAAAGAAAGCAAATCCCAGAATTAGGCCAGTTGTTTAAGCAGCAAACTCTTCAGTTTAAAATCAGTTTGAAGGTGATAAATTGAATGCAGACCTTGTATTAACTATTGTTGATGTTAGATATACATGTACACTGTCTTCCAGGATAAAAGAAATAGCTGCTTCTCCCAGTTTTGAAAATATTAAGACTGTTTGTCTCTTGACTATCTCCTGCTATCAATATATTTGCAGAGACCATGCATTGACCAAGACTAGACAGAAAGGAACATGTAAATATCTTCATCAGTAACAATTGGCATATAAAGACTATAACAGTCGCCAGAGCCCAAAGACCTAAAACTAGCAAATAACCCAACCAATCACTCTAGGAAAATTTGAAGACCAACAGGATTTCTCATTCCCCAGGTTCTCAGGAAACTTTCTTGTCTTCTGTTCTTCCCTTTTGTTTGAAAGTTTTCCCTCACCTATTAATTGGGAGCAAAATAAATGTGTTATCAGCTAGAGAGATTGTATTTCTCATAAGTTTGCTATCAGAGTTCAAAACAAGGACAAAGTAATGTCAGAGTATTTTACCTCCAAGACATTCAATTATAGATTTTGTTGTTAATAAGCTGCATTAGAATAACAAAACTTTGCCAGCATTATCTATAGAAAGATTGCTGAATTCACATAGATCAAAAGTTTCAGGCTATCTCCGAAACCATTAACAAACACAATAAGGTTTTAAGACATTATAATTGCTAATTAATAAGATACCTGTGATCTGTTTCATATTTAAGTTGTACCTGCACAACCACTCTTTCTCTACCTCCTCCTTATTTGTTTTCCAATCCATTAGTTTAATTACTCTGTGCATTTGAAAAGTGAACTAAGCTCACAAAAAACATATGCTTTTTAATAAAATATGTTAGAAAAAAATGCTACTGAACTCTTCTTAAGTTTCCCCTGCCACTCTGTGGGTCAGGGTACTGCAGGTTCCTGTTGATTGAAAGCTGGGTGTTGTGGTTCAGTTGTGATTTTTCTGTTGTCTTCTCATGATGGTTCATCTGTCCCTTTTTTGTTTGATAGATACTCTGCTGATTGGGCAAGGGGATCTGAAGTTGAATCACTTCCTTTGAGATCCAAATGGCCATTGGTTTATGAGTGCATGTGGCATAATTAGTATTAGTAGTTGTATTTATAAAGAATTTATATTTATTTGTATTTATTTGTATTTATTGTATTTATTTATTTATTTATATTTATTTTATAGAGGTAATTGAATACTGCAGAAAGGAAAAGAACAATATATATACAGTGTTCCCTCAATTTTCGCGGGGGTTGCGTTCCGAGGGGTGCCGCGAAAGTCGAATTTCCACGAAGTAGAGATGCGGAAGTAAATACACTATTTTTGGCTAGGAACAGTATCACAAGCCTTAACACTTTAAACCCCTAAATTACAATTTCCCGTTCCCTTAGCAACCATTTAGATTATTACTCACCATGTTTATTTATTAAAGTTTATTAAAAAAATATTTATTAAAGGCAGACGAAAGTTTGGCGATGACATATGATGTCATCGTGTGGGGAAAACCGTGGTATGGGGGGGAACCGTGGTATAAGGGGAAAAACCGTGAAGTATTTTTTAATTAATATTTTTGAAAAACCGTGGTATAGACTGCTCGCAAAGTTTGAACCCGTGAAAATCGAGGGAACACTGTACAGTGATCCCCACAGTTTAGCGCTCTCGATCATTGCTAATCACTATATCGCGATTTTTCCACCCGGAAGTAAAAACACCATCTGCGCATGCGCACCCCTTTTATCTATGGCCACGCATGCGTAGATGGTGGAGTTTGCGTTCCCCGGGCAGATCAGCTGCTGGGCTGCTTCCCTGGGTCTTCCCCCCTCTTGCTGGCGGGAGGGCGAGCGGCGGGCATCAGTGAGGAGCCGGGGTTTCCCCTTTGCGTGGGCGGCCAGTAAGACCCCAGCGCCGCTTCCCAGCTGAGTCCCGAAGCCAAACGCGGAAGTTCGCCTTTGCCGTCTGGCTTCAGGACTCAGCTGCTGCAAGCGAGCAGCCGGGCGGGCGAACGGGCAAGCGGCAAGCGATCTTGGGGTTTCCCCATTGCCCAGGCAAAGGGGAAACCCCAAGATCGCTTGCCGCTTGCCCGTTCGCCCGCCCGCCCGGCTGCTCGCTTGCCGCTTGCCTGTTCGCCCGCCCGCCCGGCTGCTCGCTTGCAGCGCCGCAGCAGCGAGGAGCCGGGCGGGCGGGTGAACGGGCAAGCGGCAAGCGATCTTGGGGTTTCCCCGTTGCCTGGCCAACGGGGAAACCCCATCTTCGGCTCCTCGCTGCTGCCGCGCTGCGGAGTAGATCAGCTGTTGGGCGGCCGAAGGGGTCTTCCCCGCCGCCCACACGCAAACTCCACCATCTGCACATGTGCGGCCATGGAAAACAGGACGCGCATGCGCAGATGGTGTTTTTACTTCCGTGCCGCTACATCGCGAGTTTAAGATTATCACGCGGGGTCTTGGAACGGAACCCTCGCGATAATCGGGGGATCACTGTATATTGTATATTCACCATATAGCCCTCTACTTTCAGATATATAATGTATACTCAACATGCAGCCCTCTACTTTCAAATATGTAATGTATATTCACAATACAGCCCTTTACTTTCAAATTCCTAAAATAATTCACATAGAACACCAATTTCTGCTAGATTAACAAAACATTTAAGAAGTCTGAATATAATTCAGATTGGAGACATTAAAGTCAATGGATATGTTTGTGGGTCTACATTTTTCAGAAAAACGTGGCTAAGCCATGAATTCTGCCAAAAGTCTGGGGCATTCCTCATTCAGGGGAGTTATTTTCATCTACTCATTCCAGGTGCTTTTTTGGGGGAAGCATTGTACAGACTTGCCACTATTTCCATGGTTACAATATTGAAAGGCATATGAGACACAAACTGCATGCCAATCAGAGTAGTCGGTGAAGTTTTGTAACAGAAGCAGAGGTTTGAAAGTTCCAGCAGTTCTTAGCAGCTCTTTTAATAAGCTTATTTTATTATTTATATCCATAAAGAATAAAATAAGCTTATTAAAAGAGCCACTAAGAGCCTCTGTTTTAAGAACTGCTGGAATTCTTCCCCACAAAGAAATACATAGGTTTAAACCCAATTTAAACACATTAATAAAACTTAATTGGCATATCCATGCCAATTAAGTTTTATTAATGTGTTTAAATTGGGTCTTTGCTTTGTGGGGAAGAATTAATAATAATAATAATACTAAAGAAATCAGAGATTCTGCATTAGAGAATGATCAAAGCAATGTCCACTGTTGCAATAATGAATTGAATGCAAAGACAGATAATTTCTTTCTTTTGTATTTTGCAGTGTTTTCATAGACAATCTGTCGGAACAGATACCCTGTGATTCTGCTGAGAGGGAGGGAGGAGGAGGGAAGCGAGAAAGAGAGAGAGAGAGAGAGAGAGAGAGACGGAGGGGGAGTGAGAGTTATGGAATTAGGAATAGGGTAACTAGTGAACCAGTTGACTTTGGGCCCAACACACAAGATACTCAGCCTATTTATTTGTTTATTTAATCCCCACATTTAATATTTCTTTACAAATACGGTAGCTCAAATCAACCAACATATCCAGCATACTTTTGTCCTCCTATTTTCTCCTGAACAAGCCTTTGAGATGAGTTTGGCTGAGAAATAAGGACTGGCCCAAAAAGTCAGTTAGCTTTCATGGGACTTGAACTCATGATCTCCTGCTTTCTAGCCTGGTTCCTGTGTGTGGAAATTTAGAAACAGCAACTATCTACCAACCAACTTTAAACTTGATAGATTACAGTGAATAGGTCTTCATCTTGCAATAGATGGAGTCAGTCTGATCATATGAATAAATAGTTATGCTCATGGATCCAGAGTAAAAGGAGATTATAAGTAGTTTAAATTAACTCCTACTCTAATTGTCCTGCAGAAGGGGCACAGAGAGGCAGGCATAGAATGGAAAACAGAGAGGAAATAGTAGGACAACACAGAGAGTAAATTGTACAGTTCTGCAATATTGGCCTTGGTCCCATCCTCTGCCATTATGCCGCCCCAACAGCTGTGCCCTGCGGAAATTTGAACCCTTAATTGTAAGAAGGTCACCCTTCCTAGAAAGCATAATTAGGACTGGAGCTTTGCCTTATGTTTTTTGCTTACTTAAGGACAGTGTTCTGCCCATATTTCTGTCCTTGGCGTTCACAAAGTTTTGTTTCTAAAAATGCATAAAGAACCATTCCAGATTTTGGTCCTTGTTTCAGCACTCTTCCTAACTTGCCAGTACAGAAACCTCCTTTGTGAACAGAATAAATACAGATAATATGTTCAAAATACTCTTGGGTTTGGCAAGTAGTACCATCAGAATGTGCACATTTAGAAAACATTCATTTTTAGTACCCACATTTAATTAATTATTCCATTGGTAATGTTGAGTGGCATTTTACTTTCGTGGTCCCATAGTGTCATCTGGTCATCTGTGACATTGTGACAAATAAATTTGTCCTTAATTGTGACAATCAGATCAATTTAGAAGAAGAAAACCTATTTGAAAGAAAAACAATACTGGGCTATATTTGTGGAAGGAATGGAACAAGGATTGTTCTTCGTTGATCAGTTCACTTGCTGCTCTTTACTGTTGTGGATATAAATAGGGATGTGGAGAACAGTGGAAGCAGACTTAGAAATAGATGTTTCCTGTATTGGGTGACACCAGATAAGTGTTAAAAACACTCTTCCCTTCCCTATCCTTGCAAATTAATAATAAAGCAATCATTAGCAAACTAGTTCGTTAGATATTTTTATGGTCTTTTGGCTATTTTATTTGTTAGATTTATACCCTGCTTTCTTTCAGGGCTCTCACAGTTGCATAGACAGTACTTTCTTCCCACAACAACATTCCTGTGATTATTCAGCTGAAAGAAATTGACTGACCCAAAAAGAACTTCTATGGCTGAGGATGGACTAGAACCTTGACCTTCTTACTTTAAAAGCACCCATTTCACCCAGTTCTTAATCTTTTTAGCCTTTCTTCTAAACACAGTTTCTATTAAATTCTGTAGAGTTTACTTTTGGAGTAAACATATATGGAATGTTGTTGTTAATAAGCAATGTTTGCTGAAATACAAATGCAAAAAACCCCCAAAACATTTTATATCAATATCGTCCAGAAATGAAGCAGGTTTCCTATGCCACGTCTTCAAAAACAAAGGGAAGAGATCATAACAAAGAATAAGCTCCATAGACATTTTTGTTTTCCTTTTATCTACGAAAAACACTTGGGGAGAAAGGCTGCTTTATTTTGTTTATTTCTTTATTTTTGGAACCAGCAGTAAATACCATGCTACCAGAATATCATTCAGGGCTGTTCTATTTAGTCTATGTTAGAGATGGAAACTTGTGGCTCTTGAGGCATTATTGAATTGCGATTCTCAGTCGTCATCATCAATGGAGCAGAATGTTGAGATAAATAGTTCAACCTCTAGTGGTCCCCAGTCCAGCTCTGTATTTCTATAGAGCAATGATGGTGAACCTTTTTCAGCTGGTGTGCCAAAAGTGTATATGTAGAGCGTACACCCACAACCACACCCATGCCCTACCCCCATGCACAACCATCACGCTGTCTCCCCCTGCGCATGTGCATAGGCCTCACCAAGCTTCTGGATTCCTGAAGCCTGTGGATGGTGAAAAATGGCTTGACAGGCCAACCGGAAGTTTAGAAACAAACGTCCAGTTGGCCCATTGGGTCGTTTCTGCCATCCCCAGGCTAAAACGGCCGAAAAGAAGGCTGAAAATCAGCTTTCCATGCATGCTGGAGCTGAATAGGGCAACACCTTGTGTGCCTTCAAATATGGCTCCAGGTGCCACCTGTGGCACACGTGCCATAGGTATTCACCATCACTGCTATAGAGCAGTGCTTCCCAACCTTGGCAACTTGAAGATATTTGGACTTCAACTCCCAGAATTCCCCAGCCAGTGAATGCTGGCTGGGGGATTCTGGGAATTGAAGTCCAGATATCTTCAAGTTGCCAAGGTTGGGAAACACTGCTATAGAGGACTCAATACTGATCATTAGATTAAAAGCAAGGAAATAGACAAGTACTTTCAAAAATCACCATTGTGTCAATTATTCAAGGTAGTCCAGATCAGAAGTTCTAATGCATGTCTACCCTTCCTGTATTTATCCTCAAGAGAGCTGTACAGAGTTGGTTACAAAAGGGATAAATTTTAAATAAATGAATACAAGCACGATTGTTTAAACACTTGCTGGCTTGTGATAAGCTGGTTTTAGATTACCAATCAAAAGGTAATCATGTTTGATGGTAAAAATGTTTACTTTTTCAATTGACTTAAGTACCATCAAACTGATGTTGACTCCTAGTGACAAGATAGATAAGACCTCATCAAAGATCACCTGCCCTGAACTTGCCCCTTCTGGTCTTCCAGTAATACATCCAATACTAATATAATTGAGTCCATCCACTTTGCTACTGTTCATCTTTTTCTCTTTCTTTCCATATTTCCCATTATAGATTATAGATTTCTCAAGAGAGGAGGAAGGTATTCCTCTTTGTTTATATGGAAGATGGAAAAGGAAACTTTTCCTATCTTGTCTTATCTAGTATTTCTACAGCTTTTTCTCCTCAACCTGATCCCAAATTCCCAATATCTCAGGGAATCAAACTATTCTCCAAAGCACCTAAGAGTAGAACAAGAAGCAATGGGTGGAAACTAAACAAGGAGAGAAGCAACTTAGAACTAAGGAAAAATTGCATGACAGAATAATTCATCAATAGAGCAGCGTGCCTCTAGAAGTTGTGAATGTTCCAACACTAGATGCTTTTAAGAAGATGCTGGATAACCATTTGTTTGGTGTAAAGTTTCCTGCCTAAATAGGGGGTTGGCCTAGAAGACCTCCAAGGTTTCTTCCAAGTCTGTTGTTGTTATTATTTAGTTAGAATAAAGTAGTTCACCTTCTACTCCTACAACAATTCTATAATTAATACTCTATTAATATTTCCCAGAAATATCCATAGAATTGGACTTTTTTTTTGTCAAAAATGATCAAAATAGCATTGAACTCTGAACTCCAAATACGAACTGAATAATCAAATTATCACAGATAATCCCCACTCGGTTAAAGACCTTGGTATACTAATAACAAAAGATTTAAGTGCCAAAGCCCACTGCAACAATATAGCCAAGAAGGCTTCAAGAGTTGTAAACCTAATCCTACGTAGCTTATGCTCTGGCAATCTCACACTATTTACCAGAGCTTACAAAACTTTTGCCAGACCCATCCTCGAATACAGCTCATCTGTTTGGAACCCATATCGCATCTCAGACATTAACACCCTTGAAAATGTCCAAAGATACTTCACCAGAAGAGCCCTTCACTCCTCCACTCGAAATAGAATACCCTACGAGACTAGACTTTCAATTCTGGGCCTAGAAAGTTTAGAACTAAGACGCCTTAAACAAGATCTAAGTATTGCCCACAAGATCATATGCTGCAACATCCTGCCTGTTGGCGACTACTTCAGCTTCAACCACAACAACACAAGAGCACACAACATATTTAAACTTAATATTAACCGCTCCAAATTTGACTGTAAAAAATATGACTTCAGTAACCGAGTTGTCGAAGTGTGGAACTCATTACCGGACTCCATAGTGTCATCCCCAACCCCCCAACACTTTACCCTTGGATTATCTACGGTTGACCTATCCAGATTCCTAAGAGGTCAGTAAGGGGCGAGTACAAGTGCACTAGAGTGCCTTCTGTCCCCTATCCTATTGCTCTCCTATATTTCCTATACCTTTCTTCTATTCCTATATCTCTTCTTCTATTCTTTCATTGATATGTTCTATTACTATACTTTCTTTTCTATTATTTCTTAGATATATTTTACTATGAGTATCTCCTCTATAACCTTCATCATGTATTTTAGTATGTGTATATAGATATATACCCACTAAAACCCTCATTGTGGATTGGACAAAAATAAATAAAATTAATAAAATTAAATAAATAAATAAATAAATGAATAAATAAATAAATTGTGGCATCAAATACAGATACAGTACTGCTCTTTTTGAACGTGTATACAACTTACCATCTCACAAGGCAAAAGTTGTGTCACAATTGCCAGCTTTTCATCATTTGCCAGCTTTAAGCATATGATGGATGCCTCTCAATACCATTTGTTCTTATTTGTCAGTTTCCTTTATAAAAAATATTTAGGGCTTCTATATTTTAGGGATAGTGCATGTTTAAAAAATATGCAGTCGCCAACTCAAAATATGCACATATGTTTGAATATTTAGACCTGATTCCTGTCTAATGACAAGCATTTGTTTGGTCTTCAAAGAGACTTTAATCACAGGAGATCAAAAATATAACCTTCAATTTAGAAGACATGAATTGAAGACTCTATGGCTTCCACCTGAATAAAAAGTTGCTTGTGTGAGATTTCAATGTTGTAATCATGTAGCAACTATGGAAACAATATAAATCACACTTGGGCTGCTAAATCCTAAAACGAGTTATATTTTTATAGCATTAAGTGTCAACTTTTATGCCATTCCAAAAACTTAAAATAAGAAAATATTTGCTCTTAATAAATCATGTTTTATTTATAGCAATTTGTCACAAATGTAATTGTTCCACTTCTATTATTACTTCTTATTTGTACCTATTTATTTTATTAATATGATATTTACTTAGTTTTACTCTATTGTTTTATCCAAATGAAATATAAATAATAGGAGAATAGAAAAGCAACCTGCAGCAGAAAAACAAGAAATAAATTGAAAGGTTATTATATAATTATATAAGTTGTATATTTTAGGCAGTCTTTTTTTATTGGAATATGTATTTATTCTCAATGGGAAAACTACTGTCACATCATTTTCTCTCTGGAGACTTGATCTCTCCAGAGAATAAAGCATCCTGCCAAAAATGTTCATTTTCCCTGTTCAAGCTCCAGTTCTTAATTACAGGTTCTGAAGAAACTGAGAGAGTCTTTGGGCTTTTTGTAGCTATTTACATTAGAATACTTGACACTTCAACTACAGTATCACAACTGTCAGGTTTAAGTGTTTGTAAAATAAGCCATTGAATTTTCTAAGAAATTTACTTCTATATCAGGGTGCGATAGACATTGTACCCAGGAGTGGGTTCTGGATCATTTTGCTGCCAGTTTGCTCAGAGTTGTGTCGAGCTTGTGTGTGCCCCCGCAACAATAAAAAAATAGCTTCTGCACAAAGTCCAAGATGTCACAAACAGAACCGGCTCCATGACATCATCACAAGTTTATTAACGGTTCTAAAGAACCGGTAGGAACCCACCTCTGTTTGTACTATCTGGAAAAAGTTCAAAAAGGTGCAATCTTGGACTTTTTTTCTTTTCCCCACAGAACTCTGTTATATTACCTATACAAAATGACACTCACAAATACAGTGATACCTCGTCTTACAAACCCCTCGTCATATGAACTTTTCTAGATATGAACCCGGGGTTTAAGATTTTTTTGCCTCTTCTTCCGAATTATTTTCTCCTTACGAACCCAAGCCTCCGCCGCTGGGATGCCCCACCTCCAGACTTCCATTGCCAGCCGAAGGCTCCCCTCACTGGGAAACCACACCTCCAGATTTCCGTTGCTAGTGAAGTGCCCGTTTTTGCGCTGCTGGTATTCCCCTGAGGGTCCCCTCCATGGGAAACCCCACTTCCAGACTTCTGTTGCCAGCTAAGTGCCCGTTTTTGCGATGCTGGGATTCCCCTGCATCATCACAAAAACACGGAAGTCCTACTTGATACGCCTCTTTTACAGTGGGGGATATAGCAGCCAGCTCCGCCCTTATCTGAGTGTATAAGTTGATTTCGGTTGAGATTGTTTAGGGTAGGGGCTGTAGCACAACAGAGTCTGTCGGTTCACTTCTTCTTTTCGAACTGGAGCCAGGAAGGACATAAGCAACATAAATAGAAGCTTTGGCAGGCTCAGTCCAATCACCGAGCAGACAGGGTTAATCTATGCATGGCTACTATAGTCACCATTGTAGAAAAGGCGTATTAGGTAGGACCAAATATCTGAGGGGTTTTGGGATATATTTTAGTTCTTGTTCTCTTCCCTCTTTGCTGGTAGGAAAATCCTCAGCCCAATGGTGCAGGATTCTGCATTTCGTGCTCCAATGGATGGTTAGAATCAAAATATAAATACTGACCTTTGTGTATCTTTGTGTGTGTGTGTTTCTGCATACTTTAATGTTGAAGTTTCTGTAATTCTTAATCTGTACTGCACAGTCCAGGAACACCAAACCACTTTCTTTAACATCTTCCCATGTGAACTTAATGTATCTGTCCACAGAGTTGATGTGTTTGGTGAAGGCTTTCACTTCCTGTGTTTTAATCTTGACCCAAATATCATCCGCATATCTATACCACTGAGCAGTGTTCCCTCTAATTTTTTTTTGGGGGGTGGGCGGAAAAGTATAGTGTCTGAGCGGCAGTCCCTTCGGGACTGGGCGGCACAGAAATAAACAAACAAACAAACAAATAAATAAATAAAACAAACAAACAAACAAACACACACACCACCCTGTTTTGCCTCAGATAATTTCAAAATAAAATACTGTACTGTGTGTCTATAACAGTGAGCTCATAATAGGGCAACTCTATCAATATCAAAATGCCACTTAAATAGTTGAGCTAGTTTCAAACTAGATTTTGATTTTCTTTCTCTCTTCCTTACTCCCATTCTTTTTCTTTCTCTTTTCCTTCCTCTCTTTTTTCTATCTGTTTCTCTCTCTTCCTCTCTTCCTCTCTCTCTCTTTCCCTCTCACTCTTTCCCTCTCGGCTTCTGGGCAGGTTTGGAAAACTCTGAGTTGATGATGATTTTTAAGTGAGCGATTGCTCACTGCTCAGCTTAGAGGGAACTATGCCACTGAGTGAGTGGACTGACTGTGAAGGAGTTTAGGGCTTTGGTTTCTACATCTTCCCTGTAGAGATTGGCCACAGGGGAGTAAATCTTGTGGTAGAGCTGTGTTTTTGTCTGTAGACACTTTCTGGATTTCTTTTGAAGCTTGGCTTGGGGCTCATGATTCAATTAGGGCATCATCAGTCGGAATTCTGATTCTTTCATTGTATTTAAAATAGGAAGTGGTCAAGTAGAGCTCCAGCATGACACGTATGTAGTCTGGACTGATGTTGTTTCTTACAACTTCAGTTGTTGAAATACAGGTGACGAATGAAGTGACATTGTCAGCGAAGCAATACCTGCACAGTGGTTCTCAACCTGGGGATCGGCGCCCTTTTGGGGGTCAAACAACCATTTTACAGGGGTCACCTAAGACCATGAGAAAAGACAAATTTCCCATGGTGTTAGGAACTAAAACTTCTATTCTGACACTTTGGAACATATTTTTACAATCCGACCAATCGGGTGTTTACAGTGTGGGTATCCCTCTGACCTTCCTGCCAATGAGCTTAAAGCTCTGCTGGGACAATTGGTGCTAGACTTATGGTTAGGGGTCACCACAACATGAGGAACTATATTAAGAGGTCACAGCATTAGAAAGGTTGAGAACCACTGTGCTACATGATAGCACAATTACAGCTGAAACGGAGACTGTAGTCCTTTATTAAAGAAATTAACAATGCTCTCTAGTGCAGGGATGTCAAACTAATGCTGTCATGACATTGTCATATGATATATGGCAACTCCCTCCCTTGCTAAATTGGGTGTGAATGTGGCCAGCATGTGATGCAACTGGCCCATGGGCCGCGAGTTTGACAGCCCTGCTCTCATATTACTTTATGGTGAAAACTAATACATGCACTATAGGGAAAATCAGAATTATTTCAACTATTGGTCTGTAATTTACAATGAATGTTTAAGCTGTGTCTCTTAAATGTTGCATGCACAATGGTAGAAAAACAAAACTTTATAAAATATGGGATAAAGTATAATAATGGTGGAATTTTGAAAAATAGAACTAAAAATTAAATACCGTAAGTAAGAATTTATAACAGTATTTGAAGATTTAAAAGATAGAGTGAATTAGTTTAAAAACAATATAAACATAGAATCTTTTTTTCTTTTTTTTCTTTATAATATGATAAAGTTAGAACTGTTATTTTTCCTTATATTTTCTATATTTTATTATTTTTTTGAATAAGTATATGATATTTTATAGATAAAGAAATTTAACTAACATAATTAACGTAAAGAATATAGAGTTAAATTTAACAATAATGTAATATGCACGTGTGACATCTCTGTATTGATCTGACAATAGTTAGGGTTTTATATTTTTGTATTAGTTAGACTTCTACGACAAGCGGAGCAATGGTAGCTCCTTAAATGTTTAATGTTGTCTGTCTTTGTTTGTCTTTTTTGAAAAATAATAAAAAAATATTGAAAAAAAGAAAAGAAAACAAAACAAAACTTTTACAGTGTAGTTAAATAATACAATTCTCATTTATTTGGACTTCAGACAATTTCCATCTTTACTAGTCACAAAGAAGTAGCATTTTCTGTTTAGACTACAATACAGATACCATAACCTTGACATGCCTGAGAATGTCGCACACAATTGTGTAGTTCCAGTAACTGTTATCTGTAAACAGTCTGGGGGCTATGAAAAGGTTTCTGTTTTCTAAAACAGATAGTCCCCTTTCATACTCAGAAATGCTCGCTCATGCATTAGGTTTCCGGATTTTAATGAGGTCATTCTTGGTTGTTGGACATTTGTTTGTTTAAAAAAAATATAAACTAGTCTTGTAATGTGCATACTTTGCGTGGTAATTACAGAGACATAACTTTAAAAAAACTTAAATGACTGTTTTTGAACAGCTGTCCTTATGATGCTACAAGTAGGAAAGAGGTTTTTGCCATTGTAGAGATCTGAAAGGTTAACAAAATATTGGCAAATAGTCATGATTGTGGCAAGAAAGGCTACTGGGAAAAGGGACAAATTGTTGTGTCTACTTGAATTTACTCCCACATAGTTTCAGCCCAACAGTGAAGGATGTACAATTTTTCTTCACTGTTTATCTTTGAACAGAATTTTAAATCATTTCTTTTCTTTTTTTTGGGGGGGGGGGGTTGTTATAAATTTTTATTGTTTTTCCACACCTTACAGAGATTCAAATTCACATACCTCAAATTAAAAAAACAATACAATATAAAACCAAATGTCAAATACTTGATCCAAATTTCCTAATTATTTATCCAATTTATTCTGGTATATATCATTTATCCTGTGCTACCTCTTTTTCAAATCCTATCATCTGGATTTCAGATATTCTCCTTCGCCCTTATTTGAATTCAAAGTGCCTTTAGCTATCTCAATTTCTTGTGGTTATTTGCTGTTTATCTACCAAAACTGCCGTCGTGCTACAATCCATTTCTTCTATTCTTAAATTATTTATTTGTTTGCTTGTTTGCTTGTTTGCTTGTTTGCTTGCTTGCTTGCTCGCTTGTTTGCTTACTTATTTATTTATTTATTTATTTATTTATTTATTTATTTATTAGATTTGTATGCCGCCCCTCTCCGTAGACTCGAGGGGGCTAACAACAGTAGTAAACAGCATATAACAAATCTAATGTTTAAAATAATTAAAAACCCTTATTTAAAACCAAACATGCACACAAACATACCATGCATAAATTGTATAGGCCTAGGGGGGAAAAGGGTAGTTCAGTTCCCCCAAGCTTGACGACACAGGTTGGTTTTAAGGAGCTTACGAAAGGCAAGGAGGGTGGGGGCAATTCTGATCTCCGGGCGGAGCTGGTTCCAGAGTGTCGGGGCCGCCTCAGAGAAGGTTCTTCTCCTGGGTCCCGCCAGACGACATTGTTTAGTTGACGGGACCCGGCGAAGACCGACTCTGTGGGACCTAACCGGTCGCTGGCATTCCTGCGGCAGAAGGCGGACCCGGATGTATTCTGGTCCGATGCCATGAAGGGCTTTATAGGTCATAACCAACACTTTGAATTGTGACCTGAAACTGATGGTTTTTTTTAAAAAAACCACCCATCTTATCTAACTGCCCTTAACAAAAGAAGTTTCCAAATTTACTTCTC
The DNA here is from genome assembly GCF_031021105.1 of Erythrolamprus reginae. Lineage (NCBI taxonomy): Eukaryota > Metazoa > Chordata > Lepidosauria > Squamata > Dipsadidae > Erythrolamprus > Erythrolamprus reginae. The sequence goes on along the minus strand of NC_091951.1, from coordinate 325,580,229 downwards.
TTTGTATCACAGGAAGGAAAGAAAAAATAACAATTCATATCAAATCTTAATCTAATTTTAACAATATCAATATACATAGGATAAAGGGTTGTGTTTTAAAATTTTTAAAAAAATTAAAAAATTAAAAAAATCATTTCATTCACTAAATATCTGCAAGAGATATATTCAATATTTTAGTTATATTTAATTTTATTCCTTTTTTATTCCTATGAGTTTTAGGACGATAGTAAATTATATCAACAGTTATATTTTGTTGGGTTTACTGCTAGTGCATAGTTTTTCTTGACCTTAAAACAAAACTAAAACAGTAGGAAATATCAGTCTACTTAAGAACTATGGGAAAATCCAGGACTGTAGCTAGACTGGAAAATTAGGAAAAAAATATACTAGAAAAAAAAAAGGCAGTATAAAAGCCTCGGCTGTCATTTCCAAGAAAATTGCATGGCTATGACCTTGTAGGTTGCCATAGTTTAGTTCATTTCAATTCAAAGGTGACTTTATGTCTACTTTTTTTTTAAACTGCTGAGTCAGTTCTTATTCTGAGATCTCTTCTTCAAATTTACATTTGAATGGTCTGAATTTGCAAATGTTTCTGCTCCCTTGAGCAGAGCAGAGTTTAATTCTGTTGGTACCTATGCAATAAAAGCAGAGATCTTGGTAGGTTCACAAAAGATACTGAGATGCAGAGTGGATTTTAGTTTTGCTTGCAGATAATCAGCTGCTACATAAATTAATCACGTATAAGCAAACCTTGGCTTTATGGGGAATTCTTTCTGCAAATCCTGATCTACCAGATGTTCTGCCCAATGAAACATACAGAATATTAGTGGGAACATAGAATATACCTAAAATAGGCATGTGTGATTCTGGGTAACTGACCACATGGAGGGCAGAGATTTTATGTGTATGTGTGTTTGTGTGTGTGTGTATGTGCCGTGGTATGTCTACTTACGAACTTAATTCATTCCGTGACCAGGTTCTTAAGTAGAAAAGTTTATAAGAAGAAGCAATTTTTCCCATAAGAATCAATATAAAAGCAAATAATGTGTGCGATTTGGGAAAGGCATATTTCCTCCCAGGAGATTCCTAGAGAGGCCCCATGGAGGCTTTTCCCCGCCTTTTCTGGCCCTATTTCCTCCCAGGAGATTCCTAGAGGGGCCCCATGGAGGTTTCTCCCTGCCTTATCTGGTTAAAGTTTCGGAGGCTTGCGTTTGTAAGTGGAAAATGGCTCTTGAGAAGAGGCAAAAAAATCTTGAACACTTATATTGAAAAGTTTGTAAAATGAGGCGTTCTTAGGTAGAGGTACTAGTGGATCTCAAAAAATAAAGGGAACACTCAAATAACACATCCTAGATCTGAATGAATGAAATATTCTCTTTGAATACTTTGTTCTGTACAAAGTTGAATGTGATGACAACAAAATGAAATTGATTTGATATACTTGGAGTGATATTCTTTTTTTAAAGTGTTCTCTTTATTTTTTTTTAGCAGTATGGGTGCGTGTGTGTGTGTATGTGTGTGTGTGTGAAGGTCTTGGCATATTCGGGTTTCTTCCCAGGTAAGTTTCAGAGATTCCTGGCGATGTTTAGACGAGGTCCCATTCGTCATCTTCAGGCTGGTGCTTTTGGCTTTGTGATAGCGCGAACAAAGCGTGATCTGAGCTGCCTTCCCTCTATAAATACTGGTGGGTGGGTGTGGAGTGCTGGCTCAGCATACGTACATACATATGTACATACATACACACACACTGTCTTGGTTTGAGTTTCCTGTTCCTTGAGTTTCTTGTTCTTGTGCAAGAAATGTATTCTATTGGTTGTCAGACTCTTAGGGAGCTATGCTGGCGTCTTAGTTAACTTCATAGGCTGTTTGTTTTCCAGACTTGGTTGAATCTTGCTGGGTGATCAAATGAAGGGCAATTCCTATTGTGGCTGAATTATTTTGCAGAATTATCCCATCATCCTGGAGCTGGAGGTCTTTTGTTTTGTCGATAGGGTGGCCCAATCTTTTGTCTTGTAGATAAGCTGGCACCAAAATGTCTACTGGGGCAGAGAGCTGGGACTGAGTTTCTGTCTCCAAGGGTATGTCTCTCAATGCTCCAAGAGTATATTTCATCTAGGGAAATATATTATTCTGCCTTTTAAATATTTCCTAGAATATTTCATTCTTCTAAGAGGGGTGGGTACTAACTGTCTTCAATAGTGATGAAAGTGTCATGAATGAGTGTAACTAATATTAAGACAAGAAGTGCACCACTGCCTTGATTATTTAAAATGATAATATTTCTTTTCTTCTCAATAGACCTACTTGAAAATTGCTGTGAAGCATATAATGTTGGCCTTGAAGGAGCTAAAGTGTTTTCTGGTTCCCGAAATGAACAATTTGGATATTTAGTTCAACAGATTGCAAACCAAGAAGGGAAATGGTAAGCATGACATACTTTTTGCACCATAAAGGGAGAGAGGAAAAGATCAACTTACTATCCCCTTTTGGAATAACCAACTTTATGCAAAATATTGAAAAGAAGTACCATATATTTCAGAGTATAAGACATATCCTTTTCCTTCCTAAAAGAGGCTGGAAATTTGGGTGTATCTTATACTCCAAATGTAGCTTTTTTTAAGCTTCTCTTTAGTCCTAAGGAGGTGCTAACTTTTTCTTTGCCTGCTTCTTTCATTGCTTTGCCTTCTGATAATCAGCTGAACATTTTTTAAGCCCTAACGGTGCTAACAATGAAGCAAACCTCTGTGCTTTGCTAGCAAAGCGACCGTCCCTTTGCCTGATTTTTCTCATTGTTTGGAATGAAAAGAGAGAGAGAAGTGAAGTATTTTAGAAACTATTTTTTAATCCTGAACCAGGGGATAAAAAGCAAGCACGTGGGCTCCAAACCAGCAAACTAATGTTCTGAAGCTGACCAGACTAAAGGCTAGCCAGATGAATACCTGGTAGGCAGATTCTTTTTTTCCCTATTTTCCTGCCCCAAAACTAAGGTGTGTCTTATACTCCAGTGCATGTTATACTCCAAAAAATATGATAAGTACAGTGATACCTCGTCTTACGAACTTAATTGGTTCCGGGTTGAGGTTTGTAAGGTGAAAAGTTTGTAAGACGAAACAATGTTTCCCATAGGAATCAATGGAAAAGCAATTAATGTGTGCAAGCCCAAAACTCACCCCTTTTGCCAGCCGAAGCGCCCATTTTTGCGTTGCTGGGATTCCCCTGAGGCTCCCCTCCATGGGAAACCGCACCTCCGGACTTCCGTTGCCAGTGAAGCGCCCGTTTCGCGCTGCTGGGATTCCCCTGCTGGGATTCTCCTGCAGCATTGCAAAAGCACGAAAGTCCGGAGGTGGAGTTTCCCATGGAGGGGAGCCTCAGGGGAATCCCAGCAGTGCAAAAACGGGCGCTTCGCTGGCAACAGAAGTCCAGAGGCGGGGCATCCCAGTGGCGGCAGCTTATATATATTTTTTATATTATTTAGATTTGTATGCCGCCCCTCTCCGCAGACTCGGGTTTGTAAGGTGAAAATAGTTTGGAAGAAGAGGCAAAAAAATCTTAAACCCCAGGTTTATATCTCGAAAAGTTTGTATGACGAGGGGTTTGTAAGACGAGGTATCACTGTAATCCAAAGAAATTAAGGCAGAAAGTTAGGAATTATGAAATAAACCATTCCTGAAGTTTACAAGGCTACTCCTCCATATACATCTTCCTATTTTTATACCTTTACAAGACATTCTTGCTTTCACCACATCCATTTAAAGGTATATATATTCTTTCTTGAAATTTTTCACTTTTCTATATCTGAGGATCCATCTAAGGCTTTTTCAGTCTTTCTCTTCTTCCTGACAGTTTACTCCATCTTCAGTTTATGATTTAGTTCTTATTATTCTTTCTGTACAATCCCTCGAAATGAACTCTCTCCTTCCATAGTGGTCTCTCTCTTTTGTATTGAACCCACACAGGTAATTCTAGACTTACAACCACAATTGAGACCAAACTTTCCATTTCCAAGCAGAGACAGTTGTTAAGTGAGTTTTGCCCCATGTTACAACCTTCCTTGCCACAGTTCTTCAGTTAATAACATGGTTGTTAAGTGAACTTGGTTTCCCCATCGACTTGCTTGTCAGAAGGTCACAAAAGGTGATCACATGACCTTGGGGCATTGCAACCATCATAAATACATGTCAATTGCCAAGTGTCCAATTTTTGATAAGAGATGCTACAATGGTGATAAGTGAAAAATGGTCATAAGTCACTTTTTTCAGTTCCATTGTAACTTTGAATGGTCACTAAATGAATGGCTGTAAGTTGACCACTACCTGTATTTCCTGTGAGGCAATCAAAAAATGATAAAAGTTGCGGCTGTAGGGACGAGTAATATCTATATAAATAAAAATGTAAATGTCCGTTTGTTCATAACCTCAAATCTCTGAAAGTTCTTCACCGATTGTTTTGAAATTTTGAGATAGCATTGCATGCGATTACAGGCCTCTTTATATACCAAAATCATATAGATGTCACACCTGTGACAGGTAAAAAAACTGGTGAAAAACATAGGGGCCGCATTTTGATTGGCTGGTGAAAAACATAGCGGACCTGTTTTCTTTATTTTTCCATTTTTTTTCTTCACCTTCTCACATACAAATTTAACATGTACAGTGGTACCTCATCATACGAACTTAATTGGTTCCAGGAGGAGGTTCGTAAGGTGAAAAGTTTGTAAGATGAAACAATGTTTCCCATAGGAATCAATGTAAAAGCAAATAATGCCTGCAAATCCTTCAGGAAAATCCCAAACTTTAGAAGGGAGGCGAACAGAGGGCAGGGAGGAGCAGCTAAAGGGGGCAGGTGGAAGAAGCAAGGCTAGGCTAAAGGGTGAGTGGGAAGGAAGAAAGGCAAGGGGGGCGCCCCTCCCTTTTCTTTCTTCAAAAGACACCGTTTCAGTTCCTTTGCAAGCACGTTCTCTGCAAAATTTCCCCCCCCCAAGCTGCCCCTCCCCTCCCTTTTCTTTCTTCAAAAGACACCCTTTCAGTTCCTTTGCAAGCACGTTGTTCTCTGCAAAATGTTTCCTACTCCAAGCAGCCTCTCCCTTTTCTTTCTTCAAAAAAGGGGAAAAAAAAGAAACCCCTTCATCCCAGCAGCAGCTGCTTGGGTTCGTAAGGTGAAAATAGTTCGGAAGAAGAGGCAAAAAAATCTTAAACACCGGGTTCGTATCTTGAAAAGTTCGTTAGAAGAGGCGTTCATAAGATGAGGTACCACTGTATATGCTTTCCAATACTGTATTACATACAACATACATAATTTACATTTTTAATCCATTGTTCATAAGCCAATATCTTATTTAATTTTTTTTCCTGACCAATACCATTCTGACTATTCTTTCTTGCACTCACCTCCCTTTTTCTTTCTTCCTCCTGACTGCTTTCCCTTCATTCCTCCTCAATCTCTCCTCCTCCTTTTCTCTTTCCTCTTTTTACGCTCCCTTCCTTCTTTCTCTCTTTCCTTCTCTTTCCTGCTTTCCCTTCACTCCTTGACTTCTCTCTCCTTTTCTTCCTCCCTTTCTACTTCCTCTTCAATCTTCTAATACCTTTCCCAGAGTGTCTTCCAACTTAGTAAGTTTATAAATGTTAAACTGTAGAATGTGGTTCTTTGATGGAGCTGCTTAGTTTGATAAGTATCCCAAAGATACTGAACAAAGTTCACATTAAGTCAGGTTTGGGAAGGGCGATGTGGCTTTATGCCAGGCACATGAGCCAATCAGATTTGTTCTTTTCAACAGGTAATATGTAAGAAATAAAGATTAGTGTATCTGTGTTGATTTACAGGGAACACCATGGCAGATAGGCATGAATTATAGAATTTGTGTGCAAAGGTACAGTTGAAAAAGGATTGCTGAACACTTTATGGGGAAAATAATAATATGCGTGAGAATAACCAGAATATTTAATGAATAATTTAACATTGAGTAGGGGATAAGATAAGGAGATAGGATGTGCTCTTGATGGTTTAATATACCGCTCAAAAAAATAAAGGGAACACTGAAATAACACATCCTAGATCTGAATGAATGAAATATTCTCATTGAGTATTTTGTTCTGTACAAAGTTGAATGTGCACAACAGCATGTGAAATTGAGTGCCAATCAGTGTTGCTTCCTAAATGGGCAGTTTGATTTCACAGAAGTTTGATTTATTTGGAGTTATATTGTGTTATTTAAGTGCTCCCTTGATTTTTTTTGAGCTGTGTAAATTCATTCGCAAAAGCATTAGGATTATCTACAACAAGCAGATAAATTTTGTTTACTTTGGTAGGTTGTTCACTAAAGATAGGAAAATGGATGGAGAAACTGATAAAAAGGTTGTGGACAATTTTTAATCTTTAGCAAGAAATAAAAAAGCATTAGGAAAAATAGAACCATGCAAAAGACCTTACGTTTCTGTCCAAAATCATATGTTGAATATGACAGAAGAAAAAAATAAAACACCCTGAATGAATTGGAAAGAAGAAAAATGTGGATGACCGTATTTTCCTGAGTATAAGAGGCACTTTAGTTTTTGGGGAGGAAAATAGGGAAAAGAATCTGCTTACCAGGTATTCATCTGGCTAGCGTCCTTAATTTGGTCAGCTTCAGCACATTATTTTATCCCCTGGTTAAGGGCTTAAAAAAATTATTCTGAGAGACTAACAAGAGCTTGCAAGCCAGTAAGAGCTGGGAAAATCATTAGTACCTGGAAAGAAACAATCTGAGCAAGTAGGGCAATGGAAAAAACCCTGCAAAGACTTAGGGCTTGGATAACATTCTTCTTTGCAGAGAGTAACAAGGAAAGAGCTTGCCAGCGGGTAAGAGCTGGGAACATCATTAGCACCTGTTTAGCGCGGGAAAGAAACTTACTCAGAGCAAGTTAGAGTAATAAAAAAAACCTGCAAAGACTTAGGGCTTGGAAAACATTCTTCGCTGAGAGAAACAATGAAAGAGCCTAATAGCTGGGAAGAGTGTTAGCAGCTAGTTAGGGTTTTTTTTGGGGGGGGGGAAGCTACATTCAGAGTATAAGACGCACCCTAATTATCAGCCCCTTTTAGAGAGAAAAAGGTGCATTTTATACACCGAAACATGCAGTAAATTAAAATGTGACCGATTAAATATTAAAGATATATGTTCACATGGTTTGAATATATTAACATATTGAGAGAACGTGAAAGAATTGACTAGCTTCAAAATAGTCAGTCTGCTCCAATGTGAGGAGGGTAGACAGGTTGGGAAGAGAAAAAATAGCTGTGCATAAATACGTTGGGAACTCAACCCAGCTGAGGACAAATCTGAGAAGAGAGCTTCAATGTGCTTAAGTAGGAATTAACTCATTAGCAATGAGCCCATGACATTTCCATGGAAGGTTCTTAATTTATGCCAGCAGAGCATGAAATACCGTTTTCCAAAATTCATGTATCTTTGGTTATGTAGGACTTGTAGGCATTGACTTGGTGCTTCACTCATATGTATTCTTGAAGGATAGGTCATAGGCTGACTTACACAATTCACACTTACTCAACTCACCACCAAGAACCTTGGTGGTGCAGTGGTTAGAGTGTAGTACTGCAAGCTACTTCTGCTGATCACCGGCTGCCAGCAGTTTGGCAGATTGAACCTCAGTAGGCTCAAGGTTGATTCAACCTTCCATCCTTCCAAGGTTGGTAAAATGAGGACCCAGATTGTTGGGGGCAATATGCTTACTCTCTGTAAACCGCTTAGAGAGGCTGTAAAGCACTGTGAAGCGGTATATGAGTCTAAATACTATTGCTATTTTGTATTTAGATTTGTTTCCTCCCACTGTCATAGAATTTCAACCCATGGCATGAATATTCATGAGACCACATTTGGAATACTGTGTTCAGTTCTGGAGACCTCACCTACAAAAAGATATTGACAAAATTGAACGGGTCCAAAGACGGGCTACAAGAATGGTGGAAGGTCTTAAGCAAAAAACGTATCAGGAAAGACTTAATGAACTCAATCTGAATAGTCTGGAGGACAGAAGGAAAAGGGGGGGACATGATCGAAACATTTAAATATGTCAAAGGGTTAAATAAGGTTTAGGAGGGAAGTGTTTTTAATAGGAAAGTGAACACAAGAACAAGGGGACACAATCTGAAGTTAGTTGGGGGAAAGATCAAAAGCAACGTGAGAAAATATTATTTCACTGAAAGAGTAGTAGATCCTTGGAACAAATTTCCAGCAGACGTGGTTGGTAAATCCACAGTAACTGAATTTAAACATGCCTGGGATAAACATATATCCATTGTAAGATAAAATACAGGAAATAGTATAAGGGCAGACTAGACGGACCATGAGGTCTTTTTCTGCCGTCAGTCTTCTATGTTTCTATGTTTCTACGAGGAAGACTGACTAATTGTTTTTAATTATTCAGAAGGCTGACTAATTGTTCCCCACAATAGCTTAATCACAGTATTGCATAAAGGAGAGAAAACAATTCACAGAAATATATAAAGTAAGAATATCTGAAGGCTAAATCATAAGATGAATGGCTAAGAAAAAACTAGACACTAGAAGGCTATGTTTAGCCTAATGAATAGAAAGCTCAGGGGAGGCTATGATAATCATCTTCCAATGCTTGAAAGGCTGTCACAAAAGAAGGGGGGTCAATTTATTCTTCATAGCACCTGATGGCAGGAGAGGAAAAAATTGTGGTGGTAGGAGTTAATCCAGAGGGAGCTCCAAGCTGGGAGTAAGGAAGATAGTGAAAATGATTAATCAATGGAATGGATTGCCTGCCCAAGTTGTGCTCCATTGCTTTCAATAAAAGTTTAGACAATCATTTGTCTGGGATGGTATAAGATCTCCTGCCTTGTACAGAGGGTTGGATTAGAACACACACACACACACACACACACAATGTCCCTTCTAGGTCTATGATGCTATGTATCTGTATATCTCAAATGTTAATAAAAGAGGGGGGCAAGATAAGCAATCCACATTTAACAAGAATTAAAATGCCAATTTTTAAAAAAAAGAGGGAGAAAAGGGGTGTGTGTGAAGAGCTATTGGATTTCTACACCCCCCCCCCCAAGAGTCTGGCCACTGAGCAGATACTGTATAAAAATATCAACCAAACTATAGAAATCCATTAAAACGAAATGGGGCTGAGGTCCTTTAAAAAAATCACAATATCAACACATAAAGAACTTCCCCACTCCCCCCGCCAGAATTACATGATCATCCGAGTCCTAATACTTTGGGAAAGAGACATATCCTCAAGCCTTCTGGAAAATCACAGTCACTCATGCCCTCATCATCTCGAGGCTCGACTACTGTAATGCTCTCTACATGGGGCTACCTTTGAAAAGTGTTCGGAAACTTCAGATCGTGCAGAATGTAGCTGCGAGAGCAATCATGGGCTTTCCCAAATATGCCCATGTAACACCAACACTCTGCAATCTGCATTGGTTGCCTATCAGTTTCCGGTCACAATTCAAAGTGTTGGTTATGACCTATAAAGCCCTTCATGGCACTGGACCAGATTATCTCAGGGACCGCCTTCTGCTGCACGAATCCCAGCGACCAGTTAGGTCCCACAGAGTGGGCCTTCTCCGGGTCCCATCAACTAAACAATGTTGTTTGGCGGGACCCAGGGGAAGAGCCTTCTCTGTGGCGGCCCCTGCCCTCTGGAACCAACTCCCCCCGGAGATTAGAATTGCCCCCACCCTCCTCGCCTTTCGTAAGCTCCTTAAAACCCACCTCTGCCGTCAGGCATAGGGGAACTGAGATATTCTTTCCCCCTAGGCCTTTACAATTTATGCATGGTATGTTTGTTTGTATGTATGTATGTTTGGTTTTACAATAAGGGTTTTTTTAATTGTTTTAGTATTGGATTGTTACATGCTGTTTTTTATCACTGTTGTTAGCCGCCCCGAGTCTACGGAGAGGAGCGGCATGCAAATCCAATCAATCAATCAATCAATCAATCAATAAAAATAAACAAACAAACAAACAAACAAACAAAACAACAGTGAAGGTTGTCCTTATGTTGGGTAGAAGCTGTTCTACAAGAGAGATACCATTATGGAGAAGCTATGCTTTCTAGGAACAAGTAACAAACGGGGAGTAGCTCAACCTATCATTAAATATATTTTGTTGTCAACCTCCTCCCATACCTCCTTGGTAATATTAGAAATGTCTCAGAATTTGCTCTTAAAATGCATCAGTGATAAATGTTTTTTCTTTTAAAAACAGAAGTTTGACAAAATATAATATCTACTTCCTTAACACATTAAATACTAATTGTAATTTACTCCAAAACAGACTTTATAGAAATGTTCTTCGAGCAGGGGTGTCCCACA